>NW_020172775.1:141772-166578 GCF_003031525.2 Neophocaena asiaeorientalis asiaeorientalis | reverse complement strand
GTGTCCCCTGCATCGGCAGGCGGACTCTCAACCACCGCGCCACCAGGGAAGCCCTGGACCTTTTTAAAATAGTGTCAGATAGGACTCTGCATACCCTTTGTTCAGATTCACCTGTTGGCATTTTATGTTTTGCACACCTCTGCCTCTCTCTCCCTTATCCCTCTCCATTTTCTCCGCCCCCCCCCCATCCCATCATATACAGACCTGTCTCTTAGTTGACTCATCGGAGGACAAGTTGGACAGTTCCACCATCCTTGACTCCATACCAGGGTCTGGTCCCTGTTCCCCCAGTCACCCCAACAACTTCCTGTAGACGTGTCTTCTCCTGCTCCCCAACCAGTTTAGGGCCCGGCGTGACACATTGTTGCTTTTCCTCTGCTTGCTCCTTGGGACTGTGACTTCCTTAAATTCCTTGTCTTGAGGCTTTTGGGGCGCCCAGGCCGGTCACGCAGGATGTCTCTTGGTTGTCTGTCTCTCCTCGTGAGCGGGTCCAGTGTGCGCGTTCTTGGCAGGGACTGAGGAAGGCAGCTGAGATACTCAAGACGCTCCTTGCTCCACGTGTTTTTCATTCTAAAGGCACCTTTTTTCCCCTTTATAATGAGTGAGTAATCTCTGCGTGAGGCCAGGAGCCGCTGTGAACACCCTGAGTCATCTGATGTGGAAATATGGGGAGAAGGCGACATGGGGGCAGGGCTGGGCCTGGAGGTGGGAGCGAAGCTTGAGCTCTGCACAGCCCTGTGTGAAGGGGGTTTGCCTCCACCCTTCAGGATCAGCTGGGGATGGGGAGAGGGCTGGCCAGGACCTGAACTCCCACTCACAGGCCCGTGCCTCTCACTGTGTGGGTACCTCTTTGTCCCTCTGCAGGTCTGGACTCTGGCTAAGATCCCAGAGCATATTGTCATTCTTGGTCTGTCTCCCTCGGAGCCTCAATCCCGTGAACTCACCCTCCACAACAGGCGCTTTGCATGTTTGGAAAGATGCTGCCTTTGGAGAAAGCGTTTGCCACCCCCAGGAACTCCCCAACTCCCCTGGAATTGCCCACACTGGAGTCAACAGCTGGGGACCAGTAGGAAGGGCCCAAGACCAACCCTGGAAGGGCTCCTGCTGACCCCGAGTTCTCCTGCCTGCACTTCCGGAACTTTTTCTACCAGGAGGTGGCTCGGTCCCACCAGGCCCTGGCCCGGCTCTGGGAGCTGTGTTGAGACTGGCTGCGGCTTGAGGTGCACTCCAAGGAGCACAAGATGGAGCTGCTGGTGATGGAGCAGTTCTTGGGCGTCCTGCTCGACAAGCTCCAGCCCAGGGTGGTGGCAGAGCAGCCCAAGAGCTGCAAGAAGGCAGCCTGCCTGGTGGAGGACCTCATCAAGGCCCTGGCGGAACCAGGTGAGGTCACCTTTCCAGAGGACAGTATGCCTTTGAGGAATGGGAGGGGATCAGCCCTGGAAGGAGTGACATTGACAGAATGGATCCCAGACCACAGCCAGCGGGTTACCTGAGAGAGTTCAGTTCCCTCATGTATAAGAGGCACAGAAGCTAAACACTCTGAGCTGGTGGAGCAGCTCCTCAGTCAGCAGGGATCTGGCCTACACCACCCTGCCTAGGGGCATCACCCTCATGGTTGCCTCGTGGACCAGGAACGCTGCTTGGGTTCCTGCCCTCACATCTGCCTTCCCGATGTAAGGAAGCAGGAGGAAGCAGCCCCTTAAAAAGTAAGTATTCTCGGCACACTTCCGTCTCCTTATTATGGGAAGAAGGGGAGCACTGGGGCTGGGTGGGCAGTCTCCACCACATCTGAGGGCAAGGCCTATGGACTGGTGGTAATGGGGCCCTGGAGCCTTGGGCTCAGGGTCAGAAGCCTGGGTCCATGTTTGTCCCCCACCCCCATCCCTGTGGGCTTACTGTGAACCTCTTGGGCTTACTCTCCCCTTGGGTGGAAACGGGGATGCCATCAAGATCTCCCTTGGGGTCCACCCACAGATTTGAGCAAGGCGGTGTGTCACAGGGAAGCACGCTGAGTCTTTCCTGTCTGCCATTACCAGGTGGGCCGGCGAGAGCCAGCGAAGACCTGGAGCCCAGTAAGACCCAGGCACCCCCGAGACCTGTGAGTGACCAGCCAGCTCTTGGGTACGTGTGGTGGGCCAGGGTCTGTGGTTGGGAAAGGCCAGGAGGGAGACATCGTGCTAGTTCTTGAGGGAGCCCGAGGGAAGCCAGGTAGCTGAGGCCTGGAAGTCCGTGCTGTAATTCCGACTTCTCCCCACAGGCTCTGTGAATGTCACGAGTATTATTTTTAATTAAATTCCTCTTCAGAGATGATTCAAATTGTACGTGCTTATCAGAAACAGTGAAAAGCATCAAGGTATAAAGAAGAAAGTAAGAATCTCCCCACTCCCTCACACCCTCTGCAAATCAAAGCAAGGTGCGCACCCTGGCATTTGCCCCTTCGTGTTCTTTTGTACATCTCACCTGAGTGCGCACACATCTCACCCGTGTATGCACACATCTCACCCACGGGCCTGTGCAGAGGTTGACAGCCCGTTTCCCTGAAAATGATGTCTGTAGCACTGGCTGTTTGCGTGGAGCAACCCCTCACCCACCCAGGCCCCTCCAGGCAGTGGCTCGATATCCAATGGCATCTCCTCACCTCCATGGCGTTTCACAGGATCCACCGTTCGTTGTCCTAGAGTGGGAATTTTGCTGCCGTTAAGGTTTCTGCCTCTTCCTGTAAATATGCAGTGAAACGTCCTCAGACATGTGCCTGGGTGTGGGAAGTTAGTCCTGTTTGGGTAGGGTGGGATCCTCAGGACCATTGGACAAAGGGCATTTCCACATGGTTTTCCGAAAGTTCTATAGCATATACGTACAGGGTGCCTATTTTCCCACATCTGTGCCAGCACTGCATATTGTTGCTTTTTAAGATCTCTACCAGCCTGATGGGTAGAAAAATGTGTTATCTTCTTTTTGGCTTCTGTTTGAATGTGTAGGGCCACTGTTGAGCTTGAGCTGCTTTTTGCTTTCTTCTTGGCTGTTCTGCTCTGTCAGTTGAGGACACATGTGGGGTCAGTGGAACCCTGGGACCTGCTGTGATGTGACCATGCTGGGGCCTCCCTGACTGGCTTGGGGGTGCCCAGCTGTGAGATCTACTCTCCTCAGCTTTGCCTTCCCTTCTCCCCAGTCTCTCCTGCTCCAGACCCCGTGCTTCTGGAACAGGAGAGCATCGGGGAGGAGAAGACCAGAGAGGCCAGGCCCACAAAGGCTGAGCCAAAGGTGGGTGGGTGGGGGCCCACTTGCCCAGCAGCTCACAGGGCTTGTCCCACCCTGTCTTATCAACCTCCCTCCCTCCCTCATCAGTGTGCTGCCAGCTGTCCCAGGGAGGCCAGAAGATGAGGAGTGGGGTTGGGCTGAGGTTCCAGGGCCGGGCACCCAGGCTGCTGCCTCCCCAGGAAGCTAAGGGACGAGCCTGGCCCTGAGCGGTGGGTGAGGCTGGGGGAGTTCTCTGAGACCAGGAGGAGGGCTCTGACTCGAGCCGTCCCACTGCCTCCTGGGGAGTGCTGGCCAGGTGGCCCCTGACTGCAGGCTCCCCCCCAACCCACTTTGTGGTGACTCCATGGCCTCTTCCCTGTCCCTCTGGCTGTGTCAGGTGCACCCTTAGTCCCCCCGAGGGTGCACTGTGGCTGCCAGCGGGAGTTCCCCTCCTCACCCTTCCTGCTGCGTCTGCTGTCCCCAAGTCCCACCTCCCACCAACCAGGACTCCTGGCCTCGCCCGGCCCCCCACCCAGCAGCTGCCTCCCCACCCTCGTGCACCTTGCTCTTCTGCATCGAGTCTCAGGTTTTGTTGCCCTTGGGCCTCACAGGTCCCTCAGACCTCCTGGGCTGGGCAGAGTGCAGGGTCCCTGGCCACATGGGCCACCTCTAGCCATGTGCTGCCCTGCAGTACATGAGCCTGGGGGGTGTCCCAAGGGAAGCCCTAGGTGGGCAGCACTTGCGGGGAGACCTTTGTGTGGATCTCCCGTTCATGGATCTCAAGAGCCATGGCAGGAAGCTCTACACATGCCAGAGCTGTTGGAAAATTTCCACTTCAGCCTGGCCCCGGCCGAGCACCAGAATCCCCATGAGAAGGAGAAAGGCAGTGCATTGGAGAGTGCCCTAGGCACCCCGTGCTGCATGTGGAGCCCATGCCAATGGAGGATTGGCAGGCTCCTGGAGAACATGGAAGGTGATGTTTTCCCTGTGCACTCTGAGGCATAGAGATGAGCCACTTTGCTGTAAGTGCCCCCAGAGAAGGACAGCTACCTGCCTGAAATTTCAGAGTAACACATTGGGCTCCTTCGAAACCCTTGCGTGGCTTCCTGCAATGTCAGTGTGGATTTAAGTCTGCTTGTTTTCTAAACGAGCTAAGGTAGCTGAAGCACTTAGAACCCAGGAAGGGCCCACATGAAGCCCTCACCTTGCAAACACAGCTGTAAAGATGCTTACCTGTGAGCACAAGCCGCCAGGAGTGAAAGAAGACTCTGCTTTCTTCTCTATTTCAGCACCACCCACACATTGGAACATTGGTCTTTGCAAAGCATACGAGTTGCCTTAAAGTGTGTGATTGCCAACTCTTTCTTGAAGTCAGCCTTGTCTGTTCCTCTTGCTAGAACTTCCCAGGGCTGCTGTTCAAGCAGAAATCTTGCCCGCTGTTTTGTTTTTTTCGTAAATATGTGATGGCAGGTATACTTCTGAGTCCTCAGTAGCGTACCGTTCTCCAGTTTAACTCACATGGGTATGGAGTGGCTTACAAAGATCACAAAAACACTCGGAGCCTAGTAATTGCAGTGTTTTCAAACTATGTCTCATCCCATTAGTGAGTTGAAAAATCAAATTAGTGGGTGGCCACCAGCATTACAGAGCAATGAAATAGAATAAAATAGGTCAAAATTCATAATGTAGTAAAGGCAAATATTGTTTTGTGAAACTTCTCAGCCATACATCTAAATATGAGAACTGGTTGCAATGTAAAATGTATATCTTACTAGGCAGGGAGTGGGGGTGACTGTGATCAAAACCAGTTGAAAACACCAATAACGGTTGATGAGATCTGCCTGCGTGGGCAAGGGGAGCTTAACTCCTTGGGCCACGTAAGGCGATCTTTGAGTTTTGCATTTAATCTCAGGTTGCAGCGTTGTTTTCATTGCCTGAGCATAAATTTGACTGCTTTCTGTGGATAGAGAAACTGGTGCCTCTTTCTGTCACTGTGTTTGGGCAGGCAGTCTGTCGTGATGGTGCCCGAATCACGGGGGCTTAACATAATAAAGGGTTTATTTCCTCACTCACATCACAGTCTTGTGGTGGTTGCTGCTGCTTGAGTGTTAGTGGGTTCACACGGAGTGTCAGAGGGTAGCTGTGTTCGTAGGGATAGGGGGAAGGTAAACCACATAAATGGAAACCTGGAAAGATGGGAGTGAGTTCCAACGGGAAGGAGATGCTTAAAATACCTTATGTAATGGACTGAGTTGTGTGCCACCGTGCCCACCTTCCCTCCTTCCCCCTGCCCCCAGCTCATATGTGGAAGCCCTAACCCCTAATTTAGAGATAGGGCCTTAGGGAGATAATTAAGGTTAAATGAGGTCATACGGGTGGGGCCCTAATCCCATGGGACTGGTGTCCTTATAAAAAGAAAGAGCAGAGATTGCTCTCTCTTGCCAAGTGTGCACAGAGGAAGCTAGGAAAAAAGGTCTCACCAGAAACCAACCCTGACAGCACCTTGATGTTGGAGTTCCAGCCTCCATAACTGTGAGAAAATAAATTTGTGCTGTTTTAAGCCACCTAGCCTGTGTGTTTTGTTTTGTTTTGTTTCGTTTTTTGCGGTACGCGGGCCTCTCACTGTTGTGGCCTCTCCCGTTGCGGAGTACAGGGCTCCGGACGCGCAGGCTCAGCAGCCATGGCTCACGGGCCCAGCTGCTCCGCGGCATGTGGGATCTTCCTGGACCGGGGCACGAACCCGTGTCCCCTGCATCAGCAGGCGGACTCTCAACCACTGCGCCACCAGGGAAGCCCAGTGTGTTTTGTTTTTCGTTTCTCATGGTAGCCCGAGCAGACTAATACACGACCCCCCGTTATTATTTGGGTTGATGAGTTTTGTAAATCAGTGTCAACCAGTGCAACTATCTCGAAAACAAACAGCCCAGTTGCTTAAGAACTACTTTGACATTTGTGTTCCTTGAACTTTCAATTTCAGGTGTGGTGATTTTTCCTAGAGAATTAGTGGGGAAAAAAAGGAGAAAGCTACATATATTGAGAGGCTGAAATCCTTTCTGGATCTAGGTGGAATACTACAAGTAAAATACATACAAGTGACTAGGATGCCTATTTACATGGAGTTAAATACCCCATTACAGAGGAATGATGACTTAAATTTTGGTAGAGCCATTCAAAGAATAATGAACCATAATGATAATTACGAAGACTGTAGCAACATGGAAGAAAAATTTCTAAGTGTAGCTCAAGAGGTAGAATACAAATATTTGTTACATTGTAACTATAAAACATGGTGGAATTTTGGCTGCATTTGTTTTTGCTTTTTGAATTCCCTTGGAAATTCTTTATTTACAGCACTTCAATAAAATTCATTTTTCACCATTTTGAAAAAAATTCTCCCAATCATGGAAAACTGAAAAAAAAAAAAAAAAAGAAAGGAGAAGATTTTTTTTTCTCATGTTCCCAGCTCATAGGAACTTTTGACATCTCAGTATCCATCCTTCCAGTCATTTTTCTGTGTACAAGATTTGGTATGTATGTGTTCAGTGCATATATAAAATTTGTGAGCATCTTCATTATAAATGTGTGTGTGTTTCTTGAGTATCCTGAGTGAGGGATCAGTCCAGATTCATTGGGCCTGTTGTTCACACGACTGAGAAGTCCCTCTTCGGGAGGAAGAATTAAAAATTACTAAGATAAAATGAGGTGTTAGGCTTTGGAAGGGGTGCAATAGAGTGAAGGACCTTGGAGTTGCAGCTTCATTTACTTCATGGCCAATCCATGAAACCCGATCCTCAAAACATAATGTAACTCAGGCCTCTCTCAACCAGTGAGCACCTGAGTTTATAGAAAGGACAGTTTCCAAAAGTCTCAGTGAAACAACCAGCTCTCCAGCTCCAGCCTCTGGCCGACAAAAACTGTCTCTTGAGAGCTGGGCTCCTGAGAGGCCACACACAAACTGAGGCATTTCTTCGGGCAACCCTCCCAGGCTTCCCAGAAGTGTAGGGAAAGGGGCGTGGCTTCTGCAGTAGGAAGTTCTGGTTTCCTGTAGTGGAGACTGCTCTGAGAGGGAGACTCTGGGACAGAAATCTAATCCTTCCCAGGTCCTTACCAAGTTTCTTCTCAATGGTTCATATCCCTGCACCTTTGGATGGGAGTTAAGCACAGACCCATTTTCCCTAATGCCTGACCCAACCCAGCTTACCCTGAGGTTAACAAGTGGGGACATCTGGCGATATTTTTGTCTCTCTGTAGAATAAATCATCCATTTGTGTGCTTTACCATGTGTTGGGCAGGGTGGTGATGGAAGAACAGCAAACAAATTCTAAATTTCTTTTATTAGGTTTGTTTTTGTAGTGGTTTGAGAAAAGCAACTCTGAAACTATTTTACAAGTATTTTAGAATTCAGCAAATTAGTATGTTTATTTTAGGGGTCTTAGCATTCTCGCTATTGAAGAGGGACATAAAAATACGGGGAGTCACAGATTGGAATGGGAGGTATTTCTGTGTATGTATATGCAACCATATACCTTTTTGTGTGTATCTATGTAAGCGTTTATACATGCGCCTTTATTTCCTAGCTCAGCAGTAGACAACCTAGTAGCCGTGAGCACACCTGGCACTCAGATTTGGTCCTGATATGAACCAGTTCTTTGGACCTGCAGAAATATGGCTGATTTCGGGGCTGATTTCAGGGTAGAAACAAGATGAGTTTATAACATCTTATACTGAAAATGATGAAGGCATGTCACAGGGATGGCAGGAACTTTCCTGAAAGGACTATTATTGGCCACGTCTGGGACAACATGAGCACCAAAAAACCTAAGGACAGCAGTAAGTCATAAAACAGGTGTTCACCAAGGCATCAGGGCAAGCCTCTCTGAAAAAGCCAACAAACCACAAGTGCAGAGGCTCCTAATGTGAGACCCCTCCCACCTCCCAATCCACCACACAATAATGCAGGTGTTATTAACTCTGGCCAATCTTCACCTTGTCTCCTCTCTATTCTGACTGACTTTGATGCTGCTCTTCCCAGCATATCTAATTTCCTTGAGGACAAGAAGCTACACAAGGATAGAAGCACAGGGAAAGGGAAGAGGATACATGTAATAAAGGGAGGGAGGTCTGAACACCTGACCAAAGGACCAAGGCTATTGAGCTGCCCTGTCCTGTACAGCCACTCGCTGGCTACATGTGGCAAACGAGCGCTTGAAATGTGGCTACAGCAAATTAAAATGTACTGTAAATGTAAAACACACACTGGATTTCAAAGACATAGTATAAAAAGAAAGCAAAATATCTCAATTGTGATTTTTTTATAGAAACAACATGTCAAAGTGGTAACATTTGGGATATATAGGGACAAACAGTAAATTAATTTCACCTGTTTCTTCTTTTTAAATGGGACTATTACAATATATTTAAAATTTACCGATGGGGCTTACACATTGTGTCTATTGGAGAGTGCTGCTATGCACTACTTACTGATTTTCTTAAGTGTTTTTTTTTTTTTTCACTCTCATAGTTCCTTATTCACTTATTGTTTCCCCACACACACTAGAAGGTAACCTCAGTGAAGGCAGGACCTTGTCTGTCTTGCCGTATCCTCAGAGTGTATGACAGTGCCTGTAGTAGGGGTGTATCGGCATTTAATGAGTGAACAATAAATGACGTCTCTCCATCAGTTTGAATAATTTAGAGATGATTATGTTGGTATCATGAGTCATGATTATGTATACACCCAAGATGCATTTTTACTATTTACTTTGCAACTTCTGGTTACTGTTTCCATCAATGTAATTTATATTCCTCCCAGTCATCTCCCTCCCTTGCACACATTTACTGACTCTCCAGTGTGTACTTTAAAAAACAATATTGTTTTATTACTACCAGCAGAAGTGGCCTGCATGGGGTGGTGGGTGTGCCTGGCTCAGGGTATGTGTGGGCTGTGAGGGGTAGATGATAATTGGGAGGCTGAAGGAAAGGGAGTGGGGCTGCAGGCCAGGCCCAAAGGCTCCTCTGATTTACTTCTGGGAAGAGGTAGACTTAATAAAGGAGTCATGGCAAGCTACGGCCAGGCCGCCAAGACGATTAAGAAATTCTTGGAAATCTAGCTGCCCATCAGAGTCGAGGTCCAGTTTCTTCATCATGCGGTCAAGGACACTAGGGTCCTTCTGGTTCTTTGTGAAGGCACCCACCTCTGTATTCATGAAGATAAGGAACTCGGCCTTGGAGAGTTTGCTGTTGTTACCGTCCCTTCCAGCATGCTTTTGGAAAACAGCAATCACAAACTCAATGCACTGTTCAGTCTCTGTAGGGCTGGATATTTTTGCCATGTTTGGAGAGGAGCGAGGCACGGGGCTGCGAGCGGGGAGCGGCGCGGCAAGCCATGATTTTCTCACGTGGTTTTTAAATGACTGAAATTAAGTCCAAAAAAGAGGGGGCATTCCACAAGCATACTGAGGAACAGTATTGGAAGACTATTTGCAACATGGTTTCCCCAAGGGAGAAATTTCAATTTAACTGGAAGCTTATATCCTAGCACTGTGATTAGAAAAGTCAAACTGATTGTTATAACCCTAACTGATGGTTAGTGACCAAAACCAGCCAGTGCAATTTACATATGGGTTCTAGTGAGGTGACAAGTCACTGTTTAAGGATCACGGTTGTCAGGGTGACTGCTGTTAGTGGGTTCAGGGTTCAGTGAAATACTATAGACTGCCTTCAAGTTAAATTTTATAAAAACAAAAGCTTATTAAACACCAGGATAAAGAATCAATGAAAAAAAAAACAGTTCAAAAGAAGATTAACTCGTACATTTCTCAAGAGATAGATCTTGCAAAACATAAGGTTCCAACGTGGCTGTGCTCTTGCTCATAAGATGGTGGCTTAACAAAGAAAACATCTTCCTCTTCTTGTGAAACAGCAACTTCTGCATTTCTAATGCCTGTGAGTCCTGTAGAAAAATTTATAGCAAGAAGAGAGCAGCAAAAGCCATCTCAGAATCTGCAAGACTCCATGGAAGTGGCTTTACCTTTCAAGTCTTCCTATACAAATCTTTTCAATTCCATTGCGTATAAAGATTAACTTATTGCCATATAATGCATATAACTACTTTAAAATCTGTTTATAGTACATGGATACTTTGTCATATGGCATTCACATCTGTGAGGCTGGTGGCCATGTACCTTGACCAAAGTATTTACACACAAATCAGAAAATTTTGTACTGAGACAGCTGAATATTCATGGTGATTCCATAAAGTGCCACTCTCATGTCTGGAACACTCTGCCATATTGTTTTTAGGGAATATCAGAGTCAAGTTGCACCATTCATAAGCAACCCCTGCCAAGAATGTAATGTACAATAATGATAAATTCTGACTGTGTTTGGTTCTTTTATATGAAAGGCATTCGCTGAGTTTGTCACCACTTTGAAAATCTCTGGTTTGGAATATGGTGAATCCTTAGAAGCCACCCCAGATCCACATTTTTTTCCATTTCTCTTTTGTAGGTTCTATAATGAAGCATTAGTGGCCACTCATGGCTG
Source organism: Neophocaena asiaeorientalis asiaeorientalis (assembly GCF_003031525.2). Lineage (NCBI taxonomy): Eukaryota > Metazoa > Chordata > Mammalia > Artiodactyla > Phocoenidae > Neophocaena > Neophocaena asiaeorientalis. Next base: position 155,796 of record NW_020172775.1, on the reverse strand, counting down.
AAAGTCCTCAACAGTGATTAACTCCACACTTCCCTACTGTCTGGATGATCTGATATCCCGGGATGGATGACCCAGAGCTAGGTATTCCCACAATCATTTCCATAAATATGAACTCTCTGTGGGGGTGTAAGGAGTTTGCTGAGCATGAAGGCTTGTGTATAATGTTTGTGTTGTTTCTCAGGAGTATGACTGGGTCAAATCTAGTAAGCGATGCACTATAGCTTAAGGCTTTGCTGGGTCCCGGAACACGTGGAGTGGGTCTACCCAGCATGAGTTCTCTGGTGCTTGGTAAGGGAGGAGCTGTGTGTGAAGGCTTTCCCGCAGTCCCTGCACTCATATGGCTTCTCTCCTGTGTGGATCCTCCGGTGCTGAGTGAGGTGGGTGCTCTGCCTGAAGGATTTCCCACAATCCTGGCACTCGTAGGGCTTTTCCCCAGTGTGTGTCCTCTCGTGCTGGCTGAGCGATGAGCTGTGGCTGAAGGATTTTCCACATTCGTTGCACCCATAGGGTTTCTCCTTGGTGTGAATCCTCTGGTGTTCTATGAGGAGGGAGCTCTGGCTGAAGGCCCTGCCACACTCATTACACTCGTAGGGCTTCTCTCCCGTGTGGATCCTCTGGTGTTGAATGAGTGGCGCAAGCTGGCTGAAGGCTCTGCCACACTCGTTACACTCGTAGGGCTTCTCCCCGGTGTGGATCCGCTGGTGTTTGGTCAGGGACGAGCTGTGGCTGAAGGCCTTCCCGCACTCGCTACACTCATAGGGCTTCTCCCCGGTGTGGATTCTCTGGTGCTGAGTGAGGTGTGTGCTCTGCCGGAAGGCCTTCCCGCACTGACTGCACGAGTAGGGCTTCTCACCCGTGTGTGTCCGCTCATGCTGGCTAAGCGACGAGCTGTGACTGAAGGTTTTCCCACACTCGTTGCACCCGTAGGGCTTCTCTCCTGTGTGGATCCTCCGATGCTCGGTCAGGAGCGTGCTCTGGCTGAAGGCCTTCCCACACTCGCTGCACTCGTAGGGCCGCTCACCCGTGTGTGTCCTCTGATGCTGAATCAGCGGTGTGATCTGGGTGAAGGCTTTTCCACATGCCTGGCACTCGTAGGGCTTCTCCCCCGTGTGGATCCGCTGGTGTTTGGTCAGGGACGAGCTGTGGCTGAAGGCCTTCCCGCATTCTCCACACTGGTAGGGCTTCTCCCCGGTGTGGATTCGCAGGTGCTGGGTGAGGTGGATGCTCTGCCGGAAGGCCTTCCCGCACTGACTGCACGTGTAGGGCTTCTCACCTGTGTGCGTCCGCTCGTGTTGGCTGAAGGAGGACCTAAAACTAAAGGATTTCCCACATTCACTGCACTCGTAGGGCTTCTCACCTGTATGAGTTCTCTGGTGCTGGATCAGTGGGGCAATTTGGTTGAAGGTCCTCCCGCACTGAGTGCACTTATAAGGCTTCTCACCAGTGTGGATTCTCTGGTGTTTGGTAAGCGCTGAGCTGTTTCGGAAGCCTTTGCCACATTCGTGACATTCGTAAGGTCTCTCTCCCGTGTGTGTTCGGTGGTGTTCGATGAGTGCTGAGCTGTGACTAAAGGCCTTTCCACATTCCTGACATCTGTAGGGCTTCTCTTTTGCACAGGTTTTCTGTTGAGTATCTGAGTCCGGATCCTCCCTCTTTCCATGTGTTCCCCACACGGGGGGGCCTTGCCTTTTAGGAGTCATTGGTCGAGTTGGGAGATCAGGCCTCAGACTCAAGTCTTCCCCAAACCCATTCCCCTGCTGCTGCTCCTGAGTGGGTGTCTTCACAGGCATGAAGGCAGCCTGCACCACATGGCTATCCGGCCTCTTGCGACCCTGTTCCCAGTGGCCCTCAGCATTTTCACCCTTGGAGTTCCACAGACTTTCCCACAGGAACCTTTCTACCAGGGCATTATTGGGTATTTCTTCAGTTATGTCTTGCTTCACAGTTGATAGTTTGGTTTGTCTAGTTTCAAAGTCTAAAAGAAACAGAGAAATGGAAATGTCCCTTAATCCCAGTTCTGGGGGAAGAGTTTGTGGTGGCTGGATGGGTGGATGGAAGAATAAAACTGATGGTTTTGAAAGGTCCAAGGCACAGGTGGCTTTGTCCATGAAAAAAAAGAGAGTTTTGCAAATCAGAGAAGGAACAGGAGAGGGAGGAGAAGCACAGAGGATAACCAGGGGTGGGGGACTTGGTGTAGGGGTGTGGATGGGGTTTTCAGGGGGAGCACAGAGAATGAGAGTGGGAGACGGTGCTGAGGAGAGCTAGCATCCAGGGAAACTGCTGACAGACGCCCCGGGCCTGGAGTACTGCCAGCCCAGAGCAGAGCTCAATGGGCACGCTGAACGAACAAACAGATACATTTGCTCCTCCTCCTCCATCATTTTGGCCGTCTCTGCACAGCCATGGCTTCGGTGTCCCCACCCTGACACCAAACTGGCCTAAAGGTGTGACATGGGCACCGTTCCCATTTATGTTACACTCTAGTGAAAAGCTAAAAATAAAAAAGGTCAAGCCAGATGTGGTTGGCAGAACAGTGGCTCCCAAATATTTACACATCCTAATCTCTGGAAGCTTTGAATCTATGCTTACCTTACATGTCAAGGAGGAATTAGGCAGCTCATCGTTTGACATAAGCAATCATCTGTGATTACCCTCATTGGCTTATCAGGGTGGGCCCAATGTAATCAGAAGAGTTCTTCAGTGTGAAAGAGAGAGGCAGGAAGGACATGATGTGAGAAGGCTTAACCAGCCATTGCTGACTTTGAAGATGGATAAGGCCTTGTATCAAGGAATGTGCGCAGTCTCTAGAAGCTGGACAATGAAAGGAAACGGATTTTCCCCAAACCCTCCAGAAGAAACACTGCCCTGCTGACACTGTACTGTAGCCAAGGGAGACCCATTTTGGACTTCTGACCTCTAGAACTGTAAGGTAATATGTGTTGCTTTAAGCCACTAAGTTTGTGGTAATTTGTCACAGCACCAATCCGAAGCTGATATATTAAGTAAGGACTGGTTATTACTCGAGGCTAGGGAGACCCTGTTATAACCCCCCCACACACACACTGTCCCATCCCTTCTTAGGCCCTGGTGATGGGCCACTGCTTACCTAGGGTCAGGGCCTGTCGCCAGAGGGCCGGGGCACTCCCACTCCCAACAGACTGACCTGCTGGTCTCAGGAGTTGAACGAGAGGTATGAAGAGCAGAACTACCCAGCCAACCTACAGGCACATGGAAGAGCCCAGCCTGGATCCACCAGCACACAGATGCATGAGTCATAAGTGATTCTTTGGTTTAAACCACTGAGGCTGGGGTGTTTGTTACGTGGCAAGAGCTGGCTGTTGCACTGCCCTGGTGGCCTTGTGCTTGCTGTTTCCTCTGCCTGGAGTTCTGTCCTCCCAGATTGTTTCACGGTCACGTTGTTCTCATGGTTTAGGCTTCAGCTCACACACCACCTCCTTGGAGAGGCTAGCCCTCGTCTCTCTGCTCAGTCCTCGCCCCAATCCTAGTCTCTACCTCATCCCCTGCTTCCATTTCTCAGCATTCATCATAATCTGTAATCATCTTGTTCACTGTTATTATTATTATTATAGCTATTAATCGTGTGCTCCTCTCCCTCACCAAAAATGTAAATTCAGTGAAGATGGGAACTTGGTCTCTCACTCACAGCAAAATGGATGCTTGGTGAATGTTCCCTGAAAGACTGAGTAGTTAATTTGCTCTGAAGAATCAGGGCAGAAATGGAGAGAGAACCTGGGGGGTGAATGGGTTCCTCCCAGACCCGCAGGGCTTTCATCTCACCTGTGCACACACCTCGGGGGGCTCCCTTGTCCACCACCCACAGCTCCGCCTTGTGCTCCAGCAGGGAGATGACGTCCGGCTTTGGGAGCCAGTGTCCTGCTCAGGGAGAAACCCATGGAGTGAGCATCTGTGTCCCAGGACCCTTCCCAGCCCTCTGCCCACTCCACCCTCAGTCTTCCGGGACCCAAGTGGCTGGGGTTCCAGGAGGCCATGGTGTGGTAACAGCCTCTGACATTCCTTAGGGACCTCCTCCCCTCGCTCAGTCCCTGACCCCATCCTTGGCCCCGGTGTGGCCAATCAGAGCTCTGCTTCATCCCGTGCCTGCTGGCAACAACTACCAGGCTGGAGGGGACCTGGCTGCCAAACCAAGACAACCCAGGGGCCTTCTATGGGTGCCCGGGACACAGAGCCTGCCTCTCCTGCTGGTCTCAAACCTGGGAGAGGCACCCTCTCAGCTGTCTTGTCACCTTCAGAGGGCCCCGTCTGCGAATGGAGGCAGAAAGGGGTAGGGGGGCGGGCAGCAGAGGGGTCCCGACAGCACCATAGGAAGATCCAGGTCTACCCGGGGTTCTGTGGTCACGGGACCCGGTATGTCCCTCTTACCCCATGACTTTCTGCTTCTGGCATTGTTAGCTAGGGTCTGTCATTTGCAACCAAAACATCCTAATTGACATTCCCTGCACTGAAACAGGTCCCTGAAGGCCAGGTATTTGCTTTTATGGCCTAGATCTACTCCCACTTTTATCCCAGGAAAATCAGAATCTGTACTGTAGGCAGACCATCAGGGGCACGGGGGTGGCCTCACCCACAGAGGCAAGGAGCCCAAAGGTCTCCAGCATCACATCTCGGTACAGGGTCCTCTGGGCTGGCTCCAGCTGCCCCCACTCCTCCCAGGTGAACTCCACGACCACGTCCTCAAAAGTCACTTGCTCCTGAAACGTCACACATGAGCGTCCTCAAGTGTCCCCGGCGTGGCTGCTAGTGGCAGCATCTGGTGAACGGGGGCCTTGGCCAAGTGGGCGGGAGGGTCTGGGGATTTGGATCAGGTTTTTACTGTGGGGCCTGGGACCCTGCTGGAGAAGAGTCTCTTGAAATGAGAAATGCTGCTGATGCGTCATCAGTGAAGGGGAGGATGGTCCTGGCGTGTTGGGCTCACAGGAAGTGTGCTTGCGTGGGTAGCCCCTCCGAGAAGCAGCTGGGTCTGGGCAGCGGGGAAGGAGCATCTGGAAACTGTCAGGTTGGCTCCCTGCCTCACCCTTTGGCCAAAATAACATCCTGATGGGTCCAAGATGCATACATAATGAATGAAACAAAGCCCTCTTTAAGAGATGAGAGGGTCCATGCTGCCACGAGCACGTTTTACAGAGACTGGGAAAGCTTAAGTGTCTTGCCCAAAGTTGTAAAGCTAGGAAGCAGCAAATCCAAGGGTTGAATCTGGGTGACTTTATTAAGAATCTGTTCACGTGTAAATTAAATTCAAGTACACGAAGATCCATGTACACATAGAAAATCAGTGTGGTAGTGGGAGCATTTCAAAGCAATGGACACACCAGGGCAACTGGCCCTCTGTTAGGGGGAAAAATCAGTAGATCCCTACCTCACCATAAATAAAAATGAATTCCAGAAATATTAAAGAGATGAATATAAAAAAGGAAAAAGTTGGAAAAGTATAGGCCATGAATTTAATAAATGGGTGGTAGAGAAAGTCTTCACAAATAAAATATAAAACACTGAAAGTCAGAAAGAAGAAAAATGAGTGTGGTAGGCAGAATTGTGTCACTACCATCCCTGGATTACATGGCAAGGAGGAATTAAGATGGCAGATGGATGGGACTTCCCTAGCGGTCCAGTGGTTAAGACTCTGTGCTTCCACTGCAGGGGGTATGGGTTCGATCCCTGGTCGGGGAACTAAGATCCCACATGCCATGGTGCGGCCAAAAAAAAAAAAGATGGTAGATGGCATTAAGGTTGCTAGTCCGCTGATCTTAAAATAAGGAGATTATCCTGGTGAGCCCAATATAATCACAAGCGTCTTTCAATGGGGAAGAGGCAGAAAAGTCAGCCTCACAGTCATAGTATGTGAGGAAGACTCAAATGGCCAAAGCTGCTTTGAAGATAGAAGCGGGTCAGGAGCCAAGGAGTGTGGGAGGCCTCTACAAGCTGGAAAAGGCAAGGAAGTGGATTCTCTCTTAGAGCTGCCAGAAGGAACACAGCCCTGCTGACACCTTGATTTTAGCCCAGTGAGATGTACTACAGACTTCTGACCTCCAGAACCATAAAATAATAAATTGTGTGGTTTTAAGCCACTAAGTTTGTTAGGATTTGTTACAGAATCGACAGGAAAATAATACATTCAGCAATCAGAATTATGACTTCTAGATGACAAAGTCTTTACAAGCCACTTCAAGGACACATGACAGCAGAATGAATATTTGCACCATAAATGGAAGGAAAAGGATGAGTGGCCAGCACATGCAAAGAGCTGACAAATCAGTAAGTAAAAAGCAAAAAGAGGACAGAGAGTCTGGGCCTTCTGAGAAGAGGATGGCTTAGTACCCAGGCATGGATTACTTTCACAATTGGCAGGTTTTCAAAAATACATACACTTGTTACGCCAGCAATTCCACTTCCCCTCCATCTCCCCCTTCCCCCAAGAACCTTGCTCCCCTGCTGCAACGTCATAACAGGCAACTGGTAATGGCCTCGATGCCCATCGTGGCAGAGCAGCCAAAGTCAGGTTCTGGAAAATCTGCAGCCAAGCAAAAGATGGGGGGCACTAATAGGCACAGCTGGGGAACAACCTTCCAGATGGAAAAATCCTGGATGGTGGGACGTTGCCAGCCCAGTGCTATTTATGTAAAAGGAAACAAAGCTCTAATTCTAATATTTGTCTGAAAATGTGTACATAAACACAGGAAAATGAGGCGCGTGGAAGTGACAGCAGTGGCAGCTTTAGATGGAAGCCTGGGAGACGGGGCTGAGGAGCAAGGGGGACTTTATAAGTGCTGCTTGACATTTTTATAACGAGAATATCATTATGGGATATTATTTATTTAAAAAATAAATAAGCCAATTCATCAACCTAGAAATCACTATGAAAGATATCATGGTTTTGATACATTAAGAACTTTAAACTTGTGAACCTTAAAAACAAAATTCAGAGCAAACACATAGATGGTGCTGAAAGATGCACGTGGATTGCTCACTTAATAACCCCAGGCCACGGGTGATCACATCCAACCACTGTTCACCCAGGGAGGACGCCAACGAAGTCACCCAAAATCACCCAGGGAGAAAGGGCTGAGCCAGGATTTGATCTTGGGTAGTCTGGGTCCAGCGCGTCCCCCTACTGGCCATGTGGCTGAACCACCTCCCTGAAAGACGAGAGAAAAACACACCCCAGGGGTCAGAATGGAAGTTTTGGGCCGGCAAGGAACTCGCATCCTCCTATCGGTTCCTCCTTGGACAAACAAGGACCCCTGAGATGTCACAGCAGCAGCGACTGAGGGAGGGGCACGAGGGAGCCCCAGGGAGGCTCGGAACTTCCTGTGCCTCAGCTCTACCATCCACTGGTGTCCATACATGCAGTTGCCAGGCTGCACACTCACGTAAATCTACGCTGTGCATAAATGACGCCTGAATACACAGAAGAGGGGCTGGGGAGACAAAGAGCCAATGGAGAGTGGCCAGGAAAATGAAATGGGTGGGGGTCTCCAGTGGCAGGACCCCTGAGGACTGTTTCCTAGTCTTCAACTTTGGACATTTAGATAATGGATTAATAGAACTACCATATGATCCAGCAATCCCACTCCTGGATATATATCCGAAGAAAACAAAAACAGTAATTCCAAAAGACACATGCACCCCAGTGTTCATAGCAGCTAAGTGTCCATCAACAGATGAATGGATAAAGAAGATGTGCCATATACATATATATATATGTGTACACACACACACACACACACGCACACACACACACACACACAATGGAATACTACTCAGCCATAAAAAATGAAAAATTGCCATTTGCAATGGCATGGATGTACCTGCAGGATACTGTGTTTAGTGAAATAAGTGAGACAGAGACAAATACTGAGTATTCTCTCTTATATGTGGAATCTAAAAAAATAAAGAAATGAATGAATATAATAAAACAAAAACAGACTCATAGATATAGAGAACAAGGCCAGTTTCTTCCATGATCAAGTGGGGAATTTATGATTTTCTTTAAGGCCCGTGAGGTTTGGGCACAGACATGCTCCACAAAGGGATTTTCATCTCACAGAAGCAAGTGCTATGGATGGCTAGTAGGGGAGATGCAAGGTCTATAGACTTGGGCCATGTGGGTGGGAGTGAGGGACACAAGGTGGCCCACATCCTGGACCCTGGTCTACCAGGCAGAATCTGCCTCTGCTAGAATTTCTTCCACCAGAACTTGGCATCTGGGAGGTGACGCTGTGAAGACCCGGCCCTGGATCCACATGATGGAGATTCAAACTCCAGCACCAGCTGTCTTTTAACTGCGCTGTGCCTCCCTGCCCTCATCTGCAAGTTACTGGGAGCTCCCTGAGGGCTGTTGGGAGGAGTGAGGGAATTCACAGGAAGTGTGTACCCTTGGTCCGGTGCATAGTGGGTGGTTTACCTGAGGACCCACCGTTCAAACAGCTGTGCTGGGGGGCCCGGGGAGGTTTTATTTTCTCTCACCAACCCTCCCTGCTTGCTCCACACCTTCCAGACTCATTAGGTCTTGCTCAGTGGTTATCTGTGGAGTCCTACTGAGTGCAGGTCACCGTTCAGGCCGTGGAAACAGGGCAAACACAGCCCGCCTCCTGGTGCTTGTATGCTAGTTGCAGGGTCGGGGAGCTGGCAAAAATGAAAACCCCAGGAGAGGCCAGTGCTCTGGAGAAAATGGGGGGATGCTGCTGGGCAGCCACACAGGGATCTGGAGGAGGAGCCACGAAGGCAGCAGGATGTGTGCTGGGCACTGGGGACCTCAGGGGGCAGGTGGTCTGCGCCAGGCCAGGGGTCCTGAGCTCACGCCTGCCTCAGTCACTCCCAGTTGCGTGACTTGCCCCTGTGCCTTGATCTCCTCCTCATCCCACCTCGTGGGACTGATGTGGGGGCTGAACAGAGTGATGTGTCCAGCACTGACCAGAGTTCCAAACATTCATTGTTCACCCATTCACTGTACACCTACTGTGTGCCGGGCCTTTGCACGTGGCCAAAAGGGCCAGAACTGCTTCCTAAGGCCCCAGGCCCCTGAAGCCGGCCTAGGAGACCTGGTTCTCAGTCTTCCTGCCACACGTGTGCCTGGTCTTCATGTTAGGTGCCTGGCGTGCTCCCACCTCCAGGCCTTTTCTCATGCTGTTCCCTCCACCTGGAACATCCTCCCTGTGGGCCCTGGCCTCACCCTGTCCTTTCTTGCAGGTCTGTTTGGGGGCCACTTCCTCAGAGAGGCCTCCTGGGCTGCACTGGTTAATGCCTGGTCCCCAAGTCCACCCTCTTCTGGGCCTCATTTCCCTGCCCAACACTTGGCAGGTTTACATTCCTCATATGGTCTGTGAGCCCCCGGGGATGGAGATTTCTGCTCATCTTGTCTGTTCCTCTACCTGGAGTACCTGGAACAGTGCCTGGAATGGTGCCTGCTCATCAGCAGTGCTCAGTACAGGTTGGCCAAGTGACTGGATGAAGAGAGTGAGCTGGGAGAACAGACCTAGAGCCCTGTGTTGAGAAAGTGCCAGACACATCAGTGGGATGGATGAACCATGTCTGCCAGCGTGGTACGGGGCGGGGGGGGAATCCAGGAGGTCTTCTCGGAGGTGGTGAGGTAAGAAGTGGAGGAGGACATGGAGCTGATTAAAGCACTTTCCTGGTGAGGGCAGAGGCCCTGAGGGCAGAACGAGCCTGGTGGGGACCACAGGTAGAGCCTGGGAGGCCTGAGAGTGAGGTGGTGGTGTACTCACCGGGTCCCTGGCAGTGAGGAGCCCAGCGGTCATTCCCTCCTCCTTGGGCCTCTTGCAGGAACAGCCAGCTCCTCGGCAGGCAGTTCTAGGGGGAAAGGGGATGTGAGAGACTGGACAAGTGACAGGTGACCAGTAACCCCAGGCCCTGGAAGCCCTGTGTGCAGGTGGAAGGAGCTCAGCACCCAGGCCAAACTCAACAGCAGTGCAACCTCAGCTTGGCATTTCCCGAGCTCCTGCCGTGCACCCAGGTGCTAGTCCAGGCACTGTTGAAGTATGAGCTCAAATTTTCCTTACCCATTCCAGACAGGAAAACTGACCGCCAGGTGGGCAAGGAGCACAGTCTGGATTGCACAGATGATTTCCAGGGTGATGACTTACTGTGACAGAAAGCCAGACAGTACGGGGGTCTTGGGCACTGTATGGTGTGCGTCAGCTTCCCTCTCATAAAATGATGGTGGTGACCCAGGACAGAGTTTATGGGAATCAAAATGTGAAAACAGCTGGAAATGGAGCCCAGCAGGCAGCAGAATACACAGGAAGGCGACTGTTGCTGGGAGGGAAGACTCTTGCTTCAGTCAGCATCTGTTTAGCATCTACTATGTGCACGGCCCAATTCCCAGTGATTCACAAGCCGTTGCCTGGCTGAATGCCTAAAATGAAAGTCAGGCCAAAGGCAGGACGTGTTTCCCTTCTCTCTGTAATGTCCCATGACGACCCTGCCTATGCACCCCTGATTCTGCCCCATCCAGCTTGTGCTCCGTTGTCTTCATTGCAGTTTCCTGGATGGGAGTTATCTTGTTTAGTGATGTTTTATGGGCTTATCATCATCTCCCTGACTCTCCTGTGGCATCCAGTGTGGAGACAATGTTGGGGGGCTCTAGGATATAAGATGGGCCTGGCACCCAGGACATATAAATACCTGCTTGTTGAATTAATGATGGAGCCTGAATGGTGCCTGGCATGCAGTCGGTGCTCAATAAGATTTTAATACAATGAGTCTGTTTCCTGAGTCCCAGGTGGCTAGGATCAAAATCTGGTGCTTTGGCTCTCCCTCTCCTTCATTCTTTAGACAGAAGTCCCTCAGGAAGGTGAAGCTCCAGAGGTGACATTGTGGTGGGGCCTCGGCCTTACCCACTCTCCAAACCCTGGACGTCCCGCCAAAACAGGGAAGGGATGCAGGTCAGGCTGGCTCCAGGCTCTGAAGGGTCCGGCCAGCCAATCTCTTACTATGCTCGCGAAGCCAGAGACCCCAATGCCTTCCACCAAAGCCAGTACCCAACCCCTGCCCCAAGCCCTCCTCTCGGACCCTGAGACCACCCCCTAACCCCCTACCCAAACCGGGCCCCGCCCACTCGGCCCCGCCCATACTACCCCCAGCGACCCGCCCCTGGGCCCAAAGCAGCAGAAGAGACGAGACACAGACGCGCGCCGTTAGGTACACACCCGGGCCGGGGCCCCATAGAAGACCTTGGACCCGCTCCCGGCTCGGCCTCCGCAGCCCCGGCCACCCCCAATCTCACTTACCCACCGGACTGTAGGACAAAGGCCACGGCAGCCACCAACCAACCTGCGCCTGCGCAGGGACGCCTAACTACATCTCCCAGAAGGCAGCACGTGCGCTTCCGGTCGTCTTCCGGTGCGCCCCGCCCCCGCCCAGGGCCTAGGCTGAGGGGTTCGAATAGTGAGTTCTGCCTTTTCTCCCACCCTGGGACCCTACCACGCCGAGCTCCTTCCGGGAATGGAGGACGAAGGCCAAGCCCGCCACGGGCCGCTACTGCGCCTGGGTGGGCGGGCGCCGAACTACATCTCCCAGAGGGCGGCACGTGCACTTCCGTTCATCTCCCTGGTCGCCCCGCTCCCGCCCGGGGCGAAACAGCGGTTCGGAGTCCTTTTGCTGCGCTCCATGGAATGGAGGAGGAAGGCTGTACCGCCAAGGGCCGGGACTGCGCCTGCGCGAAGGGCGCTGAACTACATCTCCCAGAGGGCCACGCGCGGCTCCCTGCGCCTCTGTCCCTTTCCGTTGGATTCATTTAGGACAGGAGTTCGAGTCCTGACGCCTGTAACTGTATCACCGTCAAAAATATTCCTTACCCGCTGATGTGTGAGGAGCCTTATGACCGTGGCGCCGGCGCTCAGCGGGTGATTAGCTGGGGGGACTAATTTTGGCAGAGGGTTCAGGAGTGAAATGGGCTCTCTTGGTAACAGACTCCTTTGTGTTCTCTATTTCTTGCTTAAAGAAAAACTTTAGGGCTTCCCTGGTGGCGCAGTGATTGAGAGTCCGCCTGCTGATGCAGGGGACACGGGTTCGTGCCCCGGTCCGGGAAGATCCCACATGCCGCGGAGCGGCTGGGCCCGTGAGCCATGGCCGCTGAGCCTGCGCGTCCGGAGCCTGTGCTCCGCAACAGGAGGGGCCACAACAGTGAGAGGCCCGCGTATTGCAAAGAAAAAAGAAAAAAGAAAAACTTTAGTCCACTGAACCTTCCTGGAGTTTCAAAATGTCTGGCTTGAAGGTTAATGATCAGAGGAGTGAAAGCAAGCAGAGACAAAGAACAGAAATCCAGCTGGAGAACTTGTAACAATTTAAATAATGGATCAGTCATATAGCAGAGTCATAGGACCTTTAGTTCCTCCCTGAAGGACATAGATACCAATGTCAGACTTGCATTCCTAAGTGGTTTTTACAGAAACCAAACTCCCATCAGATGGAAACTGCTGACCATAAGCACACAGACTCCAGGCCAGTTGGAACGAGAAGGTTGATGATGTTGACTCCGAAAACATCATCCTGTTACCTCGCCACCAACCAATCAGAAGAAAGTCCGTGAGCTGCAACCCTTACCCCAATGTTGCCTTTAAAAACCCTTCCCTGAAAGCCAAGGGAGAGTTCAGGTCTTTTGAGCATGAGCTACCTGTTCTCCTTGCTTGGTGCCCTGCAATAAACACTACACTTTTCTTCACCACGCCTGGTGTCATTAGATTGGCACGTAGGGCAAGTAGACACGAGTTCAGTTTGGTAACAATATTGGAAGCTATACTGTAAACTTTATTGTTGTAAAACAAACCAGTGTTTAAAAATACATTAAAAATTGAAACGAGAGACTTCCCTGGTGGTCCAGTGGTTAAGAATCCACGCTTACATTGCAGGGAGCGTGGGTTTGATCCCTAGTTGGGGAACTAGGATCCCACATGCCGCGTGGCGCGGCCAAAAAGTATAAAAAAAAAAAAGAAATAAAAAATTCACAAAAACTTCAAACACAAGCGCAGTTTACATTTTGCCACACCAACCCAGGCTTGAACAGTTGCCAGTATTTAGTACATGGTTATAAGAAACATCACAGGCTAGACACTTGAACATTTTAAAACTACTTTATACATTGCTACGTAATTGTCAAAACGGTGCATTTCAACAGCAGCACAATATCCAAAGCTGATGTGCCCTCACATGATCGCATTCGCCATTTGGTGAACACTGACCACTGCCACCAGGTGGCAGGTCCAGGGTACAGCAGCCAAGTGTACAAGGTGAGGACATTCACCATTCCCCCACTTGAGCTGGACTTATTTTCACTCATGCAGGTGGAACATCTGTGGAGTAGTGAATGGAAAGAATCTAACCATGGCTGAGCCATGTGCCTTTGCTCTTTTCTTTTTTTTTTTTTTGCCTTTGCCCTTTTAAGAAGGGACTGATTGATTCCGATCAGTTGGGGCTTGCGTGATGGATCTGAAGCCGAGAAAAATGTTTCAAGACAAGGGCATTTCTTTCTTTGACCGAAACAACTGTTTCTTTGGAAAAACTCTGACTCTGAAAACAGGAGAGAAGAAAATAAAAATTCTTATGTTAGGAAAAAACCTAGCTGGTTACATCTTCTTTACACGTACAGAGACACGTGAAAAGATTTGGCTGGTTCACGTGTGAGTGAAAGACTTTAAATCTTGTAAGCTCTATAACAGTGGTTATTATGAGGAGACATGACAGATGGCTCAAAATTGGAATGCACTGATGTAAACAAAGCAAAGCCAAGCTTAGCAGCTTTTCTTTAAAGGTGTCCGGTACGTTCAGAGACTATAAGCTTTAAAATGTACATAAAACATCAGTTATCACTTCCCTCACCCGCAAATCCAAATGCAAAAAAAGACTCAATTTTGTTTTTCCTGTTAACTTTTTTTTTTTTTTTTTTTTTTTGGGGCGGGTGGGCCTCTCACTGTTGTGGCCTCTCCCGTTGCGGAGCACAGGCTCTGGATGCGCAGGCTCAGCAGTCATGG
>NW_020172775.1:52640-141502 GCF_003031525.2 Neophocaena asiaeorientalis asiaeorientalis | reverse complement strand
AGCCCCATTTTTTTTTTTCTTTTTATTTTTTTTTTTTTTTTTTTTTTGTGGTACGTGGGCTTCTCACCGCTGTGGCCTCTCCCGTTGCGGAGCACAGGCTCCGGACGCGCAGGCTCAGCGGCCATGGCTCATGGCATGTGGGGTCTTCCCGGACCGGGGCACGAACATGTGTCTCCTGCATCGGCAGGCGACCTCTCAACCACTGCGCCACCAGGGAAGCCCTCTGTTAACTTTTTCTTTCACAAAATGTGTACCCTTGTCTCCCCAGTTTCCTTTTACCAGATCATGAAGCATGAATACACTTGTCACGATGAAATCTTTTTCCCAGAGGTCTGGGCAGAGTCCTGGTGACAAGCTGTTGGTGGAGCCGTGCCAGGTTTGCCTGCCCATGAGGGCACAACCCAGCCCTGACGTTGGGCCAGGTCGCCCTGCTCAGCTCCCCTTGGATTTGCCCCTCTGTCCCCTGCCTCTGACCATCTAATTCTTGTTTTTTCCCAACCAACTTTCACAAGCTTAAACGCCTGCAGGGGCTGGTGTTTTTCTAAAGGGGCCGATACTAATGGCTCCAGCCAAGTGGTGTCATGGGGACAGGTAAGCCCAGTGTCCCGGGTCTGGATTTCTCAAAAGAAGCCAAAGGTCTGCATTTGTGCGTGAAATCTCTTGATTTTTAAAAGCTGGCAAGGATTCAAAGTTTTTAAAAACACTCTGCCAGTCAAATAACATATACTGAAGGCTACCTCTGAGCTGACCTCACCCTCCAGACCACGATGTCACCACTGGCTGGGTCTTTTTGAGCCCAGTCTTTCTCCAACCACAGGGTGGCGCCTCCATTTATCTGTGACAGGACCCACCATGAGCAGCGGCATTACAACTCAGTGAAACTTTCAAGGAATTCTATAATCATATCCTGGAAAGCACAACTGCATTAGGCTGCATTTTTGTTAATTTGTTTGATATGTACATCTAAATATACCACAATGTTTACATAGCCCTGTGGATACATCTTTTCCTTTAAAAAAAAAAAAAAAATCATTTCGGGAGCCTCAAAGCCTAGCAGTGCCCAGCCGTCCTCTGACCCCAGAGGCCCTGGCTGGGGTGGGGAAGAGTCCTCCGGTGCATGAGATGATGCGGGCCAGCAGTGCATTGCAGCACCCAGGACCAGTCTCGGCAGCTGCTGAGCTCAGACCCCGGGGGTGCGGAGTCTGAAGCCTCTAAGGGAAGCCGGGCTCTGGGGGGCTGTGTGAGGAAGGACTGCTGGCGGGAGGGAGCTGGGATGGGGTGGTGCAAGATTATTCTGCTTTCAGGTTGGGGATACGTGGAATGGTGTGATTGGCTGGATTCTGGATTTTTTGTTTCTTGCTAAACACTAGGTTTGATTGTGAAACAAACACCGTTGAATTCTGTAATAGTCACTAGAGAACCCGCCGTCCACAAGGGGGAAGGCAGGACTCCCTTCGCTCTTCTGTCGTGTATGTGACACCCTGAGACCCTCAGCAGCAGTGAGTCCTGCATCCTCCTCAGTGACTGTGACCGTGACCAAGGATGCAGAGGGACTGAATGAGTGAGAAGACCAGGACGTGTGTGTGTTGGGGGGTACGTTAGGGCATGTTTAGTACCCCCTCCCCACTTGGAGGCGTGGGCTGCCATCCAGAGTTGTCTAGATACACATGCTTCGGCTGGGCACCGACACCAGGACATTCCCAGGCCCTGTCTGTACCTCCAAATACAAGAAACATCCCGAAAGTCCCGTGGACCTGGGCTTTGATCATTACAGAGACTGCGAAGGGCGGTGAGTGGGACCTGGGGACCCAGATCTATCGTCTAACCAACGAAAGAAAAGCAAAGAAGAGTAATGCGGAAATGTGACTGCCAACTGGTTATTTATTGCTTTCAGGGACAGCAATGGGGGGGACAGTCAGGAAATGGGTAAACATGGTCAAAATGTACAAACTTCCAGTTATAAAATAAGTCCTGGGGATGTAATGTACAGCATGATGACTAGAGTTAATACTACTATACAGACATCGCCCTTTATGGGGGTGAGAGGGGATGCATTCTAAGACCCCCCAATGGATGTCTGAAGCCACAGATAGTACCAAACCCTATATACACTGTGTTTTGTCCTATACATACATACCTATGATAAAGTTTAATTTATAAATTAAGAGATTGACAACAATAACTAATAATTAAATAGAACAGTTATAACAATAGGCTGTAATAAAAGTTATGTGAAGGGAATTCCCTGGCGGTCCAGTGGTTAGGACTCTGCGCCCTCTCTGTGGAGGCTGGGGGTTCGATCCCGCAAACTGCGAGGCGCGGCCAAAAAAAAACGTTAGGTGAATATGGTCTGTCTCTCTCAAAATGTTGTACTGCACTCACCTTTTTTCTCGTGATGTGAGACAATACAATGCCTACAGGGTGAGATTAAAGAGAAATGAGAGACATAGGTGTCGTAACCTAGCGTTAGGACACTGCTATTGACCTCCTGGAGATACTTTAGGAGGAGGATCGTTTGCTTCGGGTGATCCAGGATCATCGTGTGATGATGTAGATGGTTGGGTACCCGAGGCAAGACGGAGCAGGACTGCTGAGAGTTCATCACGCTACTCAGAAAGATGTGCCACTTAAAACTTACGAATTGTTTATTTCTGGAAGTTTCCTTTTAAGATTTTTGGACCACAGTTGACCTCGGGCAGCTGAAACCATGGAGAGTAGAAGCTTGGACAAAGAGGGACCACTGTATTGTATATTTGAAATTTCCTAAGGGAGTAGATCTTAAAAGTTCTCATCACAAGAAAAAGTTCTGTAAGTACAGGCAGACCTCGGAGATATTTCGGGTTTGGTTCCAGACCACGGAAATAAAGTGAATGTCGCATAAAGCAAGTCACACAAATTTTTTGGTTTCCCAGTGTATATAAAAGTTATGTTTACACTATACTGTAGTCTATTAAGTGTGCAGTTGCATTATGTCTAAAAGCACGATATGCATACCTTAATTAAAAATACTTCATTGTTAAAACATCATCTGAGACTTCAGTGAGTCCTAGTAGTAACCTGAAAGAGCATTGATCACAGATACCATAACAAATATAATAATAAATTTAAAGTTTAAAATATTTCGACAATTACCAAAATGTGACTTAGAGACATGAAGTGAGCAAATGCTGTTGGAAAAATGGTGTCAATAGACTTGCTCCAATGCAGGGTTGCCACAAACTTTCAATATGTAACAAATGCGATATCTGCAGGTGGCAATAAAGCAAAATACGCCTGTGCATGTATGGCGATGAACGTTAGCCAGAAATATTGTGGCGATCATTTCATAGCACAGTAGTCCCCCTTATCTGAGGTTTCACTTTCCGTGGTTTCAGTGCCCCTGGATCAGTGGCAGTCTGAAGACATTAAATGGAAAATTCCAGAAATATGAGACAGTTCGTAAGTTTCAGGTTGCAGGAGACGACATTCGCCTAACTTTTATTACAGGATATTGTTATAGTTGTTCAATTTTATTATTAGTTATTGTTTTAACCTCTTACTGTGCCTAATTTATAAAGTAAATTTTCTCAAAGGCATGTATGTATAGGGACAGAACATAGTGTGTATGGGGTTCGGTACTGTCCGTGATTTCAGGCATCCACTGGGGGTCTTGAAACGTGTGCACCTTGAGTAAGGGGAGACCACTGTATATAAAAATGTTGGATCACTATGTTGTACACCTGAAAGTAATGTAGAAAGAACGAACGAACGAACGAACGAAAGAAAGAAAAGCAAAGCAAGAAAGAAAGAAAAGAAAGAAGGAATTCATCAAGCCCAGGCCTTCCTTGCTGTGCGTGGAGATGGCGTGTGTGCACGTCTATGGGGAGAATCCAGGATGGAAAAGAAGCTCCATCTACACATCTGGCTATCTGTCAGGCACTCGTGTTCCACCCGGGGCTGACTTCTCCATCAGGCACTGGAAACCTAGTGCCCAGGACCCATAAAACTTTTCTTAGAGGAGGAGACTTCTTATGATGTTTTAAAATGTATTTACTTATTTATGGCTGCATTGGGTCTTCGTTGCTGTGCGCAGGCTTCTCATTGTGGTGGCTTCTCTTGTTGCAGAGCACTGGCTCTAGGCACGTGGGCTTCAGTAGTTGTGGCATGCAGGCTTCAGTAGTTGCGGCTCATGGCCTTGGTTGCTCCGTGGCATGTGGGATCTTCCCGGACCAGGGCTCAAATCCATATCCCCTGCATTGGCAGGCAGATTCTTAACCACTGTGCCACCAGGGAAGTCTGTGATAATGTTTCAATTTCTTTTAAAATCAGACGAGGAAAAAATGAACATAGTGACTACTACATCCTGGAATATATTCATCTTTATACCAGCATGGTCATAAAATATAACTTTTTAAAAATTGAAGTAAAGTTGGCTTACAATGTTGTGTTAGTCTCTGCTGTACGTTAAAGTGATTCAGATCTGTATATACATATAGATATACTTTTTCAGATTCTTTTCCATTATAGGTTATTACAAGATTTTGAATATAATTCCCTGTGCTATACAGCAGGAACTTGTTGTTTATCTATTTATATATAGTAGTGTGTACCTGTTCATCCTAAACTCCTAATTTATTCCCCCCCTTCCACTTTGCTAATCATAATTTTGTTTTCTATGTCTGTGAGTCTATTTCTGTTTTCATTTGTATAGGTATTTGTCCTTCTCCGTCTGACTTACTTCACTTAGTATGATAATCTCTAGGTCCATCCATGTTGCTGCAAATGACATTATTTCATTCTTTTTTTTATGAACGTGATATTCTGTTATGTATATATTTCTATATAGATATAGATATAGATATCTCACATATTCTGTATCCATTCATCTGTCAATGGACATTTAGGTTGCTTCCACGTCTTGGCTATTGTAAGTAGTACTTCTATGAACATTGGGGTGCATGTATCTTTTTGAATTAGGGGTTTCTCTGGATGTATGCCCAGGAGTGGAGTTGCTGGATCATATGGTAAGTCTATTTTTAGTTTTTTAAGGACGCTCCATACTGTTTTCCATAGTGGTTGCACCAATTTACATTCCCACCAACCATGTAGGAGTGTTCTCTTTACTCCACACTCTCTCCAGCATTTATTATTTGTAGACTTTTTGATGATGGTCATTCTGACTGGTGTGAGGTGATAACTCATTGTTGTTTTGATTTGCATTTCTCTAATAATTAGTGATGTGGAGTATATTTTCATGTGCCTTTTAGCCATCTGTATGTCTTCTTTGGAGAAATGTCTATTTAGGTCTTCTGCCCAATTTTGATTTTTTTTTTTGATATTGAGCTGTCTGAGCTATTTGTATGTTTTGGAAATTAATCCCTTGTCAGTCGTATCATTTGCAAATATTTTCTCCCATTCTATAGGTTTTGTTTTCCTTTTGTTTATGGTTTCCTTTGCTGTGCAAAAGCTTATAAGTTTGATTAGGCCCCACTTGTTTACTTTTGCTTTTATTTCTTTTGCCTTAAGAGACTGACCTAAGAAAACATTGCTACAATTTATGTCAGAAAATGTTTTGCCTATGTTCTCTTCTAGTAGTTTTATGGTGTGATTTCTTATATTTAAGTCTTTAAGCCATTTTGCGTTTATTTGTGTGTATGGTGTGAGGGAGTGTTCTAACTTCATTGATTTACATGTGGCTGTCCAGCTTTCCCAACACCACTTGTTGAAGAAACTCTTTTTTCCATTGTGTATTCTTGCTTCCTCTATCGAAGATGAATTGACCATAAGTGTGTGGGTTTATTTCTGGGCTGTCTATTCTGTTCCTTTGATCCGTGTGTCCACTTTTGTGCCAATACCACACTGTTTTGATTACTGTAGCTTTGTCATATTGTCTGATGTCTGGGAGGGTTATGCCTCTAGCTTTGTTCTTTTTCCTCAGGATCGCTTTTGCAATTCTGGATCTTTTGTGGTTCCATATAAATTTTAGGATTATTTGTTCTAGTTCTGTGAAAAATGTCATGGGAAATTTGATAGGGATTGCATTAAATCTATAGACTGCTTTGTGTAATATGGCCATTTTAACTATAATTCTTCCAATCCAGGAGCATGGGATATCTTTCAATTTCTTTGAATCATCTTTAATTTTCTTTCTTTCTTTTTTTTTTACATATTTATTGGAGTATAATTGCTTTACATTGTGTATGATAATTTTCTTTATCAATGTTTTATAGTTCTCAGCATATAAATCTTTCACCTCCTTGCAAGTTTATTCCTAAGTATTTTATTTTATTTTTTATTTTTTTATTTTATTTTATTTTTTTGATGTGATTTTTAAAAGGGTTTTTTTTGTTTTTTTTTTTACTTTCTCTTTCTGATATTTCATTGTTACTGTAAAGAAATGCAACAGATTTCTGCATGTTAACCTTGTATCCTGGACTTCCCTGTGGGCACAATGGTTAAGAATCCACCTGCCAATGCAGGGGGCATGGGTTCGAGCCTTGGTCCAGGAAGATCCCACATGCTGCGGAGCAACTAGGCCCGTGCGCCACAACTACTGAGCCTGCGTGCCACAACTACTGAAGCCCGCGTGCCTAGAGTCCATGCTCTGCAACAAGAGAAGCCACTGCAGTGAGAAGCCCGCACACTGAAACAAAGAGTAGCCCCTGCTTGCCACAACTAGAGAAAGCCCATGCACAGAAACGAAGACCCAACACAGCTTAAAAAAAAAAAAGCCCGTGGCTGCTGATGCCAGACCTGCCCTAGCCACAGGGGTGCCAGATGCCCCAGGGGGTAAACCCTTGGAAGTCACACAGCTGCAGGGAATCAGCTCAGATTTCAGCCCTGCCTCTGCATGTGGGTAACCTGCAGGCACTCGTGCACTCCCAGACCTTGTAGAGGTTGAGCTGAGCCCACTGTGAGCGCGCTGAGAGTGAGGCTGCTATGGGGGGGGGGGCATGCCCTCCCCTTTACGTGTGCATTGACAATGGCCTCCCCAGTTGTGGCCTGGACCACACTCCAGGCCCTTTGGGCTGTCCCCACACAGCTGACCTCAATCCTCTCCCTGGATCTGTCTGTTGAAGCCTGAGTTTCAGCCCCCAGGCACTGCATACTACAGCTGGTGGGATCTCTGGCTGGGAAGCGCAGCAAGGTGACCGGGAGCGTCTGTGCTGCTCTGTCTCAGTCCTGCCTGCTGCAAGGTTGCTGCACTCACCTCTGAGCCTCTGAGGCTCCCTATCTGTGCTGGCTGATCTCCCAGCCAGGGAGGATCGCCAGGGAAAAGGAACCCTTCCTCCTTCACAGCCCCCTCCCACGAGCACAGGTCCCGTCCACTTCCTTTTTTTTCCCCCTTTGGTCCTACCCAATCTGGGGATCTTTCTTGCAGCTTTGGTTGTATGAGATCTTCTGCCAGCTTTCAGTAGGTATTCTGTGAGAACTGATCCACATACAGATGTATTTTCGATGTACTTGTGGGAGGACGTGGGCTCCATGTCCTATTTCACCATCTTGATCTCTAGCTTATTAGATCTTTCTTCAAATATAACTTTTTGTTTGTTTGTTTTTTGGCCGCACAGTGTGGCTTGTGGAACCTTAGTTCCCAGCCAGGGATTGAACCCACACCCTCAGCAGTGAAAGCACAGAGTCTTAACCACTGGAGAGCCAGGGAATTCCCGTCAAATATAACTTTTAATGTTATTTTGTTGAAGCTCACGAATGTAACTTTTTTTAATAAAAATTTATTTATTTATGGCTGCATTGGGTCTTCACTGCTGCCCACGGACTTTCACTAGTTTTGGTGAGTGGGGGCTACTCTTGGTTGCCGTGTGCGGGCTTCTCATTGCGGTGGCTTCTCTTATTGCAGGGCATGGGCTCTAGGCACACAGGCTTCAGTTGTTGTGGCTCGCGGGCTCAGTAGTTGCGGCTCATGGGCTCATTAGTTGCGGCTTGTGGGCTCTAGAGCGCAGGCTCAGTAGTTGTGGTTCGTGGGCTCCAGAGTGTAGGCTCAGTAGTTGTGGCGCAGGGGCTTAGTTGCTCCAGGCATGTGGGATCTTCCCGGGCCAGAGCTCGAACCCGTGTCCCCTGCATTGGCAGACAGATTCTCAACCACTGTGCCATCAGGGAAGTACCACAAATGTTAAGTTTTGATATTACTTTTATGGGGCAAAACCACACAGGACCCACAAAAGTCCTAATACAACCCTGGGTCCCTGCCTTTGCTCGGTCTGCTTAGGTGTATACAGTGTGTCTGACCCCATGCCTGCTGTAACAGGTTACATTCCTCTGGCGTCTCTGCCTCGGTTCGTGTGGTGCGTATGAGCTCCTGCCTGGCCTAGGCAAAGCTTGGTGCAGCGGCTGAAAACACGGTCAATTAACTCCCGCAGCTCTAGAAGCCACAAGTCCAGAGTCACTTGCCCTGCGCTCGTGCCCAGGTGTCTGCCAGGCTCGTTCCTTCTGAAGGCTCCAGGGAAGAGTCTATTTCTTGGCCTTTTCTCAGCTCTTGGTGCCCCCACATTTTTATGCCTTGTGGTCCCTTCCTCCCCACCTTCTCTGCGCTCTTCACGACCTCTGTGCTCACGTCGCTGTCCTCCTTCTCTGCCCCCCTCCCACTTAACACCCTTCAGGAGCTTCCCATCTGAGAAATGAAACCCAGCCTCCTTGGGAGCAGCGTGTGATACACCTGCCGTGTCCCTGGCTCCCAGGACTTGGAGCGGGAGGTGGAGAAGCCATATCAGGCCCAGCAACCCGCCACCCCCATAACCTCACCGTTCCATAGACCGAGGCACAACATAGAGGAAAGCCCCTTGCTGGAACTTCAGGATGGCAACGGGGAATCCTTAAAGCCAGCCTGGGCCCTGCAGGCTGCGCGGGTCCCCCAAGTACCATAGCAAATGCTTCTCGGCTCCTCTCCCTGGGGAATGGGGAGGAGCTCCAAGGGCTGCTTTATCTGCCTTGCCGCACGTCACCACGCCACAGGAACCTGGACCACTCAGCGCCTGCGGATGCGGAAGAGGCTCGTGCCTCTGCAAAGCCGCATGTGTCACCCGGCTTCCCGGGGCAGCGTGCGGAACCGGGAACCCTGTTTTCTGTAAACGGCAAGTCCATTCTGAACCGAGGGCCTGGAGACGCCCTAATCTCAGCACTCATGCGTGATGGACCTGCTCCAGACGTTGTGATGGGGCCTGACCACATGGTGGGCAGCCAGGCACCCATGACCACGTGCACGACGGATAAAAATCCCGCCCGCGACCCCATGGACTCCTGGAGCTGGCGACAGGAGGGTGCACCCGCGCACAGAATGGCCCTTCTCACTCCTGACTCTTGTTCCTGCTGTGCCCTCCGCCTGGTGTTCCCCTCTTGTTCACCATGAACTCATTGACACTCCTCCCACAAGCCTTCGCTATTCCACCCTGCGTCGCCTGGCTTTCGCATCCACGTCTGCTTTTGGGGGGCCCCTCAGTGTCCAATTCCTGCACTTTTGTTGACATTCCTAGGAAAGAGCGAGCCCTGTTCCATGCAGCCGGCCCTGGGAGGACGCAAGCTCACATGGGGTCACAGGGGCAAGACAGCACAAGGAGGGGCGAAGTCTCTTCAGGGGAAAGGGGAGCCCAGAGAGGCGTGGGGTCAGGGCCGCCCGAGGGCGCGTCCCCTCTGCTGAGCTTTCCCGGACAGACCCGGGCGTCCATCTGCACAAGCGGCCCGCGAGTCCCTGGGACAGGGTCTGCGCCCCACCGACCTAGCGCAGGGGAGGGTTTCCGACAGGGCCCAGGGTCCGGGTCGGGGGCAAACCTGGTCTGCAGCAGCGCCGGGGGGAACCGGTGTCCTTCTGACGGAGAGCAGACAGACGCAAGCCGCAGGCCAGATGGACAGGTGGTAAAATGGAGGCTCTCCAGTTACCGACGGAGCGAGAGAAGTGAGGCAGAGGCGTGCGGCACAGTGACATTTATGTAAAAAACAAAAATTAAAAGCACAGGTGCACGGAACTCGATGCATGTTGGGCAGGACGTGTGCAGGGACACGGTTTGCTGGGATGGCCTGGGGCGCTGCGGGCGGGGACGGGGCTGGGACTGGAGCGGGTGGTGGGGTGAGAGCAGGGCTGGGTGGATGCAACACTGTAGGTCCCAGAGGAAAAAGAAGCGATCCGTGGGCACCGGGCCATGGAGACGTGGGCTGGAGCCCAAACTGGGCGCCCGCAGGCTCTCGGTGCGGCCGCCCCCTCACCTTCCTGCCGCGGCATCTGGGTGAGGTCCTCTAGCAGGCTAGCGGCCAATCGGAAGCCGCCTAGGCTGTGTTCCCCGCCCCAATGGAGTCCGGGTGTTACCGGGACACGGATTCGGTCGCCATGGTAACAGGGTGCCCCGTCCGGAGAGGGGGCGGAGAATGTGCAGTGTCTGCGCTGCCTCTGAGCGGTGCTGTGCAAACGTGCTCCCTTTGCAATTCAGCTGCCAGATAAGGCCGGAATTCCAGACAAGTGAAGAAAGTTTTTCTTTTTGACTATGAGTGTGTCTCATATTTAGTATGTTAAAAAATTGTTTTAAAAATATTTATTTATTTGGTTGTGCCAAGGTATTAGTTGAGGCAGGCGGGCTCCTTAGTTCCCGCACCTGGGCTCCTTAGTTGTGGCATGTGGCCTCTTAGTTGCGGCATGCATGTGGAATCTAGTTCTCTGACCAGGCATGGAACCCGGGCCCCCTGTATTGGGAGCGCAGAGTCTTAACCACTGCGCCACCAGGGAAGTACCAAAAAAAATTTTTAAAAAAGGTATGTCATGGTTAGTGTAATATGTCCCAGTATAGGATTTCCAGATTTAGCAACTTAAAAAATAGGAGAGGCCCCGTTAAGAATTGAATTGCAGATAACCATGAGTGTTTTTTAAGATAAGCATGTTTCACATTGAGTGGATTTTAAGAACTTCAAATAGATAAGCAGCAAGGATCTATTGTACAGCACAGGGAAATATAGCCATTATTTTGTAATTAATACAATAAATGTAAATGGAGTATATTCTATAAAAATACTGGACACTACGTTGTACACCTGAAACTAATATAATATCAGTTTCTATACTTCAATTTTAAAAAAGCGATCAAAGCCCAAGTATAACAAAGGGATGATACCACATATGAAAAAGGAAAAAGAGGATTACCTTGTCTGCTATCGGACCATGTAATACCAATTAGTCAAATAAATATGAAATAGACACACGAAAAGCAAGTTTTGTTGCCTGTTATCAAAGATGCCTGCGGAAAAAAAAAAAAAGATGCCTGCGGGACTTCACTGGTGGCGCAGCGGTTAAGAACCCGCCTGCCAATGCAGGGGACACGGGTTTGATCCCTGGTCCGGGAAGATCCCACATTCAGCGGAGCAACTAAGCCCATGTGCCACAGCTACTGAGCCTGCGCTCTAGAGCCCGCGAGCCACAACTACTGAAGCCCGCGTACCTAGAGCCTGTGCTCCGCAACAAGAGAAGCCACCGCAATGACAAGCCCGCGCACCCAACTAGAGAAAGCCCGCGCGCAGAGACGAAGACCCAACACAGCCACAAAAAAAAAAGGAGCCTGGGACTTCCTTGGCGTTCCAGTGGTTAGGACTTCGTGCTTTCACTGCAGAGGGCACGGGTTTGATCCCTGGTCGGGGAACTAAGATCCCGCATGACCACCTAGTGGGAGACATGTGGTCAGCCCTGCACATCCCCATGGCCTGGCTCCTAGGGCTCTATAAATTTCCCAAGGTGAATCGCCCCAAAGCCTGTTCCCTTCACAAACTGTGCTTTCGCTACTACCGGCCAGGTTTCCCGCTAATGCTTTATGTGCCAGACACTAATTTTACTCCACACCATAACCCGGTGGTGAGGGAACCTTAATCCCTGTGACATCAATGAGGAAAGTGAGGTTTAGAAACAAATCAATGATGGGTCCAAGCTCACCCAGGGAGGCTTGGAATGCCACCACCTGGCGTCCCCCAAATTTCAGGCCCTGGGCGTCATCCCTACGACGGTGGTCATCTTGTCTTCCTTTAAATTTGGCTCCTACGTTCACAGGTTTGTTGAGATAGAATTCACACACTACGCCACTCACCCACTTGAAGTGGACAATTCAGTGCTTTTGGTCTACACTCGGAGTCATGCAGACACCACCACAATCAGAGAACATTGTCATCACCCAATAAAGGAACATCAGACCCATGAGCCACCACTTCCCATCAGCCTCAGCCCCTGGCAACCACTAATCTGCTTTCCATCTCTATGGATTTGCCTTTTCTGGACATTTCATGTAAATGGAATCACGTCTCATGCGGTCTTTTGTGTCTGGCTTCTTTCACCCACCATAATGTCTTCAAGGTTCATCAGTGTTGTGGCATCTATCAGAGCTTCATTCCATTTTATAGCTGAGTGATATTCCATTGTATGAATGGACCACGACGTGTTTATCTGTTTGTCAGCTGAGGGACATCTGAGCTGCCTCCACTTTTTGGTTATTGTGAATAATGCTGCTGTGAACAGGGTAGGTTTTGCGTATGTGTGTTTTCAAGTCTCTTGGGGATTTGAGTGGACTCGATGGGCCACATGGTAATTCTATGTTTAACTATTTGAAGAACTAACAGAGCATTTTCCAAAGTGGCTGCGCGGTTTTACATTCCCACCACATTGTCTGAGGATTCCAATTAAAATCTATTCATTTTGACTTTGAAACTATATATTGGAGTGTATTCTCTCCTTGAAGCCTTAAATCTGCTAGGTTCCCAGGCCTGCCGGGAGAGGATTTCCGTCCTACCCGTGAAGCTGGGGCCTTGTAAGTCACAGAATAGGTTCCAGGGCATTTCTGGGGGCGGGGCTTTGGGGGTGTGGGTGCCACAGAGGAAGTCCAGCCCTGGTTCCTCCTCGGAGGGCTTGTCATGTGACGCGGTTTATTCTTAAGTGTGACACTCCAGGTATGGGCTCGGCTGTCTGACTGATTCGTCTAGTTCTCTCCTGATAAAAAGGAGTCTTAGAGAACCTCTGCAAGTAACCACACCGCTGTTACAGGGGAAGAAGCTGGGGAGAGCTATCTGTGGATTCTGACAGGGCTGTGAATGCAAGATGCCACCTAAAGAAGAACGCTTGTATGGGGGGAAGGAAGCTGAGGTAGCCCCTGAGATCCTTGCCTGCGGGTACACACGCCCCCTGTGGTCCCCGACCCTGAGTGGCCAGAGCAACCTGTGAGCGCGCTGGGGCCCTCGTTTTCGAGATTATGTTACATCATACAAGACTCCACAGAGTAGCCTGAAGAGACACTTTTCTCCTCTGACATAAAGGAGAATTAAACGGCCATATTGATATTTTTCCTTTGAGATAATTTATCTTTTTATTAAAAACTTTTTTAGATTTTAACTTATTTATTTTTATTGAAGTAGAGTTGATTTACAGTGTTGTGTTAGTCTCAGGTGTACAGCAAAGTGATCCAGTTTTATATATATATCGCGTCCGGAGCCTGTGCTCCGCAACGGGAGAGGCCACAACAGTGAGAGGCCCACGTACTGAAAAAAAAAAAGTTGAGCACGCATGTTGGGGAGGGTCCTCGGGCAGGGCAGGTGTGGAAAAAGATACCAGATGATTGGCCAGAGGTAAACAGAGACCCGGAAGAACTGCCCTATATGAACGACTTAACCGCCTCTTTACTGGTCTCCTCCTCATTAGGGAGGACGCCCACACCCTTTCTCTCCGGGTGTGCATCTCTGCCTTGCTTCTGTCTTAACGAAACAAACTGCTTCTCTGTGTGCTCTCCCACTTGTTTTTGTGCTGTCTCTAACAATAAACTCTGTACCTGTTTTTGCCTCCGTGAGAAATGCACTTTTCACTGGGGGCAAAAGCCATGGGGTGTAGTGGCCAGGATTCCTGGTTTTCATCCAGGCTCCCCAGGTTCAATTCCTGGGCAGGGAATTAAGATCTTGCTTCACGCCACCACTCACTGCTGCCTCTCTGAGATCCTTCCCCCACACCCCCTACCCCTTGGTAACCCCAGGTCTGTTCTCTGTGTCTGTGACTCTGTTTCTGTTTCGTAGATATGTTCATTCGTGTCATATTTTAGATTCCACCTATAAGTGATATTATATGGTATTTGTCCTGAAAGAGCTAATTTTAACTGTGTTCTGTTTCTTTTAGAATCTAATCAGATATATGACTATTAGTTCCACATAATGTTTAAGATTTTTAAAAAATGTAACCTGGGACTTCCTTGGTAGTCCAGTGGTTAAGGCTCTGAGCTTCCACTGCCAGGGGCACGGGTTCCATCCCTGGTCAGGGAAGTTCAACATGCTGCAGCACAGTGCGGCCAAAACAAACAAAAAACATGTTCAACTAGTTGAATAATCATTCTGACACATTTTTATATCAATAGTAATTATGATCCACGTGGTATCAACTGAAGGCTAATTTCCAAGAACCTAACTTAACATTAAGAGATTGGACTCATGCTAATTTCTTAATTATTTAACGACCTTTGGATACTGGAACAATTTCTAAGTAAGTCAGAATACTGAGAGTCTGGCCACAAAGGATAGATTTGGTGTTTTTTTAGTCCCCTGAACAGGGATCAAACCTGGGCCCGCTGCAGTGAAAGCGTGGAGTTCTAACCACTGGACACCAGGGAATTCCCTAGATTTTGTATTTCTACCTTGACTTCATATTTCTACGCATTGTAGGGTAGCATAGGTTTGGGTCGTGTTAATGAGTGTGCTTATTTTTGACACTTTAAAGTGTGTAAAGGATGTGTGTGGCTTTAGGGGGTAACATCGTGACTCTCAACATACCCATCCTCAACAGCCTTTGGGTTGTTGGGTCTTTTGACTTGTGGGGTGTGATGCTATCTCATTGTGGTCAGAACAGCAATTTAATCTCCAAAGGAAGGGGTGGCAGAATGGGTGAGAGTTGCTGTCCTAGTCGGCAAGGGCTGCCATAACAAAATACCACAGACAATGTGGCTTAAAGAACAGACATTAATTTTCTCAGTTCTGGCGGCTGGACACTCAAGATCAAAATGTCGACAGCATTGATTCCTTCTGAGGTCTCTCTCCTTGGCTTGCAGATGACCACCCTCTCCCTGTGTCCTCACATGGTCGTCCCTCTGTGCATGTCTGTGTCCCAATCTCCTCTTCTTACATGGCAAGTCCACTGTGGCTGTGGAGTGATGTAGCTGAAAAATGACATTTTATGAAAGAACTACCCAACAACCTACGACTGATGCTTGCCTTCATTACCCACCTAATAAACAAAAACACCCAGGCATAGGATATAATATTTAAATGTCTTTGTCAAAATAAATAAATACATCTTCGTCTCTTATTTAAAAAACACAGGGCTTCCCTGGTGGCACAGTGGTTAAGAAGCCGCCTGCCAATGCAGGGGACACTAGTTCAAGCCCTGGTCCGGCAAGGTCCCACGTGCCGCGGAGCAACTAAGCCCTTGAGCCACAACTCCTGAGCTTGCGCTCTAGAGCCCATGAGCCACAACTACTGAGCCCACGTGCCACAGCTACTGAAGCCCATGTGCCTGGAGCCCGTGCTCCACAAGAGAAGCCAATGCAATGAGAAGCCTGCGCACTGCAACGAAGAGTAGCTCCTGTTCTCCACAACTAGAGAAAGCCCACACACAGTAACGAAGACCCAACGCAGCCAAATAAATAAATAAATTTATATATATATAAAAAACCAATAACAACAAACCAAATAAACAAGTAAGGTGACATTTATTTTTACTTCATCTCCAGGAAGGTATATTTGTGAAGGTAGCATCTTCCACGCCTGGTGTGAAGGGCAGGCTGTCCTCAGAGGCCTCACGAGGCCTGGAGACAATGGACTACAACTTCCAGAATGCCTCGCTCCAAGAGGTCGCAGACTGGACCCGCCCACTGCACCGCGAAGCCCCCTGGGAGATGTAGTAGGATGCTCTAGGTGCCGGCGCGCCGCCTGGCGGACAAGGTTAGTGTGATTATGAGTTCCTAGACGCCCAGAACGCTCATCCTCAGGCTCCCCGGACCCTCTGGATGCCCGCCCAATAGTCGCTTCTGTGTGTTACAGTGAGATAAAGTGGTCTCAGTGCGTCCTAGACCTGGCCCGGGAGTCAGGACTTTGATTCCCGAAGGCCCTAGTCCCAGCCTAGGCCCGGCCCCGCAAACCCATTGGGCGGTCCCCCCGCGCCGCCACGCCTTCTGGGAAATGTAGTCTGACTCCCTGGACGCCCTGGTCCAGCGTCGGCTGCAGGAATACAACTCCCAGAAGCTCCAGCGCAGCGGCGTCTCAACGTCCCCGGCTCCCCCGTCGCGCTCTCGCGTTGGTCGGTAGGTCGCGCCACAGGGTCTTCTGGGAAATGTAGTCTGACTCTCTGTGCGCTCAGGAACAGGGCTCCGGCAGCGGCGCACACGTGTTGGTCGGCAGGCCGCGCCGCGGGTCTCCTGGTCTTGGTAGTTTCCCCGGAGGGCGCTCTGGGCCGAGGTCTCCGGAGTCCGCGGTCTGGGGACGGAGTAACCGTCGGGAGAGCTGCGGGGTCCGGCCGACCGGGGCCTGGGGCGGACGGTGTCGGGAGCTGACGGGACTCGAGAACCGTGGCCCTGGGCCCTCCCTGTGTGCAGAGACTCCGGGGTGGGCGTTGCGGGTCGGACCTGACCGCCGTCGAGGTTTGTTACTCGCCTTTCCCAGCTCTGACTCGGTCGAGAGCTCGGAGTCGGAAGAGACGACGGCCACGGGGCTCTTGGCTGCCTGCCTCCCGGTGAGTGGCCTCTCCTCTCCCTCCTGATGGGCTGGGCCTGGACCCCAGGCTAGGGGGCATAACTCCCCCGACTTCGGACCCTCAGCCCGTCGTTCTGGCCGAGGAGGGATGAACAGAAGAGGCAGAAAACTGCCTTGGCCTGCAGTCCTTAAGTGTATCAATAAAGCCCTAGAGCCAGTGAAGATCTAGTCACAAAGCCCCCCCGGCAAGAAACTTCCTGACCCGAATGGCTTCAGCTACCACCCGTTTAATGAACAAACGATTCTGGTATTTCCATCATCTGGAATGACTTGTCTGAAAGAGGGAGCATGTCTCTGTTAATTCTTACGAAGCCCGCGTAACCTGTGTTCCAAAAGTCGCGCACTTCTCTCAGCTCAGGCTCCTCCTTTGAAAGGACAAAAGAACAGACTCCAGGAAGTGGCAACTACTTTCTCAGACTGTTTCCAGGGTTAAGTGAGTTTCCGTTAGAGAAAGTGCTGACTCATCATTGCGCTCAGCCTGGAGAACTCTTGGCAAATATTAACATTATTATCGGCAGTTAATAACATCGTCTTTTTATGCCTGATGTATAAAAAGGAAGAGGAATCCTGAAGGATGACTGTACATTTTGATCTTGTGGAGGATCCCTAGTTTATCAAGAAATGCGTGAGATTCTTGGGGGGTAAACATTTCAGTATTATGGGGGCACTCCTCTGAAATGGCTGATGGAGGCCCCCAGATACCCCGGGGAGCCTTGAGTATCCCTCAGAAGCCAGAACCTTCTCAGGACATCTCTCAGTACGCCTGAGTCCATCCTCACGTTCTCATGTATGCTGCTCCCAGCCCTCGTGGGAGCTTTGCAGAGATCAGGGTCTTAGCTAAGCAGACACGACGGTGACATTTCAGGGGCAGTTAACCTTCGATGATGTGGCTGTGGGCTTCACTCAGGAGGAGTAGGGGCTGCTGGGCCCTGGCCAGAAGGCCCTGTACCACAACGTGATGCTGGAGACCTTTAGGCACTTGGTCATTGTGGGTGAGGCTGTGCCTTGTGTTGACTTGCATCTGCCTGGGGTTTTGGCAGAGTGGGTGTGACCTGGCTGGGAGTGTGGGGTCAGTGAACCCTAGAAGGGTTTCTCTTCTTCCAAGCCCTCAAAGGCCTGATCTCTCACTTGGACAGTGTCTTGGATCTCCAAACCAGCTATCGTGGTCCAGCTAGAACTCGGAGTAGAGCCATGGATAATGGACAGAGGACTCTCCCAGGATTCCTGCCCAGGTGAGAAAGGATCTTTACAGTCAATGTTTATATTTTCCTTCATATCTACCCTTTCGTATACTCTTCACTCCCTTTGGTATTTCCATAATTCCTCCTAGGATCATTTTCCTTTTGTCTGAAGAGCTCCCTTTATCATTTCTTTTAGAGTGACAGAATTCCCCCACTTGGTGTTTGCCTGAAAATGTCTTTATTTCATCTTCATTTTGGAAAGATACTTTAAGCAGAGAATTTTAAGTTGGCAGTTCTTTTTTTTTTTTTCCAGCCCTTTAAAGACACCATGCTATTGTTTTCTGTATTCCATGGTTTCTGTTGAGAAGTCAACTCTCTGTCTTATTATTGTTACTTTGAAGACAGTGGGCCTTTTTGTATGTATTTTTGCTAACAGTGCTTTGTTAAATACACAAATTTTAAGCGTACAATTGAAAAATTTTGACAAACGTGTACCTATACGTAATCATTCAAATTGAGCTTGAGGACATTTACATTACCTCACAAATTCCTTTTGTTACCTCTTTCCATTTAAAAAAATTTTAATTAATTAATTAATTTATTTTTGGCTGTGTTGGGTCTTCGTTGCTGCACGTGGGCTTTCTGTAGTTGCAGTGAGCGGGGGCTACTCTTCGTTGCGGTGCGCGGGCTTCTCACTGTGGTGGCTTCTCTTGTTGTGGAGCACAGGCTCTAGGCACGCTGGCTTCAGTAGTTGTGGCACTTGGGCTCAGTAGTTGTGGCTCGCGGCCTGGAAGCCCGGCAGGCGGATTCTTAACCACTGCGCCACGAGGGAAGCCCACGTCTTTGCATTTAACAAAGGCAACCACTGTTCAGATTTTTTCCAGCATAGAACTTTTGCCTTTTCTAGAACTTCCTATAAAGAGAATCATACATTATTTCTTTTGTGTAAGGCTTACCCCAAGATTTTTGAGATTCATCCATGACATTGTGTGCATTGTTAGCTTGTTTCTTTTTACTGTTGAGCAATATTCCATTTTTTGAATGAACCACAATTTATTTATCCATTGTCTTGTTGATGAACATTTGAGTTGTCTCTCGTTTTGGGCTTTTATGAGTAATGCTACTATGAACATTTCTGTACAGTGCTTTTAGTAGAACCATGTTTTTATTTCTCTTGGGAAAATATCTAGGGGTGGAATTGCTGGGTCATGAATTAACAAGGTCTGATTTTATCAACTTTTTGTTTTATGGTTAGGTTTTTGTGTGTGTGTGTGTGTGTTTTAAATGTCCTAATGAAGCTTTGCCAAAACTCCAAACATATTCTCCTGTTTTCTTCTGGTAGTTTTATAGTTTTTGCTTGTATATCAAGACTTAATATCCACCTTTAATTAATTTTTATGTAAGTGTGAGGTAGTAGACAAGGCATTTATTTTTCTTATGGTTGTCCAGTTGTTTCAGCACCGTTTAATGAAAAAATTTTCCTTCATAGTATTGTTGAAAATCTATTGCATGTATATGTGTGGATCTATTTTGTTGCTCTCACCTCTTCCATTGATCTATTTTGCTTGCCTTGTGCCAACATGATATGTCCTTTTTTTATATTCATATTTTGCCCCACGTTTCAGTAGATCTATTTTTTATTTATGTACCACCTCAACCTCCGATTAGAATGGACAGTATGGATAAAGCTAGTATTAGGTTTAGATTGATTGATGGTGAGATTTGATATAGGATTGATAGGGGTGCAAGTTTTTGTCATGTTAGTAGGATTAGGCCTGCTCTTAAAGGGATGCCTTGTGTTACTTCGGGCACTCAAAAGTAAAAAGGGGATAGTCCTAGTTTTATAGCAATGAAATAGAATGAATTAGCTTTTTCATAGCCATGAAAAAGAACGAATTAGTCTTGTTTTAGTGAGACTTTCAGGAAACAATAACTTAATCGTAAAATATCATCTTGAAAATGAACACACTCTTATCAGTATCGACTGGTAAATTAATTGTGTTATCCAAAAAGGCCAACAAATCCTAGCTAGTATGAACAGGATATTAAATTCATTCATGATTCATACAACTGTTTTGAGCATGCAAATAATCTCTGGTTTTATACCCACTACATTTAAGAATTCTGTAAACTGTGAGGCGTTCAATGTGTTTAATGTGGCAGAAAATCATAATAAATGTTTCGTTATTTTATTTTGTTCAGTCCTTTCCTCATTAAGCATGCAAACACCGTCACAACCATCTTGGGTTTCACTTCCACGAGGTCATCATGTAAGGCATGTATCCAGGCATTGATCTTATCGGTGTTGTCATTGTTGATGCTGTTGGGTTGAATAGCTTTGTGATGGTTCATTGGCCGGAGTGTAGTAGGTTAACGATGCCTGCTGTTATAAGTAGTAGGGATTCGGTGGCCTGTGTTAGAAAATATTTAGTGGAGGCTTCTATGGCTCGTGGATTAAAGTTTTTTATTGTAATAGAGATGATGGCTATTATATTTATTTTGAATCCAATTCAGGCTAGTAGCCAGTGAGAGCTGGTAATTACTATTACAGGTCCTAAAATGACAGTTGTCTGGATAATGGTAAAGATAATGGGATCTATTAGTACGGGAAGGATATAAACCAACATTTTCGGGGTATGGGCCCGATAGCTCTTTTACCTTACTGTAGAACGTAGTGTAATATGGTAGCACGGAGAACTTTGAATTCTTAAGGGTAGGTTCAATTCCTATGATTCTAGAAATAAGAGGGTTTGAACCTCTGTTATTTACTCTATCAAAGTAAGTCTTTTGTCAGACATATTTCTTATGTTTGTGGAGGGATGCTTGCTGTTATGACACGCAGTGATACATGTCATACGCATAGGGCTAGTGTTAGAGGTAGGAAGCTTTCGCAGAGTAAGTGTGCTGCTTGGTCGTGCCGAAATCGAGGGTAGGATGCTCGAATCCATAGGAAAGATACTGTTAGTAGTAGTGTTTTAATGATGAAGTTAATCGTATATAGTTCTGGGTGTAGGGGTTGTGGAATGCTCCTAGAAATAGAATTCTGCTAGGAAGAACATGGCGAAGGGGCCTGCTGCGTACTCTGCATTGAAGCCAGACACGAGTTCGGATTCTCCTTGTGTTACGTCAGAAGGGGCTCGGTTGGTTTCTGCTAGGGTGGAAATAAATCAGGTTACGGCTAGTGATCGTGATGGGAAGATTAGGCAGAACTGTTCTTGCGTTGTGGTTAGGGTTGATAGGGTGAAGGATCCAGTTATTAAGAGTACTGATAAGAGGATGATTGCTAGTGTTACTTCGTGTGAGATTGTTTGTGTTACTGCTCGTCGGGCTCCAATTAGTGCGTATTTTGAGCTGGAGGCCCAGCCAGATCATAGAATAGAGTATGCGGCTAGACTTGATATTGCTAGTATGAGAATACTCCTAGTTTTATGTTGATGAGGGGGTATGGCATGGGTAGGGAGATTCATATTGTGAGGGCTAGGGTTAGGGCTAAGATGGGTGCGATGATAAATACGGAGGTGGAGGCTGTAGCTGGTCGTAGGGGTTCCTTAGTGAATAGTTTAATTGCATTGGCAATGGGTTGGAGTAGGCAGTGAGTTCCTACAATGTTTGGTCCTTTTCGGAGTTGTATATAGCCTAGGATTTTACGTTCTACTAATGTCAAGAATGCCACGGCTAGGAGAATAAGAATGATGAGCATTAAAATGTTAATTATAAACGTTTTGTTAGAGAGAGGATTTGAACCTCCGGGCATAAAGGTTTAAGTTTTATGCAATTACCGGGCTCTGCCACCCTAACAAAACCCTGGTCTTGGGTGGTTGGTTTGTGCTTGCTTATTAAGTTGAGATTAGATCATTAATTGTTTTGAAGGCGCTTTTTAAAGTGGGCCTTTTTCCTCTTGTCTTTTCATACTGGGAGAGATGTGTAATAGATAGAAACCGACCTGGATTATTCCTGTCTGAACTCAGATCACTAGGACTTTAATCCTCGAACAAACGAACCTTTAATAGCAGTTACACCACTGGGATGTCCTGATCCAATATCGAGGTCGTAAACCCTATTGTCGATA
This sequence comes from Neophocaena asiaeorientalis asiaeorientalis, assembly GCF_003031525.2. NCBI lineage: Eukaryota > Metazoa > Chordata > Mammalia > Artiodactyla > Phocoenidae > Neophocaena > Neophocaena asiaeorientalis. Next base: position 119,518 of record NW_020172775.1, on the reverse strand, counting down.
TGAACTCTAGAATAGGATTGCGCTGTTATCCCTAGGGTAACTTGTTCCGTTGATCAATTTTTCGGATCAATAAGTGATATTATGGTTTGGCTAGTGGGTCTAGGCTTTAATCACTTGGAGGGTTTTTTGTGCTCCGAGGTCACCCCAACTGAAATTGTCAACCCATGTGAAATTTTGTTATTCCTTGGCGGTTTGAGATTCTGGTTTTTTGGGTTGATTAATTGAAGCTCCATGGGGTCTTCTTGTCTTGTTATTCCCACCTCTTCATCGGTGGGTCAATTTCACTGACTGAAAGTAAGAGACAGTAAAACCCTCGTGTGGCCATTCATACAAGTCCTTATTTAGAGAACAAATGATTATGCTACCTTTGCATGGTCAGGATACCGCGGCCGTTTAACGGTTGTCACTGGGCAGGCGGTGACTCTTAGAGGCAGTAAAACCCTCGTGTGGCCATTCATACAAGTCCTTATTTAGAGAACAAATGATTATGCTACCTTTGCATGGTCAGGATACCACGGCCGTTTAACGGTTGTCACTGGGCAGGCGGTGCCTCTAATACTGGTGGTGCTAGAAGTGATGTTTTTGGTAAACAGGTGGGGTTTGCATTTGCCGAGTTGCTTTTACTTTTTTTAGTCTTTCCTTGAGTGCACGCCTGGGTTGAGTTAACAGTGCATTTAATAGATTAGTGTTGGATTGTATTTATTTACTGTTAATTATCAGTATATTATTAGTTGCTGATGTAAGCTTGTGCAAGGAGAAATATTTCTTGTTACTCATGTTAACAGTATTGCTTCTCTAGTCGTACAGATTAGTCCAGTAATAAGACTAGAAGTTGATTTACTTAATATTGGAATTGGGATGTGTTTTGTTGTTGAGCTTGAACGCTTTCTTAATTGATGGCCGCTTCTAGGCCAACTATGGTGTTGTCTGTTTCTACTCTCTAGTTAAGGTTGTATCCATTTCTAAAAAGCCGTACCTTTTTAGACTAACGTTTAAATACACGTGGAAGCTTATTGTGGTTTTTAGTATTACTTAACGTTGAACTGAAATTCTTTTCCTGGACAACCAGCAAACACCAGGCTTGTTAGGCTTGTCACCTCTACTTATAAATCTTCTCACTATTTTGCCACATAGATGAGTTTGTTCTAGTAACTGTTCATAAGTAGCTCGTCTGGTTTCGGGTAGTTTAGCTTAAGTTCTCTTTGTTAAGTTGTTGCTAGTTAAGTCATTAAGCAAAAGGTACAAGGGGTAAGCTTTGCTTTTTATTACTTTTAATATTTCTTTCATCATTCCCTTACAGTACTTTTTCTATAGCGCCATCAGTGTCTAAATTTCTATCTCCTATACTTTAGATGTCTAGTGAATGTTTTATTTGACTAGCTTGTGTTAGTATGGTGGGAAAGTTGTGAGCTAGGTTTAGTTCAAGACATACATAGCTTATGAAATCTTCTAGGTGTAAACTAGGTGCTTTATTTAAGCTATGCCTTATTTTATCCAAGCACACTTTCCAATATGCTTACCTTGTTACAACTTATCTCCTCTCATATAATTGTTTAGCATGTGTTAATGAATTGTGGCTTTGTCATGGCACTTGAGGAGGGTGACGGGCGGTGTGTGCATGCTTCACGGCCTTATTCAATTAAGCGCTCTATTCTTAATTTACTACTAAATCCTCCTTTAGTTTTTAGGTTTCATAAAAACTTTCGTGTGGGTAAAGGGTGCTATTGGTGTAGAAAATGTAGCCTATTTCTTCCCACCCCGTAGGTTACACCCTGACCTAACGTTCTTAGGTGTTCTAACTGTGCTTTTGCTCCTTTTTAGGGTTTGCTGAAGATGGAGGCGTATAGACTGGAGTAGCAAGGGCTGGCGAGGTTTACCGGGGTTTATGGATTATAGAACAGGCTCCTCTAGAGAGGTGTGAAACACCGCCAAGTCCTTTGAGTTTTAAGCTGTTGCCAGTAGTGCTCTGGCGAAGTCTAGTTCTTACGATTATTTGGGTTTAGGGCTAAACATAGCGGGGTATCTAATCCCAGTTTGGATCTTAGCTATCGTGTGATCAGAATATGTCAAAGTCACTTTAGTAGTTTATTTTTATTTTAATTATGGTTTTTTACAGCTTAATTAAGGTTTAACTTTATATTGTATGGTTCTTTAACACGCTTTACGCCGTAGTTCTATTAATTTGGGTCAATCGTATGACCGCGGTGGCTGGCACGAAATTTACCAAACCTGATTAATATGGCTTAGTCAAGCTTCCGTTTATGGCTTAATTTTTATCACTGCTGTCTCCCGTGGGGGTGTGGTTAAGCAAGGTGTTGTGAGCTGCTGGTGTAGCATGCTTGATACCTGCTCCTTTTAATCTTAGTGATTTAGAGGGCATTCTCACCGGAGTGCGGATACTTGCATGTGTAATTCTATTAAAAACTAATAGAAAGGCTGGGACCAAACCGTTATGTTTATGGGGCTAGTAAGCTCATCTAGACATTTTCAGTGTCTTGCTTTAGGAAATATTTAAGCTACCTTAACTTGTTGCACATAGGTGGTGTTTGTATGGTTGTGGCTTATGTTAGATTTAGTATTAAATTTTTGATAAGATGGCTGGCGAATCTAGGGGGATGTCTGGCTGTATGGGTGGTGAATATCTAAGTAGCTCATTGGTATGAGAGGGAGGGGCTTGAGGTTGATTTATTGTGATGGATAAATATTTTAAGCCGGGGTGGGGAATAGTAAAGTGCTATGTCCTGTGACCGTTAAGTGATTGTACAACACAGGTTGTTCTTGCCAATTAATAAATACATCCGGGTCCAGCTACAATTTGCTTGACTGTGTTAAGACCTCTTAAGGTCATAGCCGAGTCTAAGCACTTCCCCCTCCCCCCCAAAATAAAAAATACCAAATATATGAAATCGCAGTTATATGTGAGCATGGGCTGATTAGTCATTAACCCATCGAGATGTCTTACTTAAGGGGAAAGAGTGGGCGATTTTAGGTGAGATGGCCCTGAAGTAAGAACCAGGTGTCTGATAAAGTTCAGTAGAAACCCCCACAAGTTATGAGCCCGGCGCGAGAAGAGGGACGCCTGCCGAGCGGGTTGATGGTTTCACGCAGCCTGGTGATTAAGCTCGTGGTCTAATGGACGGGATTCCAAGCATGTTGATTTGAACTGATTTAACTTAATGTACTTTGTTCGATCAATAATATGTATTATGTAATATCAATAATTACATTACATACTAATATTCCCCACATTAGTTGTGTTTGGTTATACAACGGCTATAGCCGCTGAACAATATCCTGAGGTCTGGGTTTCTAATAAGGTTGTATTGGGGGCGTTTCTTTTAGGGTTAATAGTAGAGTTTTTACTGGTGTTTTGTATTTTGAAGGATGAGGATGTGGAAATCGTGTTTAAGTTTAATGCGTTGGGGGATTAGGTTATTTATGATACTGGTGACTGTAGGTGTTTTAGTGAGGAGGCTATGGGGATTGTGGCATTATATAGTTATGGTACTTGGTTGGTGATTGTTACTGGTTGGTCATTACTTATTGGTGTTGTGGTTATTATGGAGATTACTCGGGGTAATTAATAAGAGTATACTAAGGGTGATGGTGATGAGAAATGATAGAAAGTATAGTTTAGTAAGGTCTTTCTGGCTTGAGATTAGTGTGGAGGATTTCAGTTGAATGAAGGCTGTGGTCTTTGGTAAGATGGTTTCTAGTCAGATTAAGTCTAGGAGGGAGGTTGCTAATTTTGGTTCATTAATAGGTTTAGATGGGGAGGAAGGCCGTGTATGATGGTAGGGAAATATCCTAGGAGAGTAGAGAATTTAAAGCAGTTTGAGGGTAAGTATATTTTGAGTTTTGTGTGTTAAGGTTGGTTTCGAATGCTAGTACAAAACCCGAGCTGTTACTATGAGGGCAGTTAGTTGTAAGTGCAAAGGTGTGGTTATTAGGGGGATGGCTGTTGGGGGGATGTTGTTGGAGATGATGAATCCAGCAGAGATACTTCCGGTTAGTAGGTGTTTGGTAGAATTAACTAGGGGGGATTGTTTCCGTTGACAGGAGCTGAGGTGGAGAAGCAGGCTGTCCCAGTAGTGTGAAGAAGATGTGGGTGCTGTAGACGGCTGTGAGGGAGGTAGCGGTTAGTTATTAATAGGACTCAGGCGTTGGTATGAGACGTGGTGGCGGTTTCGACGATTAGGTCTTTAGAGTAAAAACCAGTGAGAAAAGGCATTCCTGTCAGTGCCAGGCACCCAGTGATAAGGGCTGTTGCAATGAAGGGCGGGGTTTTGAATAGGCCTCCTATTTTTCGAATGTCTTGCTCGTTGTTTAGGTTGTGGATAATGGATCCAGAGCACGTGAATAGTATGGCTTTAAAGAAAGCATGTGTGCAAATATGTAAGAATGCTCGATGGGGTTGGTTGATACCAATTGTTACCATCATCAGACCTAATTGGCTTGAGGTAGAGAAAGCGATAATTTTTTTAATGTCGTTTTGGGTGAGAGCGCATATAGCTGTGAATAGGGTGGTAAGAGCTCCTAGGCATAATGTTATTGTTTGAATGAGTCTGTTGTTTTCTGTTAAAGGGTAAAATCGGATAAGTAGGAAAATTCCTGCTATGGCCATTGTGCTTGAGTGGAGTAGGGCTGATACTGGGGTAGGAGCATCTATTGCTGAAGGGAGTCAAGGGTGAAGTCCAAACTGGGCTGATTTTCCGGCTGCGGCTAGTACGAGTCCTGTGAGGGGGAGGTTTAGAGAATTTAGGTCGAGTATAAAAATTTGCTGTAGGTCTCATGCCTTTGAGTTGGACAGAAATCATGCTGTTGATATAATGAGTCCGATATCTCTGATGTGGTCATGGAAGATTGCTTGGAGAGCAGCTGTGTTTGCGTCTGCTCTTCCATATCATCACCTGGTGAGTAGGAAAGATATGATTCCTACCCCCTCTCACCCAATAAAAAGTTGGAAGAGGTTGTTGGCTGTAACAAGGATTAGTATAGTAATGAGGAAGAAGAGTAGGTATTTGAAGAATTGGTTGACATAAGGATCTGAATGGATGTATCATATTGAGAACTCTGTGATGGATCATGTGATAGACAATGCCACTGGTACAAACATAATTGAGAAATAATCTATTTTGAAGCTGAGTGTCAATTTAAGGGTTTGGACAGTGATTCAGTGTCAGTTTGAAGTGATTATTTCTTGGCGTGTATGAAGGAATATTATTGTTGGGATTAGACGGGTAATGAAAGCACATGAGACGGTATTTTTTACATATGATGGGTATTTATCACTTTTGTAGGAGTTTGTACTAGTTATCATGATTGGAATAATTAGTACTAGTAATGTGATTAGGGCAAAAGAAGAGAACAGGTTTATTACTTTTATTTGGAGTTGCACCAGTTTTTTGGTTCCTAAGACCAATGGATAACTACCATCCTTTAAAAGTTTGAAAAAGCCAAACTATTAGTCATGGGGGCATGAATTAGCAGTTCTTGCAGTACTTTCTCGGTAAATAAGAAGTTTCAGTCTTCTGTTGCTAGATTCACAATCTAGTGTTTAAACTATATTTACAGTATAGGGGGCCCAAGATGATTTTAGGATTTAGTGACAGGAGTAGAAGTGGCAGGATATGGAGAGCTATAAGGGCGTTTTCTCGTGTGGAGGAGGGTGTGATATTACTGATGTGGTACGTACACTGGCCGCGTTGTGTTGTTGATTAGTTATATACATAGAGTATAGGGTTGTAATTACAACATTGGTTCCTATTAGGATAATAGTGAGGTTTGATCATGAGAAAGTTGATATAACTACGAACAGTTCTCCAATTAGATTAATAGTAGGAGGTGGGGCCAGGTTTGTTAGGCTTGCTAGTAATCATCAAGTGATTATTAGTGGGAGGATAATTTGTAGGCCTCGGGCTAGGATTATAGTTCGGCTATGGATTCGTTCGTAATTTGAGTTTGCCAGGCAAAATAATATAGACGATGTGAGGCTGTGGGCAGTTATTAGGGCGGTAGCCCCTGTGTAGCTTCAAGGGGCTTGAATGAGGATAGCTGCAATGACAAGTGCCATGTGGCTGACTGAGGAGTAGGCCATGAGTGATTTTAGGTCTGTTTGACGTAGACAGACAGAACTGGTTATGACTATTCCCCATAAGGAAAGCATAAGGAGAGGGTATGCTCTGAACTCCGTTAGGGGGTTGAGTATCGATGTGATCCGTGGCATGCCATAGCCCCTGAGTTTCAGTAGTATGGCTTCAAGGACTACAGAGCCTTCGATAGGAGCTTCTACATGTGATTTGGGTAGTCAGAGGTGGAGGCCGTAGAGGGGTATTTTTACTATAAAGTCTATCATGCAGGCCAATCACATAAAGACGTTGGGTCAGGAGTTGAATAGTGGTTGAGCTCAATACTGAAGTACTAGGAGATTTAGAGAGCCTGTGATGTTTTGTATATATGTTAGTGCCACTAGTAATGGGAGTGACCCAACTAGTGTGTAGAATAAAAAAGAGTCCGGCGTTAAGTTGCTCTGTTTGGTTACCCCAACAGGTAATGATAATGAGGGTAGGAACTAGTGTGGCTTCAAATATAATGTAAAATGGTTCTGTGGCGGTGAATGTCGTGATTAGGGATGACTGGTGTCAGTAACGTGATTAGTTTCGTGATGTACGGCCTTTCTTGGATTAGTGGCTCTTCGGGTAGGTGAGATTGGCTGGCCATTAGCGTTAGGGGAAGGGGTCACATTGTTAGGGTTAGTAATGGTGGGGAGAGGGAGTCAGAGAAGAATGTTAATGAGATGTTGAGGCTGTTGTCGTTGAATTGATTAAGAAGTAGGCTTGTGAGACTAATTAGTAGACTGCGGGTTGTGGAGTTAATTCAGATTATGCTACCTCCCCCCACCGCCCCGCCCCGGTACGCGGGCCTCTCACTGTTTTGGTCTCTCCCGTTGCGGAGCACAGGCTCCAGACGCGCAGGCTCAGCGGCCATGGCTCACCGGCCCAGCCGCTCCATGGCACGTGGGATCTTCCCGGACCGGGGCACGAACTCGTGTCCCCTGCATCGGCAGGCGGACTCTCAACCACTGCGCCACCAGGGAAGCCCTATACTACTTTTTGATAGCCAAGCTAGGGGTATTAATATGATTGTGGGGATGATAAATTTCAGCATTGGAGAAGATTGAGGTTTTGTATGTAATCGGTTCCATATTTGTTTGATACCGTTACCGATAAGGCTAATACGAGGGCTGCTTCGCCGGCCGCGAATACCAGTAAGGTGATTGGTATTACGCTGGCTAAGGTGACATGTGAGTTTAAGGTTGTCAGGGCTGCTAGGATAAACAGTGACAGTATCATGCTCTCTAGGCATAGTAGTGAGAATATTAGGTGGGACAGATATATTAGTGACCCTATGAGGGACGTAGTGAAAGTTATGATAATATTTATATGTACTAAGGACGCTTGGTAATTATGAGTTTAACCATAATCTAATGAGTCGAAATCACTTGTTTTATTTTAAACTAAATACCATATCCAGCTCGTTCCAATCACCTTTGAGTTCATTCATAGGCCAGGCTAACTGCTAATAATGAGATTAAAAGTAGGGCTATAGTAAGTATTGTTTTTAGGTTGTCTAGGTCGAAAAGGAGGAAGGTGATCGCTACTAGGAAAAATTTTATGGAAAAGGGTAGGCGGGCGGATCCTATAGGGTCAAATCTGCATTCCTAGGGGCTTGTTTCTTCTGTGTGTTTAGTTGAGGAAGTCAGAAGGCGATAAGTACGAGTAGTGAGGCTAGTATTGCGTTTGTTAATAGGGTCAGTATTGGGTTTATTGTTCTTTTTCGGGGTGTACCGAAACTAGCTGATTGGAAGTCAGTTGTACTAATTAATGCTGAAAGGACTATGAGCCTCATCAGTAGACAGATACATAAAGAGTCATACAACGTCTACAGAATGTCAGTATCAATCAGCAGCTTCGAAGCCGAAGTGGTGGTTGGACGTGAAGTGGAATTTTAATTGGTGTAGGAAACAAACGATAAGGAAAGTAGACCCAATAATTACATGCAGTCCGTGGAATCCTGTGGCTATGAAGAAAGTTGATCTGTAGACTCCATCTGAGATCGTAAATGGGGCTTCGTAATACTCTGATGCTTGTAGGAGTGTAAAATAAACACCGAGGGCGATTGTAATAAGAAGGGCTTGAAGTGTGTGCTTACGATTTCCTTCTATAAGGCTGTGATGGGCTCAGGTAATGGATACGCCAGAGGCCAATAGCACAGAAGTGTTGAGGAGTGGTACTTCTAGGGGGTTTAAGGGGTGGCCAGCACCTGCCTAATTCAGGGGTAGGGGTGGGGCTTGAGTGGTAGAAGGCTCAAAAAAAGCTGGTAAAAAATAGGACTTCTGATACGATAAATAAGATTATTCCGTCTCAGAGTCCCTTTTGGACGGTTGGTGTGTGGTGGCCTTGGAAAGTGCTTTCTCGAATGACGTCTCGTCATCGTTGATATATTGTTAGAATATTATTAGTAGGCCCAGTATTAGTAGAACTATTGAGTTGAAGTGGAATCATATGTTATGAGAAGTGCTGAAAGAGCTCCTGTGAGAGGTCAAGGACTAGGATTTACTATGTGATACGTGTGGGTTTGGTGGGTCACTGTGTGTTGCTATGTAGGTATAAGCTTACTAAGAGGGTGAATACATAGGCTTGAATTATAGCAACGGCGAATCTGAGGATGGGGAGTAGGGCGAGGATGGTAAATGTAATGAGAGCCGTGAATGTGCTGGCGCTCGCTAGCACTAGGGTTGCCTCTCCGATTAGATGTATTAGTAAGTGGCCTGCTGTGATATTGGCTGTTAGTCATACAGCCAGTGCTACTGGTTGGATGAACAATAGGCTGATAGTTTCGATAAATTCTAGCAGAGGGATAAGGAGGGTGGGTGTACCTTGTGATAAGAAGTGGGCTAGGGATGCTTTTGTTTTATTACGGAAACCGGTAATGATGGCACTGGCTCATGGGGGATGGCCATTCCCACATTCATTGAGAGCTGTGTGGTGGGGGTAAATTAGTGGGGTAATAGTCCAAGGAGATTGGTTGAGCCAATAACTAGAATGAGTGATATTAGTATTAGTGATCAGGTTTGTCCTTTATGATTATGGATACCTATTATTTGTTTTGATGTGAGTTGAATTAGTCATTGTTGAAGGGAAATTATGCAATTATTAATTAGTCCTTTTGATGTTGGAAATAAAATACTTGGGAATATAATGATTAGAACGACTACAGGGAGGCCTATTATTGGGGTTATGAAAGGGGCAAATAGATTTTCGTTCATACTGTTTCTCAAGGGGCAGGTTGTTTCTGCACTTTAGTGAGTGCTGATTTTGGGTTGGGGTAGTAGATGTGTTTTGAGATTTTTAGTTGAAATATAATAAATAATGTTAGAAATATAGATGAAATAGTAGTAAATCGTGTTGATATATCTAGTTGTGGCATGCTATCAAGGAGAACTTTAGCTTTCAGTCTTTAATTTAAAAGGTTAACACAAATCTAGCTTCTTAATGAGTTTATAGCATAGACGTGGATCATTTTTCAAAGTATTTTAGGGGCACTAGCTCAAGGACAGTTGGCATGAAGCTATGGTTTGACCCACAGATCTCTGAACACTGTCCGTAATACAAGCCTGGTCGTGTTGATATTAGGGTTGTTTGGTTTAGGTCCCCTGGGATTGCGTCTGTCTTTAGGCCTAAGGAGGGTACCGCATGAGTGTAATACGTCTTCGAAGGAGATTAGTATTTGGATTCTTATCTCTATAGGTAAAACTACTCAGTTATCTACTTCTAGCAGTCGTAGCTCTCCTGGTTTTAGGTCTAGTGTTGGGATTATATAGGAATCAAAATTTAGGTCTTCGTGGTCTGTATATTCATAGCTTCGGTATCATTGGTGGCCTATAGGTTTTACAGTAAGAGATGGATTGTTGATTTCATCTATTATATAAAGGATTCGTAATGATGGCAAGGCAATTAAGATTAAGAAAATAGCCGGTAGGATAGTCCAGATAGCTTCTACTTCTTGTGCACCTATTGTGCTAGTATGTGTTAGCTTAGTTGTAAGTATTAGCGTAATAATATAGAGAACCAAGGAGCTAATTAGGAAAACAGTTATCAGTGTGTGGTCTTGAAAATGTAGCAATTCTTCTATCCTGCGTGATGTTACGTCTTGAAAACCTAGTTGGAAGGGATATGCCATAGAGTATACAAGATTTTCACTTGTGACTTAACTGCGACAAAGTTATGTAAAATTTTACTAATACCTCGTTCATGAAGAAAGACATAGCAGCTATTATGTTGGCCTGAAACCAATAAAAGAGGGTTCGATTCCTTCCTTTCTTGGCTACTTTAGATAACGTAGGTTGGCTATTCAAATGTGTGGTATGGTGGAGGGCATCCATTTAACCACTCTAAATTTGTAGTAGTAAGTTCCACTGTTAATACTTCTCCTTTGGATGTGAATACTTCTCAGATAATGAAGACTATCAGTACGACTGCTCTTGATGAGATGAACGAGCCTATTGATGAAATAGTATTTCATGTTGTACAGGCGTCTGGATAGTCGGTGTATCATCGAGGCATGCCAGATAAGCCTAGAAAATGTTGCGGGAAGAAGGTTATGTTACACCCACGAATATGATCACGAAGTGAATCTTTGCTCATGTTGAGTGTATATCCTGAGAGTAGTGGAAACCAGTGTACAAATCCTCCCGTGATAGCAGAAACAGCTCCCACTGAGAGCACGTAGTGAAAGTGTGTGACTGCATAGCAGGCATCATGAAGGACAACAGTACTGTACTAACAGTACCTGCTAGTCCGCCGACTGTGAAAAGGAAGATGAGACCTAAGGCTCACCTCATGTCCGGGGACCACTTAATATTGCCTCCATGGAGTGTTGCCAGTCAGCTAAATACTTTCACCCCTGTAGGAATAGCAATAATTATAGTGGCTGATGTAAAGTATGCTCGCGTATCAACGTCTATACCTAATGTGAATATTTGATGGGCCCATATGATAAACCCTAAGAACCCGATTGATATTATAGCTCATACCATACTCATATACCCGAAAGGCTCTTTTTTACCTGAGTAGTAGGTTACAATGTGTGAAATCATTCCAAATCCAGGTGGGATTAAAATGTATACTTCAGGGTGTCCAAAGAATCAAAATACATGTTGATATAAGGTTGCGTCTCCTCTTCCCGCAGGATCGAAGAAAGTTGTGTTCAGGTTTCAATCAGTTAATAGCATGGTGATTCTGGCCGCTAGGACAGGTAAGGATAGTAGAAGCAATACTGCTGTGATCAGTACTGATCATACGAATAGTGGTGTTTGGTACTGGGTTATAGCGGATGGTTTTATGTTGATGATAGTAGTGATAAGATTAATAACCCCGGGCTTCCCAGGTGGCGCAGTGGTTGAGAGTCCGCCTGCCGATGCAGGGGACACGGGTTCGTGTCCCAGTCCAGGAAGATCCCACATGCCGCGGAGTGGCTGGGCCCGTGGGCCATGGCCACTGGGCCTGCGCGTCCGGAGCCTGTGCTCCGCAACGGGAGAGGCCGCGGCGGTGAGAGGCCCGCGTACTGCAAAAAACAAACAAACAAAATTAATAGCCCCAAGAATTGAGAATATACCAGCTAAATGTAGAGAAAAAATAGTAAGGTCAACTGAAGCTCCTGCGTATGCTAGGTTTCCAGCTAAGGGTGGATATACAATTCAGCCTGTACCCGCACCGGCTTCAACTATTAATGATGCTAGTAACACTAGGAAAGAAGGAGGGAGTAATCAGAAACTCATATTGTTTACACGGGGAAAAGCCATATTGGTCACCCCAATTATTAGGGGTACTAGCCAGTTTCCAAACCCGCCAATTATAATGGGTATAACTGTAAAGAAAATTATTACAAATGCGTGGGCCTTTACTACCACGTTGTAAATTTGGTCATCTCCGAACAGGGTTCTGGGTTGGCCTAGTTCAGTGCGAATTAATAAGCTTAGGCCAGTGCCCACCATTCCGGCTCAAGAGTCAAATAGTAAGTATAAAGTACCAGTGTCTTTGTGGTTGGTTGAGAATAACCAGCAATTATTAACCTGCTCGGTAAAATGGCCGAGCAGGCATTAGACTGTAAATCTAAAGACAGAGGTTAAGTCCTCTTTTTGCTAAGTCCCGTGGTGAATTGATCATTTTGAATTGCAAATTAAAGGAAGCAGCTTCAACCCTGCCGGGACTTCTCCCACCTTTTTTTTTCTCGTGGCTGGAGAAGTAGGTTGAAGCCAGTTGATTAGGGTATTTAGCTGTTAACTAAAGGTTCATGGGAGCTGTATCCCTCCCATCTAGTGAGGATTTAGCTTAATTAAAGTGTTTGCTTTGCATTCAATTGACGTAAGATACAGTCTTACAATCCTTATTAGGCAGGAATTAAGTAAATCGTACTTGCTTAGGGCTTTGAAGGCTCCTGGTCTGGTTTAACCTAAATTCCTACTCTAGGATTGACAGTATTGGTGTGAGAGGTAGAAGTATTGTGAATACTGCGATTATGGTTGGTAAAAGGATTATTTGTTTCATAGAGTTGAATTGTCATTTTATCTTCATGTTGTTTGTAGAGGGGAATAAGGTCAGTGCTGTGGAGTACGTGAGTTGTATGTAGAAGTACAGGTTGAGCAGTGCTGTGGTAGTTATGAGTGTGGGTAGGATAATAGTATTGTTTTTTGTTATTTCTTGAATAATCATTCATTTAGGCACGAATCCTGATAGTGGTGGGAGCCCTCCTATTGAGAGTAGGAGGGCGGTACATCAAAATGCTTACATTTTATATAAAGTTCTCCAAAGATAGTCCAGGTAAGCACGTACAAAGCAAGCAGCAAGTCACTATGACCCCTACAGAGTTGGGAAAGAATGCTGTTCTTTTTTTTTCTTTGCCGCGCTGCGCGACATGTGAGACCCTAGTTCCCCAACCAGAGATCGAACGTGCGCCTCCTGCATTTGAAGTGTGGAGTCTTAACCACCGGACCGCCAGGGAAGTCCCAAGAATGCTGTTCTTTTAAGAAGTTACGTTTCTAGAGTCAGAAGAAAGGGGAAAAATTGATCTTTACCGTCAAGCAGGCACTCCCATCTTTGAGGAGCTCTGGTTAATGTGTAATGCAGATTCACGCTGCACATTAGGGAGGGAGGGAGAAGGCCCAAACAAACACAGAGAATTTTATGTTTAATTTTTTCTTGTCCTGCCTTAAAATATAAATTTTATTTCATCACTGTGAACTTGCTAAAATCACTTACATGTTCTAGAATTTGTTAGTTTCCTTGGATTTCTTACACAATCATGTCATATACAAAAAAAAAAAATTGCTTTACTTCTTCCTTTCCAGCCTTTATGTTTTCCTTATTTAATGTTAACTATACTGACTAGGATCTCTAGTACTTAACAGTGAGACATGCTGTCCTTAGGAGTACAGTCCAGTAAAGTTTTAGAACTGTATATTTATGTAACCCATACTCTAATCCACACATAGAATATTTTCACCTCCCCATATATTTCCTTTATGTCCCTCTCCAGTTAGTACCCCCAGAGGTGACAGCCATTGTTATGTGATATCTGTCACTTTAGATTATCCAGTACAATCCTGAATAAAAGTGAGAATGGACATACTTGCCTTGCCCATGATACCAAGAAATAGCATTCAGTATTTCACCGTTAAATGTGATCTGATCCCCTTTATTTGATTGAGGGCAATCTGATTGAGGGCACTCTGTTCCTAGCTTGCTGAGTTTTTATCATGAGTGGGCATTATATTTTATCAAATACTCTACATGCATGTATTGTCATGATGGTATTTTTTTTGCCTTTGTTCTGTTGGTTTCCCCACTTGACTATTTTGTTCCTTTTTCTTGGTTTAATTTGCTTTCCTTTTCCCTGGCTTCTTGAGGTAGAAGCTTAGGTCATTAATTTTTTTTTAAGATTTATTTATTATTTATCTATTTTATCTATTTTTGGCTGCATAGGGTCTTAGTTGTAGCACGCGGGATCTTTGTTGAGGCATGCGGGATCTTTCCTTGTGGCCCGGGCTCTTCGTTGTGGTACTCGGGCTTCTCTCTAGTTGTGGCGTGAGGGGTTTCTCTTCTCTAGTTGTGGCGCACGTGTTCCAGGGCTCTGTAGTTGGCGGCATGTGGGCTCTAGTTGAGACGCGTGAGCTCAGTAGTTGGGGCATGTGGGCTTAGCAGCCTTGTGGCACGTGGGATCTTAGTTCCCTGACTGGGGATCGAACCCGTGTCCCCTGCATTGCAAGGCGGATTTTTTACCACTGGACCCAGGAAGTCTCTGGGTCATTAATTTTAATCCTTCCTTTCTGATGCTTGCATTTATAGCTACATTTTCCCTTAAGCTTATTTTAACTGCATCCTGCACATTTTCGTATGTTATATTTTCATTAGCGGTCAGTTCTTTGAATATATGAAACCGATTTCTTCTTTGATTTGTAAAATACACTGTTTAATTTCTAAATATGAGGAGATTTTTATTATTGATGGCCAGATTAATTCCATTGTGGTCAAATAACATATTCTGTATGTATCCAGTTCTTTTACATTTATTGAGAAATGTCTTTATGAGACAGCATATGATCTATTTTAGTGAATGTGTATTCTGCTCTTGTTAGGCATAGTGCGTGATAAATGTCAATTAAGTCGAGTTGCGTTGCACACTTTATTCTCATGGATTTTCTTGTTTGCTTTTTCTGTCAGCCACTGACAGAAGAGTGTTAAAATCTCCAACCATTACTGGATTTCTTTATTTTTTTAAATCAGTTCTCTTTTCTTTTTCTAGTTTTATTGAGATATAATTGACATGTAAAATTGTATTACATTAAGCTGTACAACATTATGACTTGATATATATATATTTTTTGAAATACTTACCACAATAAGTTTAGTTACAAATCTATCACCACATAGCTATAATTTTTTTTTTATTTCTTGTGATGAAAACTTAAAGTTTTTATGAAGCTAGCATAACTTAATTTTTTTATTGAAGTACAGTTGACTTACAATGTTATATTAGTTTCAGGTGTACAAAATAGTGATTCAGTATTATAGATTATATTCCATTTAAAATTATTACAAAACAATGACTGTATTTCCCTGTGCTGTGCAGTATATCCTGTTGCTTATCTATTTTATACATAGTAGTTTGTATCTCTGAATATTTTTTATCAATTTTTGCTTCATGTATTTTGAAGCTATGTTACTGGGCTTAATGACATGGCAGATTGTTCAGTCTTCCTATTGAACATACACTTTTTTAAGAAAATATTTATTTATTTGGCTGCGCCGGGTCTAAGTTGCCGCACGCAGGATCTTAAGTGCCACATGCAAAGATTGCATGTGGGATCTAGTTCCCTGACCGGGGATCAAACCCAGACCCCCTGCATTGGGAGCGCAGAACCTTAGCCACTGGACCACTAGGGAAGTCCCACATGTCTTTTTCTTTATTTTTACTTTCAACTCACCTGTTGAAATGTTAAAGTGAGTCTCTTGTAAACAGCATTTAATTGGGTTTTGTTTGTAATCCATTTTGGCAGTCTTATTTCTTAATTTGTTCAGTAAATTTGTATTTATTATATAATTACTGATATGTTTGGGTTTATGTCTGCCACCTTGTTATTCTGTTTGTCTCATCTGGTCTTTGTACCTTTGTTTTTCCATTCTGCCTTCTTTTGGATTAACTGGGTATTTATTCCATTTCATCTCCTTTTATTTCTTCTTAGCTTTATGTCTTTGTAATATGGTATAATCTTATGTTTTATTTGCTCTAAGGTTAACAATACAAATTTTATCTTATAATAATCTTCCTGGAATTAATATTATGCCACTTAATGTAAGAACTTATATATTAGTATAATTGCAGTTTTCCCTGTTGTCGTATATATCACTTTTTACATATTATATAAGTCCATTATGCATTGTTTTTCTCTTTTCTTTTTTTTTCGGTACGCGGGCCTCTCACTGTTGTGGCCTCTCCCATTGCGGAGCACAGGCTCCAGACGCGCAGGCTCAGCGGCCATGGCTCACCGGCCCAGCTGCTCAGCGGCATGTGGGATCTTCCTGGACCGGGGCACGAACCCGTGTCCTCTGCATCGGCAGGCGGACTCTCAACCACTGTGCCACCAGGGAAGACCTATGCATTGTTATTATTCTTGCTTTATACGGTCACCAGCATTTTAAAGAAATTTAAAAGTAATTTTGTACAATATTTTTTTCCTAGTTAATTAGTTTTGGGGTTGCTCTTCATTCCTCTCTGCAGACCCAGGCTTCTGTCTTTGATGGTTTCCTTTCAGGCTAAAAAACTTACTGTACCCGGAGGAGACTTCAGATGAGTCTGTCATCATTCTAAAGTCTTGGCTGCTGCTTCTGTCATTCCAGCCTGGATGAGGCTCCCACGTGTCTCACTTCTCTCTGGGAGGGAGGTGCAGTTCATGAACTGTTTTTAAGGGAGCAGAGAGCATCTACAGGGAACAAATTAATGAGATTAGAACTGATGGTTCAGTTCCTGTGTCTCTGGGTTTGGTGCTTTAAAGTTTAAATCCACACTGCCTGTTTTGATTCTGTTTTGGTAAGTGTTTAATACGGGCTCAACAAAAAAGTTACATTAAAAAATGGAAATTAAGTGGGGAGGGGGTAAAATGGAAATCTGGTTTTCATGTATAGTTTTCCCCCAGAGACTGTCATTTAGAATGACGTTACTAGCTGTATTTATCATACATTGAAGTGTGTAATGACATGCTAAAAAATATGATGTCAAACGTCAGAATCATAAGATTTTCTCTGCAGGTTGTTGCCCTTGAACAGTAAACATCTATTAGGGTAAGGACTACATTATCACCATATCTGGCTTCTTTATTCTCAGTTCAGATTACTTAACTCAGTAAATATTTGTTATATATCAGGTTATATATCTAACAGATGTAACATGCCAGATTTCAGTGCTTTGCAGATACCACCATCCAAGTTACTTCTATTATTATGATCTTTCTTGTACTGATTCGGTTCTAGCTTTCTTACTTAACATCACGTATCAGTAATTTCTCCCCAAGATCAGACTGCCGTTACCCTAGTTGAGACTGAGGCAGACATTTACAATAATTGACACTTTGCTTATTTATACAGATGATGAGTCTCAGTCATTATTTGTTAATTTTACTAGATTAACTCTCAGAGGGTAACCTTACGCTAGAGTTTTGAGGTTGCTTTACTATCACCATAGAGTATTAGCAACAGAAATTACCTGTAGATAAAAAATTAACGTCGATGATAATTGATTTAACAAACAGAAGAATAGTTTTTGAAAGATAATAATAAAATTTAAATGCTAATGTTATAAATATCAGACCTTAGGGATAGAACATTTGCCAGGAAATAAATGTACATACCTATACTCCTGCTGTTATGAAGGATAATGGTGGAAGGGGAGAGGCTTCTAGTTAGACATGTAATCTTCTAAAACCCAGGTTATGCAGGCAGTTGATAGAAGCCAGTACTAGTAAGGAATATTGGCTGAATGCAGTAGTGAAAAGATAGAGGGTCAAGGGTTAAAAGACAACATCAGCTCGTGGCTTTTCCTCCATTTTGTTAAACGATGTTCAGTTTCAGGTACCTGCTTTGTTATTGAGTTTCATCATCAGGATTATGTTAGTTACCTTTCAGTTTTATTGTTATATCATTTCTTATGACTGTAGAATGATAGGGAATAAACTACTCTATGTAAAAACAACAACAAAACGTGCTGTAGTATTTCTTGTGATATGCTCAGATGATGAAAAATTCTCTCCACTTTGTGTGTGTGTGTGCGCATGCGTGCCTAAAAATGTCTTTATTAAGCCTTCATTTTGGAAGGATTTTTTTCTTGGATATAAAATTTTAGGTTTTTTCTTTTCAGCTTTAAATGTAAGGTAGATAGCTAGTGGGAAGCAGCCGCATAGCACAGTGAGATCAGCTTGGTGCTTTGTGATGGCCTGGAGGGGTGGGATCTGGAGGGTGGGAGGGAGGGAGACGCAAGAGGGAAGAGATGTGGGAACATATGTATATATATAACTGATTCATTTTGTTGTAAAGCAGAAACTAACACACCATTGTAAAGCAATTATACTCCAATAAAGTTGTGGGAAAAAAAATAATAAAGATGTTTGTCTTGGGGCTTCCCTGGTGGCGCAGTGGTTGAGAGTCTGCCTGCCGATGCAGGGGACACGGGTTTGTGCCTTGGTCTGGGAAGATCCCACATGTCACGGAGCGGCTAGGCCCGTGAGCCATGGCCACTGAGCCTGAGCGTCCGGAGCCTGTGCTCCACAAAGGGAGAGGCCACAACAGTGAGAGGCCCTCGTACC
The DNA here is from genome assembly GCF_003031525.2 of Neophocaena asiaeorientalis asiaeorientalis. Classification (NCBI taxonomy): domain Eukaryota; kingdom Metazoa; phylum Chordata; class Mammalia; order Artiodactyla; family Phocoenidae; genus Neophocaena; species Neophocaena asiaeorientalis. The sequence goes on along the minus strand of NW_020172775.1, from coordinate 101,103 downwards.
AAAAATAAAAAAAAAGTTTGTCTTTTGTTTCCTTGTTTCCATTGTTTCTTGTGGGAAGTCAGCTGTTATCCTTCTTGTTGTTCCATGAATATAATCAGTTGTTTTCTTCTGATTACTTTTAAGATTTTTACTTTTTATTTGGTTATCAACAGATTGTGATGTTTTAGGTGAGGTCTTCTTGGAAATGATTCTGTTTGGAGTTTGCTGAGCTTGTAGAATCTATAGGATGGTGCCTTTAATCAATCTAGGAAAACTCTCCCACATCTCTTCAAATATGCCTTCTGCTGCTTTCTGTCTCTCTGCTTTAACATTACACGTTACACATTAATCCTATGTCAGATGCTCTGTTTTTACATTCTTTTCACTTCCTTTGTATCATCATAAAGTTTCCACCTACCTGCCTTAATTCACAATCCTTTCTTCTACTGTGTCCAGACTGCAGTTAGGTGCATTCATGGTTTACATCAGATATTATATTTTTATTTAGTTGTAGAATTTTTTTGGTTCTTTTCTTCTTTTTTTTCCATGAAATTATTTATCATGTTTATAATAATTTTAAAATCTTTTCCTGCTACTTCTGATGTTTGGGATATCTGTTTTTGTTGACTTTTCTTTTCTTGATTATGTGTCACATTTTCCTGATTCTTACATTTCCTGATTCTAGTCATTTTTTTGTGTACTGGACACTGTGGATGACACCTTGTAGGGACTATAGATTGTTATCTTCTACTAAAGAGTGTGAATTTTGTTTTGGTAGGCGGTTAAATAATTACAAATCACCCTAATCCTGATGAGGCTTGGTTTAGGATTGATTAAGGTAGAGTTACTTTGATTTTGCTTAATCCTTGGGTGTAGCCCTTATTCTTGGGCATGGTCTTTCCTTCTGGGATGTAGCTTTCTAGGGTTTCAGCTGAATGCCTTGGGTGCTTACTGATGTTCTTTTGCCCAAGCTGGGTCAGAACTCTAATGCCTCCCAACACTGTGTAACTCCTGAAACCTCTGCTCAGAAACCTAGCAGCTGTTCTTTGCCAGGTCTTTGAGAGCCTTTTCCGATACATTTGCAGTTAGGGTCCAGCTAAGGACTCATGGAGAAACCCACTGCAGGTTTCTGGGTCCCCTCCTTTGCTCTGCTTGACTTTGCAAAGCTCTCCTCACAGACAATTCCATAGCCTCCTCCCTGTGGACAGGAATGTAAGGCCTCCCCACCTGGCAGGAGCACAATTGTGTACCCTCTGTCCACCTCACAGACATGTCTCAGGCACCCACAGAGCTACCAGTGCTATGCTGGTGTCTGGGGAAGAGCAGACAATAAAGGACCAAACGAACAAGGTGATGTTAAATAGCGCTAACCAGTGCTGAGCAGCAGATAAAACAGGACAGTGAGCTGGAAAATGAGGAGTAACCCATATAGGAGGCGAGGTCAGAGAGGGTCTTTTAGAGGAGGTGACCTGGGAGTTGTGACCTGAATGATGAGAAGAAAGGGAAGGGTTGCTGTCACCTGAGACCTTGGGGATCAAAACAGACAGGCCTCAAACAGACAGGAATTGTGTGTTAATGAGGGAAATGGTCACTTACAGGGAGAACTAAAGAAACCCAGCAGAAAATGGAACAAGGAGAGCTGTGGTAGTTTGACCCTGATTCTGAGTGCTCGGGAGGACTGGATCAAGAGGTATCCTCTTGACATTGTGGAACTTGTTTGTTAGGAAGGTTAATATGATGTCAGTTACAGGAGGAATGGACCTAACTAGGGAGATGGATCAGAATTTGGAGATATCTAAGGATTAAAGAGGGGTGGCTGTTCAGAATATTTTATGTTTGGGATGTCTGCTTATTCCATGATGTTTCCCCTAATATGTCTTCTCCCCCTGTTTTGCTGATGACTTTTTTAGCTGATCAGTCTTCCTGTGGATTCCTCTTGTTCTGTGTGTACATTTTGTGGCTTCTCTTCTCAAAGTTCCATCTGTTCCCTTAGTTGATATTTAAAAACATCTACTTGTATCGTGCACATCTTGTTGCTTTTATCTCATCATTCTCACTCTAGGAGCTTTTTTTCCCAAGCACCTGTTTTTCATTTCCTTCCAGCATGGAAGAACAGACCTAAAAGCCAAGAGTCGCCATCAACAGAGGCCATTTCTGGTGACAGATTACCCAGCAGCATGAACCTGGAAAGATACACAATGGGTGATTCCTGGTGTTCTACCATATCGGATGACTGGAAATCTGAGGATGAATCCGAAAAGCAGAAGATGTACAGCGTTAGTGTGGGGCCAGTGGAATATGAACAAGGGCAACTAGTGACCCCGGATGGGGATTGGGAAAATGCTGAAGTTGTGGGGAAATGCAGCTTCTATTCCGACTTTGTTTCTTCACAGAGATTTCTTATCAAAGAACATTTTAATAAACTGACTCAGGAGTTCACAGTTTACAGCATAATTTTGTTTTTCAGAATCATCAGGAAATCTTGGTAGAAAAGAAATCTTGTAAAGGCAATCCATGTGGAAAAGTCCTGGAAAAATTGTGTAAGTTGAATGAGCCCGGTAAATATACCAACCAGAGCATATACTTTTCTACACATGAGATAATTAATACTGGAGAAAAATGTTACGGATATAAGGAAAGTGGGAATTTTTTTGCCCATAGGTCACACCTCTCTCAGTTCATGAGAACTCATGGTAGGGAGAAGTCCTATGAATGTAATGAATGTGGGAAAGCCTTTAAGAAGCTTTCATCTCTTTCTCACCATCTAAGAAATCTCAGTAGAGAAAAAGCCTATGAATGTAATGAATGTGGGAAATCTTTCTGGCAGAGTGTTCACCTCATTTTGCACCAGAGAATTCACACTGTTGAGAAACCTTATAAATGTAATAAATGTGGAAAATCTTTTAGCCAAAATTCTCACCTTAATGTACATCAGAGAACTCATACTAGAGAGAATCCCTATAAATGTGACGAATGTAGAAAATCCTTCAGTGGACGGTGTAATCTTAATGTGCACAAGAGAACACATACTGGAGAGAAACCCTACAAATGTAATGAATGTGGGAAAACTTACAGTTTTCATTTATCCTTCACTCAACGTAAGAGAACACACACTGGAGAGAAACTGTATGAATGTCATCAGTGTAGGAAAGCTTTCAGTCAAGGTTCTCACTTCACTGGGCACCAAAGAACTCATACCAGGGGGAGGAAATTACACATTTCATTTTAATTCACAAAAGCTATACAAGTATATGTAGATTTTGTCTTTTTTAACCATTTCCAGAGAAGGGCTGAGACTGGGTGGTATTTGATACCTGGGTAAATTGCCAATGAAAAATAATTAGTAAAATCAAGACTCCCTTCGATAATACTAGTTAATACAATCAACCAGTGTGGGAAAGGCCGTTGCTGAGAAGTCAGAATAGGTTGATGATATTTGACTCAAAGACTGAATGTACTATTTCAAAGAGCCAGAGTGCTACGATTTACTTCTTTGTTCTCCAATGATAGAAAGTTAGGGTACTTCTAATTTGTTTCAGGAAGTCACCATAAACACTGTGTAGAAATACGGAAAGCACCTGTAATGTGTACTGAGAAGTGCAGAATTGTTGTGGCTGTGTTATCCTATGTGTGCATCTGGACAAGGGCTTAGAAGAAAACAGAAATGAACATAGCTAATTTAATAAGAGTCTGGGAATACTGGGCCTTTTTATGTTTCTCTAAAAATTGGTACAGTTTTACAACAAATAAAAATACAAGGAGGAGGGGCTTCCCTGGTGGCGCAGTGGTTGAGAGTCCGCCTGCCGATGCAGGGGACACAGGTTTGTGCCCCGGTCTGGGAGGATCCCGCATGCCGCGGAGCCGGTGGGCCCATGAGCCATGGCCGCTGAGCCTGCGCGTCCGGAGCCTGTGCTCCGCAGCGGGAGAGGCCATAGCAGTGAGAGGCCCGCGTACCGCAAAAAAAAAAAAAACCAAGGAGGAGAAAGAAGCTCAAATGTCAGTCTGAATCATTAGAAATGGGTGCACTAAAGTAGCAAAAACAAGAAGAAATGGAAATAAATTTAGCGCTAAACACAAGAAATTAGAAAAAAAATATTTCTAATCAAGGCAGAAACAAGGATGTAATAGTGATAAAAGGAGAAAATACATGGTAAAAGATGATTCTGAGAAAAACAAACTATAAATTCCAAACTAACACGATCAAGAAAAATAACACACAGATTTGCACCATTGGGAATGAAAAGGGAAATAAACAGAGAAAATTATATCATAAGATTTGTACATTTTTGTGTTAACACACCTGAAAAACTTAGATGAAAAAGACAGTTTTCTAGGAAAACATAATACTGACTGAAGAAGACACGGAAAACCTAATAGACTAAACATTTCAGAATAAATTGAAAAAGTTCTCAGGGAATGACTCCACAAAATTTCAAGCCCAAGCTATTTTACCACTGAATTATTTCCACCTTCAAGAAATAGAAAACTCTTTGATATACAACTATTCCAGAACATATAGAGAGTTGAATGCTACCTCTTTTGTGATACCAGTCTGTCAAAGCTCAAAGAAAGAAAAAGGCCAATATCTCTCAGGAATATTAACGCAAAAGTTCCAGATCAGACATTACAGCGAGTACACCTGGATTTAGGAACAATCACTCCAGTAAACGGGTACTTTGTATTAGGAAATACACAACTACCATGCTCCATTTGAATCAAGCAGTGGAGAAAAACAAGTCATCTCAATGATTAATGAAAAAGAAGCTGATAAAATTTAATATTTATTATTTCGGGGGAGAAAAAAACCCTGGTAAAGGAAAAAGTATTTTTTGTTTGTTTGTTTGTTTTTACGGTACGCGGGCCTCTCACTGTTGTGGCCTCTCCCTGTTGCGGAGCACAGGCTCCGGACACGCAGGCTCAGCGGCCATGGCTCACGGACCCAGCTGCTCCGCGGCATGTGGGATCTTCCCGGACCGGGGCACGAACCCGCGTCCCCTGCATCGGCAGGCGGACTCCCAACCACTGCGCCACCAGGGAAGCCCGGAAAAAGTATTTTTATAATATGATGATATCAGGCTTAATGGCGGCACTAGAGCTGAGGTTGGCAAACTAGGGCCCACAGGCCAAATCTGGCCCATGTGTTTTTGTAAGTAAAGTTTTGTTGGAACATAGCATGTACCCACTCATTTCCATGTTGTCGGTAGCTGCTTTATGAGGTAGAGTAGCTGTGAAAGAGGTCGCGTGGCCTGAAAAGCCAAAACGCCAGAAAAGCTCTGCCAATCCCTGATCTAGAGCCGTTCCTGTTCCATTCAGGAAGGACCAAGGCAAGGTTGCTCACCAGTCCTTATGTATGAGCAGGCAGTTCGCAAAAGGAGTACATATGGACAATAAATACATGGAAAAGTGTATGCGCTCATCAATCATCAAAGAGATATAAATAAAAGTGATAAAAGTATATACTTGGGGACTTGTTATGAGGGAGGCAGTATCCCAAGCATTCAGTCTAAGTAACCTCATTTAATTCAAAAATCCTAGTAAGGAAGTTCTGTTTAGACTGCAGAAAATTCAGTCCCAGGAGGCTAACTGACAGGTAAAGACTGGCAAGGATTTTAAAAGACTGTGTTGGACGTAGGCAAAACTAGTAGGGAAATGGACCCTATTATTCAGCACCCATGGATGGTTATATGGGTGCACCCTCTTTATAGGGTGGTCAGGTTAGAAGTGTTCATATGTAAAGTTGATTCAGCAGTCTCACCCGTGGAAATAACTGCCCAGTTACGAACGCACACGGGCCTGGGACCTTTGTTATAGCACCGTTTGTAACAGCAAAATAAGAAATGCTCACCAATAGGAGAATGTTTAAGTAACTATCGTGCAGAAATTAAATGGCATATTGTTGGGAGACAAAATTAGGTTCATAACAAACTGGATGATCCCAACTCTATGAAACCACAAATCTCAGGGGAACTCTGTGGGAGAACGTCACCCACATGCCGACACTGATTATCTATGGGTAATGGGACTTCTAAGCAATGTTTGCTCTACCTCTTCCTAAGCGATTTTGTTTACAGTGAATGTGTACCATTTGATACACATGCGGCTTACTTATTCAGCACAGTTCCCAGAATAAGTAACTTCTCAGCCTGTGTCTGGTTTCTGCCCGCCTCTGAATGCTCCCACCGTAGCACTGTCCCAGGTGTTCACCCTGCTTGGCTTGCACTGGCCCTGTTCTGGTTCCTGGAATCTTGGCAAGGTGCCTGCAAATGTTTTTCCCTCCATCTGGAACCACAGTCCACCCAGCATAACCTTTGGGAAGCTGAGACCCATCCTTCTGGTCTGGGCTTAAACATCACTTTAGAAAGGACATTCATGACCAACCAGACCTAGCTGACCCTTCGTCACACCATTTATCAGAGTTTGCGAAGATTTGTTTACCCGTTTATTCTTCAAACAGCAGGTAGAATTCCTGCTGAAACGTTAACTCCTGTCATGCCAGCCTCTGTGGAGAAAGTTCCCATTTTATCCAGAATTTAAGACTCAGATCCTTAACAGCTTACTGGGGCCCTCACCTGTGATTCTCCCCCTGACGACATTTTAATCACAGAGGTAGCTTTAAAGAAAATGACAGCACCTAACTTGTTTCCAGTGAAGATGTAGGAGTGCATGAACAATCTTAGCTCCCAATGTAACAATGAGTAAAACAAAGTTTAAAAATTATACTCTCCTACGGTACACTACCAAAGAGGGGCTGGGAGCAAGGAAGCCTTGATGCATTTCAAGGAGGTGGCCCCTTCACAGGTGAGCACGCTGGGGACAAGCACCTGGTCTGGGTGCAGGTAGGCCTCAAAATTGGCTAGAGCAACTCTGAACAAAGAAGGAGAGAGCAGCAGAGCCCTGGACAACTGTGAGCGGGTGGAACAGAGCCCCAAACTTGGAGCAGGAAGAACTCCAAGTGCAAAAGTAATTTTCTCATCCTGAGAATCCCCTTAGCCTAGAATTTTGCTGTGTACCCAGAACAGTGAAGTGCTCATATCTTAGATGCACCATTGAATCATTTTTGACAAATGCATATCAAGACACAACATTTCCATTACGCTAGCAAGTTCTTTCATATCCCTTGCCTCAACCTGATAAAAGGCATCTACAAAAACCTATAGGTAATATCACACTCAATAGTAAAAAACAGAATGCTTTACCCCTAAGATGAGAACAAGACAAGGATGTCTGATCTCACCACTTCTATTCAACATTGTAATGGAGGTTCTAGCTAAGGCAATTGGCAAGAAAATGGAATAAAAGGAATCCGTATTGGAATGGAAGAAGTAAAATCTGTTATTTACAGATTAAATGATCTTCAATGTAAAAAATCTGATGGAATCAAAAAAGAAAAAAAAACTATTAGGACTAGCAAGTGAGTATAGCAGGATTGCACAATACAAGATCAATATTCAAAAATCCCTGGTGGTCCAGTGGTTAAGACTCTGCACCCCCAATGCAGGGGGCCCAGGTTCGATCCCTGGTCAGGGAAGTAGATCCTGCATGCTGCAACTAACATAGCCCGCATGCCGCAACTAGAGATCTGGCACGTGGCAACGAAGATCCCGCATGCCACAACTAAGACCCAGTGCAGCCAAATAAGTAAATAAATAAATTTTTTTTTTTTTTAAATTGCAGGGAGCTCCCTGGTGGTGTAGTGGTTAGGGTTCAGCACTGTCACTGCCATGGCCTGTGTTTTGCTATAAAAAGAGGAACATTTTCAGTGTTATTGGCCACAGTAACTTCTTCTTCTTGTTGTTGTTAATGATGTTCTTCTAGAGATTTTATGTGAGAATAATTTCCTTAGGTAAATATCCAGTTATTTTGGAAAGATCTTTTTCCATTTTGTTTTTGTTGTTTTTTAGACAGTTGAAATAACAAAAATCCTAAGTACTCAAAAAAATTAATTGCAGAGAGTTCCCTTGTGGTCTAGTGGTTAGGATTTTGTGCTTTCACTGCCGTGGCCTGGGTTCTAATCCCTGGTGGGGGAACTGGGATTCCTCAAGCTGTGCATGCAGTGGAAGCATGGAGTCCTGTCTTTTACTTTGTTTATGGTGTCTTTTGAAGAAAAGAAGGATTTTAAAAAGTGTCTTTTTTCTTTCATTGTTTGTGTTTTATGTCTTCAGTTCAAAATCCCAACTACGTTTGGGTCCTAAAAATAGTATCTTGTATTTTCTCCTAAAAGACTTTCTAATCAGCTTAATTGCAATGTAATTGACACATAATAAAACTGCACATGGACTTCCCTGGTGGTGCAGTGGTTAAGAATCTACCTGCCAATTCAGGGGACACGGGCTCAATCCCTGGTCCTAGAAGATCCCACATGCTGTGGAGCAACTAAGCCCATGCGCCACAACTACTGAGCCTGTGCTCGAGAGCCTGTGAGCCACAACTACTGAGCTCATGCGCTCTGGGGCGTGTGTGCCGCAAATACTGAGCCTGCGTGCCACAACTACTGAAGCCCTTGTGCCTAGAGCCTGTGCTCCGCAACAAGAGAAGCCACCACAATGAGAAACCCGCGCACCGCAATGAAGACTATCCCCTGCTCACTGCAACTAGAGGAAGCCCGAGCGCAGCAACGAAGACGCAACGCAGCCAAAAAAATAAATAAAAATAAACTGCACGTATTTAAAGTGTACAATTTCATAAATTTTGACCTTTTTAAAAAATATTTTATTTGTGGCTGCATCGTGTCTTAGTTGCAGCACGCGGGATCTTCACTGCGGCATGCAGGATCCTTCGCTGGGGTGCGCGGGCTTCTCTCTCTAGTTGAGGCACACAGGCTTAGTTGCCCTGCAGCACGTGGGATCTTAGTTCCCTGACCAGGGGTCGAACCTGCGTCCCCTGCATTGGAAGGCAGATTCTTTACCACTGGACCACCAGGGAAGTCCACTTGACTTTTTTTTTTCCCCTTGACTTTTTTTTTTAAAATTATTTTTCTTTTGGCCACGCCATGCGGCTTGTGGGATCTTAGTTCCCCTATCAGGGATTGAACCCGTGCCCCCTGCAATGGAAGTGCTGAGTCTTAACCACTGGACCTCCAGGGAAGTTCCAATTTTGACGTTTAAATCTGTAAAACCATCACCACAATCAAGAAAATGAATATGACCATCACCCCCGCACGTTTCTTCATGCCCCTTGAAGTCCCTCCTCCTACCTCTCCACATCCTTCCCCATTCCTCTGTTCCCAAATGACCACAGGTCTGCTTTCGGTTACTATAGATTAGCTTGAATTTTCTAGACTTGTATATAAATGGAATGATATGTTGCATACTCTTTTTTTTTGGGAGGGGGAACTGGCTTCTTTTACTTAGCGTAATTATTTTGATATCCATCCATGTTGTTGCATGTATCAATAGGTCATTCCATTTTACTGCTGACTAGTATTCCATTTTATGGATCTACCACAATTTGTTTATCCAGTCATTTGTTGGTGGACATTTGGGTTGTTTCCAGTTTGGGGCTATTACAAATAAAGCTGCTATGAACACTAGTATAGTGTACAAGTCTTTGTATGGACATATATTTCCTTTTGGATAAATAGGATTAAAACATCTGGATCATACAGTAGGTGTAAGTTCAGCATTTGAAGAAACTGTCATTTTGTTTTTCAAAGTGGTTATACCATTTTACATTCCCATCAGCAAAGTATGAGAGTTCCAGTTCCTCCACATCCCCATCAATATTTGGTATAGTCAGTCTTTTTGATTTTTGCAACTCCAGTAGATGTGTATTGGATTCTCGTTGTGTTTTTGTTTTGTTTTGTTTTGTTTTGTTTTGCGGTACGTGGGCCTCTCACTGTTGTGGCCTCTCCCGTTTATGGAGCACAGGCTCTGGACGCGCAGGCTCAGCGGCCATGGCTCACGGGCCTAGCCGCTCCGCGGCATGTGGGATCTTCCCGGACCGGGGCACGAACCCATGTCCCCTGCATTGGCAGGCGGACTCTCAACCACTGCGCCACCAGGGAAGCCCTGTTTTTTTTAAAATAAATTTATTTATTTAATTTATTTATTTTTGGCTGTGTTGGGTCTTTGTTGCTGCGCGTGGGCTTTCTCTAGTTTTGGTGAGCAAGGGCTACTCTTCATTGCGGTACTTCATTGCGGGCTTCTCATTGCAGTGGCTACTCTTGTTGCAGAGCAGGGGCTCTAGGTGCGCGGGCTTCAGTAGTTGTGGCACGCAGGCTCAGTAGTTGTGGCTCACGGGCTCTAGAGCGCAGGCTCAGTAGCTGTGGTGCATGGGCTTAGTTGCTCTGTGGCATGTAGGATTTTCCCAGACCAGGGATTGAACCTGTGTCCCCTGCATTCTTAACCACTGTGCCACCAGGGAAGCCACTGATTGTGGTTTTAATTTATATTTCTCTAATTACTATTGATGTTGAGCATCTTTTCAAGTACTTGTTTGTCATTTGCCCATCTTCTTTCATGAAAATATTTTACCCTTTTTTCAAAAATTGGGTTCTAATTGTTGATCCACTTTAATTTTTGTACACGGTGTGAGTTAAGGATCAAAGTTCTTTTTTTAAAAATTGTTGCAAAGGCTATCCTTTTCCCACTGTGTTGCCTTCTGTGCCATTGTAAAAAATCAGTTATCCATAGATGTATGGGCTTATTTCTGAACTATATATTCTGTTTCATTGATGTATCTGTTTATACCAATACCATGCTGTTTCGATTATGTACTTTATAATAATTTTTGAGCTCAGATAGTGCTAACTCTCCAATTTTCTTCATTTCTGAGTTGTTTTTATTATTCTAGGTCTTTGCATTTTCATATGATTCCATGTCTACAAAAACTGCTGGGATTTTGATTGGAAGTGCATTGAATCTATATGTTTGAAGATAATTGACATCCTAACAATATTGAGTCCTCTAACATATGAACAAGTATATTTCTCTATTTGTTTAGGTCTTCTTTAATTTATGTCAGCAATATTTTGTTTTCAATGTATGAATTCTTCACATCTTTTGTCACATTTATCCCTAAGTATTTCATAGTTTTTGATGTTGTGGTAAATGGTATTTTTACTATTTTCAATTTCCAGTTGTTCATTAGAAGCATATAAAAATGCAATTGTTGGGACTCCCCTGGCTGTCAAGTGGTTAAGACTTTGCATTGCAGTGCAGGGGGGTGCAGGTTCGATCCCTGGTTACAGAGCTAAGATCCCACATGCCTCATGGCCAAAAAACCAAAACATAAAACAGAAGCAATACTGTAACAAATTCAATAAAGACTTTTAAAAAATGGTCCACGTCAAAAAAATAGTGCAAAAATAATAATAATGCAGTTTTAAAATAATGCATTAGGACTCCATGCTTCCACTGCAGGGGGCCGGGTTCGATTCCCTAGTTGGGGAACTAAGATGCCACATGCCACATGGAAAAAAAAAAACAACACTGAAAGGATAAATCTTTCCTTATATATGGAGCAAAAAATGCAAGTTGCAGATGAAATCTTATGCATTTATATGAATGCAAAACGTGCTTTGTATTGCTTTCGAATACAGGCATGTAAAGTTTCAGGAAATGTATGGAGTGATCCACATCTCATTCAGGATAGTGGCTGCCTCTGGAGGAAGGGGGGTTTCTATTGGCGAGGGAAACACAGGTGTTTCAGCCTGTAGGTTGATTTTTTTTTTTTTTTTCAGCGTAGGAGTGTGTTCACAGGGTTTCATTGAATCTCTGACGAGTTTACTATATTTTACATGTTTTTCTTAAAAGAAAAACGAGCAGATGTCTAACGTTAAATTCCAGAGATGTGAGAATTTGGATGCTGAATGGTGAACTGGTGGCAAAGAAAAGCTGTGGAAGGGGGAGCTTCTGCATGGTCACCAGCAGTAGAGAAGCATCTTGACGTCCTTCTGGGGGGACTCAGGATCCCATAGTGTTGACCTTAGTGACTCTTGGACTCTTAGCTGGAGAAGATGAGTTAATCCTAGGATTTGAGAGCATAAGGTAACTTCAAGTCTACCTGACTTGTGCTAGTTATGATACTATTGGCGACCCTACAACCCAGTTCATAAAATACCCTACTTGTTCCAAGTAATGTATCCTGGACTCCTCCTCCCTTTACCTTAAAAAAAAGAAAAAAATTAAGTTTTATTTATTTATTTTTGGCTGCATTGGGTCTTCCTTGCTGCGTGCCGGCTTTCTCTAGTTGTGGCCAGTGCGGGCTACTCTTCATTGTGGCGTGCAGACTTCTCATTGCGGTGGCTTCTCTTGTTGCAGAGCATGGGCTCTAGGTGCGCGGGCTTCAGTAGTTGTGGCTCATGGGCTCTAGAGCGCAGGCTCAGTAGTTGTGGCACACGGGCTTAGTTGCTCTGCAGCATGTGGGATCTTCCCAGACCAGGGCTCGAACCTGTGTCCCCTGCATTGGCAGGTGGATTCTTAACCACTGAGCCACCAGGGAAGCCCCCCCCTTTGCCTTTTATTCTTATCTGGTTATGAGGAAATGGAACCAGCTGAAGCCCTTCACGTGGCATGGGGTGACCACATTTTGGGCACCTCTCAGAGGAAGGGCATGTCCACAGACAACCTAGATTCTCCTACTGCTCTGGTCTCTCCCCACTCAGAAACCTCAGTAACAGCTCAGACGTAGCCCAGACTTCCATAATGTGGCATCCAAGATGGCTGTTCGCCCCAGCGTTTGCCACCTCATGACAGAGAGAACAAGGTAGCATCCAACAAGCTGGGGTGCCTGAAGTAGGAGAGGGCCTGGGTATGAGGGAAGCAGTATCATCACACACCTGTAACCCACTCCCCACCAGGCCTTGGTGAACTGGTCTGCGTTGAGAGGCCTCCTCCATGCCCTTCCTTGTTCTGGGTATTACAGACTGGACTGCAGCCCATGATGCACAACCTTTAACCTACTGCCTGTTGGTGCTACCTTTTGAACGCTAACATTTCCACAATCTGACCACGGATCACCACCCACGTTGATTACTGCATTGGTACAAAGGTCACTCTGGTCCTTCCCTCACCCTCTTTAACTCTGCTCTCCACACGGAAGCCAGAGTGAGTGATCCTTTGAGGAGGCCAGAGCCCATGACTGCTCTGCTCAGAACCATGCCCTGGCTCACAGCCAGAGCCATTCCGATGCCCCTAAGGCTCTCTGCAATTGGCCACTCTCTCTCTGACCACCATGCTGTCCCCCCAACTAATCAGTCGAAACTAGGGTGGAGAAATGAACAGGCATGGCGAATAAGGAGCAAGGAGGAAGGGGCTAGGGAGCTCTGAGCAAGGGTCACCCCCAACACAGCTGGGAAGGAGGCCTCGGTCCAGCGGACTCAAATTCGTCTCGGTAACAAGGAGTAGGGCTTCATATGTGAGGGGAAGCTCAAAATTAGGTTCCTTGTCCGAAAAGGGTATCCTAACAACCACTTCCTTACAATCTTTTAACTACTGAACGAAAAGGAAAGTGCTCAGACTTCAACCAAGTTCCCACTGCTAAGTGCGGCTACAGCGAGCCGCCGTTTTACGGACGGGCAAACTGAGGCTCGCCGACCGGCGATTTACCGAGGCCCCCTAACGTCAGGCAGCGGTGGCTGGGGAGCGCGGTCCGCGGCTGGGAAAGCACCGCCCGCCTCGCCGAGGTCTCTGGCACGGCGGTCGGGGTAAATCCCTAGAAGGAGGAACTCGGAGGCCGAGCACCTCCAGGAACTTGCCATGGTCTAACCGGAAGCGCTCCGCCTAGAACTACCACTCCCAGCAGCCTGCGCGGCGCGTCCCGGTCGACGCCGGGCCGGGGTGGGTGGGGGGAGCGACCGCCATTGTCCGCTGCTGAGGTGAGGCGGTCGCCCAGTCCGTGGGGTTGCTGCTGCTGCTGCTGCTCCTGCCGCTACCGCTGCCGCTACCGCTGCCGCTGCCGCTGGCTGGGAGGTCGGGAGAACGGGTGGAGAGAGCCGACGCCTACACTCGCGGCGGGCGCGACGCCAGGGCAGGTCCCTCGGCCCGCCTACGGCCTCGCGGCCGCGCTGGAACAACTGGGCGGGCCTGGGTGAGCCCTGCGCGTCGGGCCTTTGTCCTCCGGGCGGGAACCCCAGACGCACGGGCGAGCCGGGCCGAACGTCCGCGGCGAAGCAAACGCGAGCTTGTTAAGTCTCCCGCGAAGAGCGGCGGGCACTGGCCCTCAGGGGTGCGAGGCCGGTGGTTGCGAACCAGGTGAGTCCGGCCGTTCCCGGGACGGGCTGAGAGCATCGCACCCGCGGCAGGGTTGCGGAGGAAATCCGGGGTGGGAGGCCAGGAAGCAGGAGGCGAAGACCCCTCCGAGGCCGTTCCGGGGAGTCCACCTTTCCTTCCCTGGCGGGCGTTTCTCGTACGAGTCCGTTCTCATCTGACGCAGAGGCAGGTCAAAGGGGGGTTGGGAACAGCCCAGGGCTCCTTTAAACGTACAGGGACCGAGGACTTTGTCAAGTGGCAGGCAAGAGTGCAGAATACTCAGTGTGCCGACTTGGAGTTCGGGCGCAGATCCCGGTGCTCCTGGTGCCCAGTGGGCGTCCCAGTGCTTTATGCACGCTCCCAGGAATCCGCAGAGCTCTGCCAGCGGGCGTCGGGCCCTCAGAGAGGTGCGGGACTTGCATAAATAAGCCTAGAACTTAGGGAGTTGGGGATGGTCTGGGCTCCAAACCCGGCTTTCTTTTGGCCTCTGCACCAGCAGAGACAGACAGACTTGGGCCTGGTAGGTCTTCCAGGTGGATTTTTTTTTTTGTAAGGTAAAATTTACGTAACGTAAAATTAACCATTTAATCGTACAAGTCAGTGATTTTGTTGTGCTTTCAGAACGTTGTGCAGTCATCACCACTATATAATTCCAGAACATTTTCATAACAACCCCCAAGGAAAAAACCCCTGAACCCATTAAGCAGTCATTCCCCCGTTCCTCCTTTCTGCTCTAGACAGCCACTTACATGTGAAGGCTGTATGTAGATTTTATAGTAATTTTCGTTAAATCAACAGAAAAGCTACCTTGTCCTTGTCAGTAGCTGTCTCTTGAGAACTGCTGACAAATTTCTGCTCTCTTATTCTGGAACGTGCCCACTTTTCAGCTAATTCTTGTCACCTTTCATTTCTCTTAAGAAATTCTGTTGTGTTTTTGACATGTAAATTGTATTCTTATAATGCTCTGTAGGAGTCTTTCGTTGTTTCTGTGGATGTGTTCTCTTTATTCCCACTGGATCTTCTGTGAGGAGAGACCATTTTTTGTCTTTTTACACTTTTATTACTAGGTGGGTATTGCAGTTGCTTTCAGTAATCACCCAAATCCACTGCTCCTGGGCAAGCTCCTGGTGGATTAATCCTGCAGGATGGCAGCCATCAACCCGTGGGCTTCCTGGGGTGAGTACAAATCTTGTTTCTTCTGGGCCTCCCCAGCAATGATCTGCTGGAGAGGGGCTGAGGGCTTTTGGGATTGGGGAGGGGGGTGTCTCTCTGTCTTCGTATAGAATTAGAACTGAGTGAGATTTCTTTAAAAAGTTGGTTCTTTGTATTAAAGTCAATGTAATTTTTGTGTATTTCATAGTCATCTCCTGAGAAGTCTCATTAGTTTTAAGAGATTTTCTAGTGATTTTTATGACAGTCGTACGTACAACCAAAATTTCTCTACTACTCCCGTATTTTTTTACTACTATTATTGTTTCTTATTGTATAGCAGTGGTTTATGATATAAGAACAATGTTAAAATAGTGTCAGTGGTGTGTTTTATCTTTAAGTGAGCTTTCATGTATCTGTCATTAAAGATATCAAAGGAGTATCTTTTTACTAATATTTTTTAAAAATTAAGTAATGTTAAATTTTATCAAATACCTCTCCAGCCTGTTTAAGGAGTTCTGTCCTTAATTGTTCTGTTGCTGTATCATATCAATAAAATTCCTGAAAGTGACCCACCTGTGCATTTCTGCTATAAGTCTAGCTTATGTTGGGTTTGTTTCACACATCCTTGGTCTCTACTTATGGAATTTTGTTTTGCGCATTAGTGAGACAGTTCTCCTTTTCCATTTGTAGCCTTTTGTCACTAGGATTGGTGTCACAGTTCTTTCCTTTCCTTGTCCTAACCGGATCCTCTGATGCAGGTATCTTTACGGACCAGTCCTGGGGGATGGCGGCTGTTGACCCGTGGGCCTCCTGGGGTGAGTCAAGAACTTTTGTCCCCGGACTTCCCTGGTGGTCCAGCAGTTAAGACTCCACACTTCCATTGCTGGGGATGCGGGTTCCATCCCTGGTCGGGGAACTATGATCCGACATGCCTCATGGTGTGGCAAAAAAACAACTTGTGTCCCCATCAGCCACATTGGTTAACATGTTGTGGTCTCTCCCAGCAGTAACCTGCCATTGCCAGGGAATTAGAGCTGGGGAGGAGGGGGCCGGGGGCGTGGGGTCTGGTCCAGCTCTGTCTCTGGGCAGAGCTGGAACAGAGAGGGACCAGAACACTCCACTGGGGGGTACAGTGTGATGATATCTCCAGGACAGGATGCATGAGAATGAATGTGTGGCCACTTAGGGCTCAGGCCTAGAAAGTCTGTGAAGAGACACTTTGTCTAAGACAGTACCTCAGCAAGGGAGATGGTTCATGTGTTTAGGCACATTCTTTAATTTCTCGGCCCCACTGCTTTCATCTGTAACATGAGGAGGTAGGGTTTTTCCCTTGCCCAAAGGGGAAGGACAGGGTCAGGAGGTGGGCCTCATGTGGTCACACTTCTGGGAGGGAGAACTGCCTCTGTGACTTCACTTTCCTCCCCCAGCTCTGTGTCCTCAGGACTCTACCTGGTGCGTGGAGAAGACCCCTGAGGAGAGAAGGAGGGCCCCCAGGCTTCCGACAGCCCAGGCCCAGGTGAGATGGGGTTTCTGCTTTTTCGTGAAGGGTTGCCCTGTTCCCTAAGGTGTTCAGGGTGTTCCCGGCCATCCCAGTCGATGTACTTCCTCAGTTTACCACAGCTAGGGTTTCGGTAGAGAAGGAATCAGCTAGAAGTTTATTGATTCCTGAGCACAGGTTGGGAGAATTCTGTTTTCCACGACTTGCAGCCTCACTGTCAACCAGCCTGTTCAGAGTCCTGAGCCCCAGCTGTGCTGTGGGCTGTTTGGTGGATAACGGGCAACCCCCTTTTGGCTAGCAGCCCCCTCCTCTGTTTCCCTCCCACCTTCCCTCATGTATTTAGTGCCTGATCAGATTGATGATGTCTGCTGGGCTCTGTGCTTACTGGGAGGAGAACAAGGTGAAGTGCTACCCCCATCCTGAGGAGCTCCCATGCCACTTTCCAGGGTGGTTCAGTCAACTGCTGAGACCTCACCATCTGCTTAGTGCTGCACATGGGGTTTAGGACACAAGCCAGAGGTGCTTAGGGAGGCCCTGAGCCCTGGAGCAGCTGAGCACAACTGATGCCTTGGGAGAGTCTGCATAGAGGCCGTGGGGCACAGAGCACCTGGGGTCCTTTTGCTGTGGAGAGGAGGCTGCCTGGGAGATAGAACACCCCTGAGCCAAGGGGTAAAGGGAACACATCAGCCGGGTGGGCATAGCCTGCTGTGCAGGAATCTGGCCTCCTGTAGCACCATGGGGACACACCGCATGACCAGCATCTGGGTGAAGGCTGACCATAATTAGATTTTAGGCCAAAGAGGCCAGGACAAACCCAGCCGCATCCTGAATGCCCGCCACCGAGCTGGGTCTCCATCCTGGTGGTAATGAGAAGCCTCAGAAGTGTTGGGAGCAGGAGGAACCAGGGTCTAGAATGTGGCTGGAAAGTTGCCTCTGGCAGGGGAGTGGAAAGAAGGGGGGCTGTGGGAAGCAGGCTGGCGTATCAGGCTTCAGTCTGACCAGCACCCGGAAGCCAGATCTGAGAGGTATAAGGGAGTCGAAGCAGGAGGACTTCATGACTGTAAGGGCACAAGGGTGGCTCCCGAGAGAAATAGGGCAGCACAGTTCATGATGTTGGACAGGTGTCATCTCCCTCCTCCCCTCTTGCTCAGCCCCCTTACTTGAGGCAGCCACTTAAAAAAATTTTTTTAATAAAAGCTTTATTAAAATATTAATGTACCATAAAGTTCAACTTTTTAAAGTATGTAGCTCAGTGGGTTTTAGTATATTCACAGAACTCTGCAACCATCACCAGTATCTAATTCTAGAACATTTTATCATTCCAAAAAGAAACCCTATACCCATTAGTAGTTACTCCCTGTTTCCCCAACTCTCAGCTCCTGGCAACCACTAATCTACTTTCTCTGTATTTGCACATTATGGGCATTTCACATAAAGGGAATCATATAATATATGGCCTTTGTGTCTGGCTTTCAAGGGTCCTGTATGTCATATCGTTTATCAGTATTTTATTTCTTTTCATGACTTGGAAGTAGCCGTTTTTAACTTACGTTTCAGTTTCTTAGGGTTTTTTCTAAATGAGAGATTTTTATCCTAGTTCTTCACATTTACATGTACTCTAATGATTGTCTGCTGTGAAAGACAAAAATAGTTTCATTACTATATTTAGAGTTTTCATTTCTAAGTTAAAATAATGAATCAAGCAAATGTGAGATACTGTGATATAAAAATGTTAATAACATCTTTGCTTAGCTTTACGCCTCCTGCCAAGTTAAAAAAAAACTAACCTCCCACGGTTTCAAGGCTGACTGGTGAAGCACGTCGTGAGTATGCTGTCCCCACGTCACAGCACTGCCGTCTCAGGTCTGAGCCACGTAATGAGGGCATCACAGCTTGGGTGACTGGTGTTCGTTGCTCTTACAACGTGCGGTCATTTGCAGACAATCGATAGTGAAGCTAGACTAGGCTGAAAGATGGGCCCTGATCAGTTGCTTCGGAACAGAAGTTAGCTGTAGTGAAGTGCTGTGAAGAAAATAACCACTGTGCTGCACTCTGCTGTCCATTTATATGAGGGTTTCTGAGAGTTATTAGAGTTAATGCCGAGAAAATAAAATGGAGAATTAAAATAACACCACCCTCTAATGTCTGAAGAGTTGTGATTTGTGAGCATGTACTCCTGGCCCCTTCCCACACCCACTTTGGATCTTTCCCTGTGGGAAACTCAAGACTTGAATGTGTGAGTTTTGTATTAAGTGAGGTCTTGGGAACACAAACAAGAGCGCCTTATCCCTCTATTGTTCCCTCCAAATTAAATATTTATTGAAATAAAGCATTCACCTGGTGAAAATATCAAATGCTGTCATCCCTTGTTATCTGAATAGTCCGATCTTACAAACATGTTGGTTAGTGAAGTTTCAGCTAGTGGGAGCCCATTATTTTGATGAATAGGGAAAATAATAATAATATCCCAGCCCATATAAAAACCCCAGCCAGCCCCCCCCAAATATGGAAACTCGAACCCCCACTATAACAGTCCACCAAAGATTTCTGCACAGTAAACATTCACATAAAACACCAATTAATGGAATACTCTGCCTCCGTCTTTGGTTGTCTCAAGGTTGAGCACAGTTCAGTTATATTTTCCTTCTCTGCAAAGAGCTTGCCCAAAAATAATAAACAATGAAATTCTGAGGATGCCAGAGAGTATATCTGGACTTCCCCAGGTTCCATGAAGGGGCCAGTTGTCAGAGAATTCAGGTAATGCAGGAGCAATCAGATGAGATCCTTAGCTGTCAGGTAAACAGCTAAGACCCAGCTCAGCACCCTCTACATCCTCCCTTAAACCCTCCTGTAGTTTAAACGTGAGGCTGGTGTGTCAGATTTCATAAAGTGCCTTAGAATGTCTAGATAAACGATTATACTTGTGTACAAAGCAACATGTCCAAAAATGTTTACAAAAATTTGGGTGAAACGTGTTTGCAAGTCATCCTGGCAGATGATATTTGGAAAGTAGGAGTTCAGGTAAGGGTTACCTGTGAAATGGAAGGGCTCACTCCTACCTAGGGGGTGGGGCCCTCCTCTGTTCTGCTTCCTTGCTCCTAAGCATTAGGTAACTGAGACTTTCGTCTCCCAGCCCCACCTCTTGTCTCCACAGCTGGTGAGACTAGGTGCCTATCTTCTGCTATCTCTTCTGTTTCATCACCAGCCTCAGTTTTGCATTTTCTTTGCATCCCTAAGGCCTCCACGAGTTGTGGGCCCTGACATTGGGGCATATTCTGCTGGGGGTCTTTTTTCTTCCTGATTGGCAGTCCATGGGCCCTTCCAGTTTTGATGACATCTCTCAACTCTGAAAATACTTTTTATTTAAATTTTTATTTTGACAAATTCCATAACTGCAGAAAAGTATAAAAAGTGATTAAACAGACAGGTGATTAAACAAACTCCAAATTAATCATCATTAATGTTTTGCCATATTTGCTTTTCGTTCTTTTTAGTCCCCAATCACATTCTTTTTGCACCCTTCCTGACAGCAACCACTTAAGATACGTACATAGTTAATCCATTTTCATACTCATGTAGGCAATAAACTATACAGACATTATAAGGTAATAATCTGGTTCTTTTAACAATGCTTTTTCTACATGTAGCTTTTCTACACCTTTCAAGGTCAATTTTGAGGTATATCCATGTGGTAGATGAAGGTCAAGTACATTCCTTTTGCCATATCAGAGAAGCGCACTCTGCTCACCTCTTCTGAGAATACGCTTATAAGTCCTTCCTCCTTGCACCATTTTTCCTATTCCAAACGAAGCCCTGTGGAAGTTCTTTTCGTTTTGCTTTGTGTGCACATTTAAGTTTATCTGGGCATGCCTTGGAGGCAGCACTTTGCTGAGTTTTAGGGTGTTTGTGTTTTCCGCGTGACCAGTGCTGCCACGTGGCTCTGAAAGGGCAAAGCCCCCTCTCAGTCTCCCCACTCAGAGAAGGTGCCTATTTCCCTGCATCTTTGCTGCCACTTGACAATATTAATATCGGGTCTTTTAATTTTTGTTTACCCCAAGACCACAAAAGTTTATTGCATTATTTTAATTTGCATGTTCTTGATTGCTAGTGAGGTTGAATATCTTTAAATGAGTTATTGGCCATCTGTATTTCCTTCTTTCTCTGTGTGTCTCCCATCCCTAGATTTCTGTAGATTCTCACATTAATATGTAGGCATTTCATGCTTTCTGGATCCTGAGTCTTTGCCACATGTGGATTATCTTCTCCAAATCTGTAGCTTGTCTTTATGGTGTCTTTTATCAGTGAAATGTTTTTTGGTATATTTTTGTCAAATATATCTGTCTTTGTTTATGGCTAGTGTTTTGTGTCTTTTTTAAAGAAGTCCTGTGTTTTTAAAAAACTCCCTCCTGTTTTCCTTTATATTATTTTTCTGAGGTTGTCTGTTAGATGGCCCCCTGACTGCTGTGTTTTTTTTATCTCTTCTTCATATTCTCTGAGCCTCTTGTATTATCCTGTCCTATTTTATACCGAATCTTTCCAATCTGGGAATTAGAAGTATAGGTCATTGGAAGTTGGATGTGACTGCTGCCTGGATTCTCTGTCCTCTTAGCTGCTAAGTTCGGTCTTTCCGCTGTGCACATGTTCCTCGTGTGTGCAGGGGCCCTCTGGTCTGTCTTTGTTTACCAGAGAAGAGCTGTGAGGCTGTGTCTGACAGATCTGCTTTGTGCACCTGAGCAGGTCTGGTTCCTGCTTGACCTGCCTCTAGGTCTCTGTCTCCCTCTTTCTCCCTCCCTCCCCTGACAAGTCTCTAATCTCCGTGTGCCTCGGTGGGCCAGGATCACCAGGTCGGTCCTGCTTCCGGTTTCCTGGGTGCACAGCTGGCTGTTAGGCCACAGACCCCTCCCCTCTCCCTGTGTTGGGCTGAAGGGGTCTCAACTCCAGGGTAGTCACTCATCCAGGCAGCCTGAGAACCTCCCACACTCTTGAGTGTGAGGAGCATCCAGGGAGTTTTTCCCACAAGGCAAACTGGCTGGCAGGGATGTGGGGCAACTGGCAAAGTTGTCCTGAATATAGAGGTCCTGAGTATGGACCTTGCAGCCTGATTCTCCTGGCTTCAGTGGCATTTAAGCTCAGAGCCCAGAGCCTCTCTTGGGGTCCTGCTTCCCCTGGCAGCCCCTTCTAACGTGCAGGCCTGGGGTCTCCTTTGCTCTGTTTCCTTGGTCAGCCACACTCATCTCCCCATCTTGCGGGAATGTGTAGAACACCACATGCCGACAGCCTCTTTGCTGGTCCGTTATGTCGTTTACTTTCTTAAAAAAAACTTAAGGAGATTAAAAAACCCTACGAGTTTCCTGTTGCCGCTATAACAGATTACCACAAACTTAATGGCTTAGAACAACATGAATTTATTCTCATGTTCTGGAGTCTGAAGTCTAGAATGGGTCTACAGAGTTGTGTTCCTTCTGGAGGCTCAGGGGAGAGGCTGCTTCCTTGCTTTCACTCACTTCTAGAGGCTACCTGCCATTTCTTGGCTCATGGCCCCTTCCTCCATCTTCAGTGTGCATCACTCCAACCTCTGCTTGCATTGTCTCCTTTTCTCTGACGCACGCCCTCCTACCTCTTTCACTTGTAAGGACCCTTGTGATTTCATTGAGCTCACTGGATAATCCAAGATAGTCTTCCCATCTCAACATCCTTAACGTAATCACATCTCTGTAACTATAACATCTTTTGTCATATTAAGGTAACAGTCATTAGGACATGGACGTCTTTGGCAGTGCCATTATTCAGCTGACGACAGACACCCACATTCACCAGCCTTAGCAAATGTCACCTTCCAACTTTCTGCCTTTTCATTTATTCGGACAACCTTTAAAAAAAAAAACTAGAGTATTTTATAGCGAAGCACAGATACTGTATCATTTCACACTTCTGTGTATGTATCTGAGACATTCATACCTTTTAGAAGATAAACACAATACCTTTACACACCCAACAAAATTAACAACAGTAATTCCTTACTATTACCTAATACCAAGCCCGTATTCACTTTTCCTCACTTGTCCCTAAAATGTCTTTTGCAGTTGTTATTCAAATCAGGATCCAAGCAAGGACCACATGTTGCATGTTCTTCATGTACTGAAGAAACCAGGTCACCTGTCTTGGGTTGCCTGATTTTGCCTTTGTGATGTCCTTGGATGAGTTCCTCTATCCAGCTGTCTCCCATAGACTGGTAGTTGAGCTAGAGGATAGGGCAGATTCCGGCTTTGTATTTTGGGCAAGAGTACTTGATAGGTGGTGCTGGGTCCTTCTTACTGTCCTGCATCAGTGGGCACAGGTGGTCTGGTTGGCCCATTTCCAGGTGATGTGATGGATTAGTGTCTGCAGGTATTGTCAGCCTGACCCCTCCATCGGACATTTCCCTTTCTGCCTTTCACCTGTGGTTTAGCAGTCATCAGTGATCACTGCCAATGTCCACTATTTTAGTAGGGGTTGCAGAATCTCTCTAGTGATTTCATTCCTTCTGTGTCAATTAGATGTGGTGGTTTTGTTCCTTTTTAAGTATGTGTATGGGGATCTGTTGGGGTCTTGAGAAGGGTGGGAGGTGAACTTGCGGCTCAGTCCACCAGCTTGACAGCTGCCACGGTGTGGGCTTGGACCTTGTTAACAATTGACCTTTGAAGCCGTCGAAGTAGGTGCCACCCTTGAGGTTAGGGAGCATGAGACGGGCACACCAGGAGCGCCCTGGGCAGGAAGCCTGGCCTCCCAGCTGGTCTCCCAAGTGTGATCACTCAAAGTGCACTGAGTTTAGGTATGGTGCACACTTCGGTTTTGTGCACTTCTCTACCCGAGTGTTAGATTTCAGTAAAAAAAGTTTACAGCAGCAGCCAGTAAGGAAACTGAGGCCTGGGTGTGTCTGTAAGAGGAAGATCAAAAAATTGGAATGGAGGAGTCCAAGGCTAAGGAGGGTTTCACTAAAGGAGGTTGTGAATAGCAGTTGTAAATGCTTTTTGGAGTTAGAGAATCACTGGAGCAGAAGCAGTTCTGTGTTTCAAGCCAGTCATGTGAAGGTGGAGGAGGAGCAGTTCAGACCAGCAGAGCAAAGTCTACACTGAAGACCAGCATGAGGGCTGACCCTGGTCAGGGATGACTCTCAGGACAGAAAGGAAGGCCACATGTGGTGGAAGGGAAGTGATTAGCAGGCTGTGAGGAAGTGGAAGGGTGCTTGGAGTGGAAGCACACTGCATGTGCATCCGTTCAGTGGGTGTTTGTCCTGGGGATGACTCTGCACTGACATGCAGGGGAGGACCGTAGTGCACAGACAGCCCAAGGGGGGGCCCTAGGAAGGAGCAGGGGCTGTGGGGTTTGTCGCTCGCTCACCCCCGTGAAGCACAGCTCGCTCCCCAGTCCCCCTGCCACACCCTGCAAGTGCCCAGATACCTGAGGCTCACGTTGATGGCTTCAAAGGACTGTAAGGGATGCATTCATTGCAAAAATCAGACTTCCCTTTAGCTTTCTAGTGGGTATTCCTGGTTCTCTTTTTCCTAAAAACATCAGTTTGAACTTTTTCAAAATCAAAGTGCTTTGACAGCAACTGTAAGTGATTCTCTTTGGCTTGGGCTGCTCTGCTTAATCCTGTCTCACCCCTACCTCCAGTCCTTGGGTCGGAGACAGTCTGGGAGTGGAAGTGTCTCTGCTGTGGCCAGGAAGGCGGTCACCCTTCCAGGTCCTAGATCTACACGTGGAGCAGACTTGAGCCCCAGGTTCTCTGGTCTGTGACCAGGGCTCAGAGTCTGCATCCACCCTGGTCCTGGTCTCGGTCTTATTAAGTGTCTGCAGTTCCAGAGAAGCAGGAGGAATTGCCCAGTTGGGAGTCCTGTCCATACTAGCCAGTGTTAACTAGAATTGGGCAAGATCTTAGGAGAGACCTGCTCATCTCTGTTGTGGTTATTGTGGGCCCAGATATCTAACTCCCTAAGAGTACATCCCAAATGCAGGGCCCTGGGTGGCTCCCAGTGAGACCTGACCCACGTCAGTGAGAATACTGAACGCATCCAGGACAATTCCTCTATGTACTATCTCCTCCCCAGGGCTGTCAGACTCACTCCAGCCCCAGAAAACAGTGGAGTGGGGGTAGCTCCGGGCTGAGGAGGAACATGTGTGCTCTTTTAGGAACCAGTGACCTTCAAGGATGTGGCTGTGGACTTCACCCAAGAGGAATGGGGGCAGCTGGACCCTGTTCAGAGGACCCTGTACCGTGATGTGATGCTGGAGACCTATGGGCATCTGCTCTCTGTGGGTAAGGCGGGGACTGCCCAAGTAAACGATGCTGTCCCCCTTGCAATCCCCTGTGCTACTCTCTGTTTACAAGCTTACGAGGCCTCAGAAGGGCTGAGATGATCTTGAGCCCTGAGGTTCAAGGATGAAATCCCTATTGCTCATAAAACATGAAGTGAAGTCATTCATGAGAAATAGGCAAGGGAGGGTTACATGGCTCTGCAAGTCTGTGTTTTTCCTCCACATGTAGGGAATAAGATCGCCAAGCCCGAGGTCATCTCCCTGTTGGAGCAAGGAGAAGAGCCGTGGTCAGTGGAGCAGGCATATCCTCCTCAAGGCACTTGTCCAGGTGAGAGCAGACCCCAGGTGGGAGCGAGGAACCTTCCTCCAAGCCATCCTTGTTTGAGAAGTGGACTGAGGCCGTGAGGAGTTCACTTCCTCAGAGACGGTCACAGTTCCTTCCAAGGAGCTTAATCCCTTATATTGACTTTTTTCTGCTGTTGATTCAGAGCAAAGATGCCCACCTTTATTAATACAGTAACAGTTCTTGTATGCTACAGTTTCCCTCCTCACCTCTCATGTTCTTTGCTTTGTCCCTTTGTCTAAGAAGACTTCTCATTCAGTTACCTGCTTTTTAATGTTTTATTGCCAAACTTGTGGCCTGTAGTCACAAACTCTTCTTACAAAAAAAAACAACAAAAAATGTTTTTTCAATATAGATAATGTATTTACATGATTCAAAAAACTCAAAGCTATATAAAATGTGTAAGCTGAAAAAAATCTCATTTATACTCTCTTCTCTTATCCACATTATTATTATTCTCCAGAGAGACACACAGATAGACACACAGACACACAGAAGCACACACAGGTAACCACTTTCCTTTTACTATAAATTTTGGGGTTATTTTATTAGTGGTTGCCCTGGGAATTATAATTAACATCTTAATTTATAACAATTTAGTTTGGGTTGCTATCAGTTTAATTTTGATAGTATACAAAAACTTTGCTTCTGTATAGCTCTGTCCTCCCTCTTTTGTGCTATTATTGTCACAAATTGCATCTGTAAATTGTGTTTCAACATAGATTCATAACAGATTTTTAATTTATTTATAATTATTGCTTTATGTAGTTGTCTTTTAAATCAGATAGGAAACAAACAAAAAATGCATTTGTATAGTCTTCTTGTATTTACCTATGTAGTTACCTTTACTGGTAGTCAGTATTTCGAGTTAGTGTCTTTTCATTTCAGCCTAAAGAACTCCTTTTAGCATTTCTTGTAGGGCAGGTTTACTAGCAGCAAACTCTTAGCCTTTTTTTATCAGAGAATGTCTTGATTTCTCCACTTTTGAATGATAGTTTTGCCAGGTATAGAATTCATGGTTGACATATTTCTTTTTCTCTCTGGCCTCCGTGGTTTCTGATGAGAAATAAGCTGTTTATCTTGTTGAGGATCCCGTGTATATGACGACTTGCTTCCCTCTTGTTGCTTTCAGGATTCTCTCTTTGGCTTTGGCTTTTGAAAGTTTAATTACAGTGTGTATGCATGGGCCTTCTAGATTCCCAGGAATATGTTAGGACTTTTCAAATCTATGGACATCTCACTCCTCATGTTTTCCTTTCATTTTCTGGTTTGTGTATTGTGTACCCCGTCTGTTTTCCATCACCTCAGACAGTAATGCTTTAAAACATTGCCATTAAATGTTTGACAAATACCTACTTCCTAGAAGTTTTTAGCGCTGTGCAAGTTCCCACAAGCCTTTCAAGTGGGGTCTTCCTGGGAACCACCAAACAGGTCAGATAATGACTGTTCTTTGGGAATGAGGCTTTGAAAAAGCTCTAGCTTTGTTCTGTTCCTTCTATCACCAGAAATGTGAGCTGTTATTTTCCAAGGCTACTGCTGAGTTGAGGAGTCAGATGGGATTAGGGTAAGTTAAAATGCCACAAAACTCACCGTTATTATTGAAACTCAGTTTTCCTTGAATAAACTCTCCCTGGGCTGCTGCAAGTCTGGTTAATTTAGAGAATTCAGAAGAAACTTATTCTGTCAGGTTTTGCCAGTTTTATGGTTGCTTTTATGGAGTGGTGAAATTTCACTGACGTCTTACCAAGGTTAATTGCTTGCAATAATTTCTATTGTTTGTTTCCTGAGTTTTTTAATGCAATTATAAGAATATAGGCATATGTAGTTACTTTTCACCTTACCAAAGGAAGAATACAATACACATCGTTCTGTATCTTGTTGTTTTTAATTTAACGATATACCATGGCCCCCTCTTGAGTCCTGAAGTTGGACATCTTCCCATCTAACGAAGTGAACTTTTGTGGAGTCTTAACCAGCTGCCCCCTATCTGGATCTGAAACCTTCCACCAAGGAGTCATGAATTCCAGAAGCTTTAATGGTCAATGCTGACCATTCTAAGTAACTGTCCTGAGCCCTGTGGTTCCACCACCTCCATCCTTACACTTCTGCCTTCTTGGAAATCATCTCAGCTGTCTCCTTGATCTTGATAGAACCAGGAATCTCAGCTCTCCCTTCTAGATTGTTTCCCCGTCTTCCTGATCTATATCCCCGATGCCAACCTTCTGTGAGTCTGCTAAGCTGGAAATGGGGAAGTCATCCTGACTGCCTGCTCTTTCCTCTCTAAGAAGTAATCTCTTGTCTGACTTCTGAGATTTTCTTCCTCTGAAATGTCAGCTGTGTCATTCAGCTTCCACCAACATCACCCTCAGGTAGGCACCCTCATAAAATTCCAGCTCAAGTTGGTGAGTGAATTATTATTTGTTATTAGCCCCCTCAGATGTTGTTTCTAGATTTATATCCCTGAAATCTTCCATTATGAGGTCTCTGCCAGTAAACCTACAGTGACTTGAGTTGCCTTTTAAATAACTCTGACTGGATTTCAAGACCTTCCAATTTTTTCTATTATTTTGCTCATTTCCTGACTAGTTCCTGCAGTTTACTCGGCTGGCATCCTTAAGGCCCTCCTTACATTTCAGTCACATCACGCATGCCTTTGCTCATGCCATACCAGCAGTCTGTCTGTATTTGAGCCATGCCCGAAGACTGAGCTCATGTTATTTCTCTTGTGTGAAACCTTCCTTGATTGCTTCTGTCGTGGTCTCCTTTTCTGACCTCCCATCCGCTTAGCATCTACAACCCCACAAACTCTCAGTGATGTAATGTGTGTATTCATAACTGTTTAGATCGTCACCTCATCACATAGATAATAATTTACAGGTGGAAGAGACACTCAGGCCATAAGTACTGAGTATGAAGCCGGACGGACATTATTTATCTAATCCGTGACTTGGTCAGCTTCCATTTTTTAAAGTTTCTACTGGAAAAATTCAAAAGTTGTTTGAAGATCATTCCCTAACTACTAGAAGCTAAGCTTAAAATTGATAGTAAGTGCCATTTCTTGAGCAGAGTAGGATCTCTCCTGTTGTAATGGACTTGGGTAGTACAAGAGGGAAAATGGTGTATAGTGAAGAAGAAGAAAAACCTGGAGAAAGAGGACAAGGGTCTATGCCCTGTTGGGTACCTGCAGCATTAGACCCTGTGGTATGCTGAATAATGAATGATACCCACCCCTGCAAAATGTCCACATCTGAAACTTGTGAATATGGTGCCTTATATGGCAAAAGAGACTTTTTCAGATGTGAATTAAACTAGGGATCTTGAGATAGATTATCTTGGATTGTCTGGATGGGCCCATGTTATTGTGAGGTCATTCTAAGAGTGAGGCAGGAGTGTCAGAGACACAGAGATGTGACTGACAGAAGCAAAGATGTGACTGACAGAATGATAAACTTTGAAGATGGAGGGGGGAGCTACAAGCCAAAGAATGCAGGCAGCTTTTAAAGCTGGAAAAGGCAAGGATGTGGATTTTCCCCTAGAGCTTCTGAAGGAAAGCTATCTTGATTTTAGCCCAGTGAAAGCCATTTAGAACTTCTGACTTTCAGACTGTGAGACAGTGAGTTTGTTATTTTAAGCCACAACATGTGTGGTAATTTGTTACAGCAGCAATAGGAAACTAATACAGACCCCTGTTGTTGGAGGACTGATACCTCAGCAGTGATGATAGGTAGCTTCCACATATTGAATTTGCCAGACATTTTGCTGGATTCACAATCTCATTTAATCTTCAGAAAAGTCACGTAAGGATAGTGGCAGAGCCAGTACTTAAATACAGATTATCAGACTATAACTCCTGTATCTGCTTCATTGCAGTGTGCTGTCTTTCCAGTCTATCTCTTTTGTCATTATTCTACACATGTTAGAAGAACTTTAGGAGTATCCTGAAACCATGTGATTTTTGCCATTCAGGAGGATGATTTTGTGTTATTGACTGAACTCTGTGAGATAGGAAATAATGTGATAGCTTGAAGCCTTTGTTGGTGATACTTTCTCTTAACCCCATCCCCTTCTTTTTTTGGCAGGTGTCAAAGTAGGGGAACAGTAAGGACATTATAACATAGAAATGAATTAGCACACTTTAATAATTTAAACATTAGTTTCTGAGGGGCTGGTTGTTCATCTGTCTTTTGTTAAGCCAGTTATTATTTTTTCACCTTAATAGTATTAAATGCATCTGGATCCTCCAGACAACCCCCAGGTTCAGTGATTCACTAGAAGGACTCCCTGGACTCAAAAGGCATTATATTCAGGGTAATGGTTTATTACAGTGCAAGGACACAAAGCAACATCAGCAGAGGGTAACGGTGCATGGGCACAAAGCAACATCAGCAGAGGGTAACGGTGCATGGAGCGAGGTCTGGAGGAAACCAAATGCAAGCTTTCAGTAGTTCTTTCCCAGTGGAGTTGCAAAGAACACACTTAATTCCTTCAGCAATGAGTTGTGTGAAGTGTCATCTACTAGGGAAGCTTGCCCAAGCCTGTGAGTCCAGGGTGTTTATTGGGGGTTGGTCATTTAGACACACATGACTGACTGAGTAATCATGGAAGCTCCAGAACCCCAGAAGGAAGCAGGTGTTCACCATAAATGACATTGTACAAACTATCTAGAGAAGTTGGTACAGTATACTTCAAGGGTTCAAGCATGCAGAACACTCTTATGAGTTAGAACATTCCAGGATCTCAGTCCTTAGGAGTTGGCCGAGGGCCAGTCATGAAACAGGCCTTCTTGGGAATGTGCAAAGTGTGACCAACTCAAGTGTGTAGAGTTAACTCTTTCCTGCACACACGTAATAACTGGTTCTCCTTTTCATGGGAAGATACTCCTAAATGGGTTTTATTCATATTCAGTGCACACTTTGTATTCTGGTTAACTACTTCTGTTCATTTTTTACTATTCTTCTCTTTCCTATTACGATCTTCCTCTGGTTACAAGTCTATTTGGAAACAAGTTCATGCTTACCTTTTCAATAATATGGACAGTAAATCTTACCTTTTCCACTCTACTCTTAGAAGTTCTTTCCCTATGCTCTCATGGATATTTTCTGTTTATTTCAGAATGGGTGAGAAATCTTGAAAGCAAAGCGTTGATCCCAACACAGAGCATTCTTGAGGAGGAACAGTCCCATAGCATGAAGTTGGAGAGATACATATGGGACGATCCTTGGTTCTCCAGGTTAGAAGTTTTGGGATGTAAAGACCAATTAGAAATGTATCACATGAACCAGAGTACAGCTATGAGGCAAATGGTCTTCATGCAAAAGCAAGTACTGTCTCAAAGAGGCGCTGAGTTCTGTGAACTTGGGGCAGGGTGTAGCCAGAGACTAAGCATTGTTCCATCTCAGAAAGTTTCTCAAATAGAACATTTCTATAAGCCTGATACAAATGCTGAAAGTTGGAGATGTAATTCAGCCATAATGTATGCAGATAAGATTACCTGTGAAAATAATGAGTATGACAAAGCCTTCTACCACTCCATGCAACCTGTTCACCCTGCAAGGGTGCAAACTGGAGACAATCTTTTCAAATGTACTGATGCTGTTAAATCTTTCAATCATATACTGCATTTTGGTGATCATATGGGAATGCATACAGGAGAAAAACTATATGAATATAAGGAATGCCATCAAATCTTTAACCAGAGCCCATCATTTAGTGAACATCCAGGACTTCATATTGGAGGAAACCAGTATGATTACAAAGAATATGAGAATATCTTTTACTTTTCATCCTTTATGGAACATCAAAAAATTGGTACTGTAGAGAAAGCATATAAATACAATGAATGGGAGAAAGTTTTTGGGTATGACTCATTCCTTACACAGCATACAAGCACTTACACTGCAGAGAAACCCTACGAATATAATGAATGTGGGACGTCTTTTATCTGGAGCTCTTACCTTATCCAACATAAGAAAACTCATACTGGAGAGAAACCCTATGAATGTGATAAATGTGGAAAAGTTTTTAGGAATCGTTCAGCCCTTACTAAACATGAACGGACTCACACTGGAATCAAACCCTATGAATGTAATAAATGTGGAAAAGCCTTCAGCTGGAATTCTCATCTTATCGTACACAAGAGAATTCATACAGGAGAGAAACCTTATGTATGTAATGAATGTGGGAAGTCTTTCAACTGGAACTCCCATCTTATTGGACATCAGAGAACTCATACTGGAGAGAAACCTTTTGAATGTACTGAATGTGGGAAATCTTTCAGCTGGAGCTCCCATCTTATTGCCCACATGAGAATGCATACTGGAGAGAAGCCCTTTAAATGTGATGAATGTGAAAAAGCTTTTAGGGATTACTCAGCCCTTAGTAAACATGAAAGAACTCACTCTGGAGCAAAACCATATAAATGTACTGAATGTGGAAAATCCTTCAGCTGGAGCTCCCACCTTATTGCCCATCAGAGAACTCACACAGGAGAGAAACCCTATAACTGTCAGGAATGTGGCAAAGCATTCAGAGAACGTTCAGCCCTCACTAAACATGAAATAATTCATTCTGGAATTAAGCCCTATGAATGTAATAAATGTGGAAAATCATGCAGCCAGATGGCTCACCTTGTTAGACATCAAAGGACTCATACTGGAGAGAAGCCCTATGAGTGCAATAAATGTGGAAAATCCTTCAGCCAGAGTTGCCACCTTGTTGCCCATCGGAGAATCCACACTGGTGAGAAACCCTACAAATGTAATCAATGTGAAAGATCCTTTAACTGTAGCTCTCATCTTATTGCACACAGGAGAACTCACACTGGAGAGAAACCGTATAGATGTAATGAATGTGGGAAAGCATTTAATGAGAGTTCTTCCCTTATTGTACATCTGAGAAACCATACTGGAGAAAAACCCTACAAATGTAATCATTGTGAGAAAGCTTTCTGTAAGAATTCTTCTCTTATTATTCATCAGAGAATGCATAGTGGAGAGAAACGCTTTATATGCACTGACTGTGGAAAAGCCTTTAGTGGTCACTCAGCCCTACTTCAACACCAGAGAAATCATAGTGAAGAGAAACTCTGTGAATTGAATTGATGAGAGATTTTTCTTTTATTGTACATTTGATAACACATTGAAAAAAAACCTATAAGTATAATCAAGAGGGGAAATTTTTAATACTTGTTCAGTAAGACTTCTCCCCTTATTAATCAGTAGAAATTATCTTCGTAGAAGAAACCTGTGAATGAAAAGAATAGGCAAAAGCCTTCCACAGTTGTGTAACCTTTGTTTAACATCAAATAATTACAGTGAAGAGGACACCAGGAATCCTACTTGAGCAACGTGAACGTAGGGAATGAGACATCTTTTAGTAAGAGATCTCAACTGTTTGTGGATCAGAGTGCATTGTTAAGGGAAAAACTTTATCCTAGGAAAAGTGTTTCAACTAGAAATCCGCTGTTTTGCATCAAGCTGGAATATTGGATGGAAGCTTTACAATAACATTTTGTGCATCATTATGGAAACACAGATTGTGCTATTATAAGGGGAGGGTCTGGGTGCCCTTTAAGGAATAGAATATGGAATACTAAACCTGAATTTAAGGGAAAAAAAGTGTTGAATGGGATATCTACTGTTGATCGAGATTAACCTTAGAAAAGATTAGTAAATGAGATTACTAATGATGGAAAGGTATTGCCCATAAGTATGAGACTGATGTTGGAACAAAAGGTGATACTTAATAACCCAGTGTGTCAGTGACCATGGTTTACTCATTACTGCATTGTTGGACAATTAGTTTGTAATCTGTTTTAGGCAGTCACTGTAAGTTATAATTATGGATACTGAGTCAATATACATAACAAAAAAGGAATAAAAGACACAAAATTGTATATACATATCTACTATAACATCTAAAAAGTGTATATGCATAACGACTGGAAAGACCCATGGATAAATTAACCCAGTTAAGGTTTTTTTTAAGTTTTACAAACACATACAGCACTTATCACGTGCTAAACTTTGTTTTAAATACTTTTCAAATATTAACTTGTTCAGTCTCCTTAATTCTATGAGATAGGTACTATTATCCCAGTTTTACAAAGGGAGAAACTGAGGCAGAAATCATGAGAAACCTACCTAAGGACACACAGCTAGTTAGGAATAGAAAGATTGTTTGGCTCCAGAGATTGTTTTAACCACTGTGTTGCACTGCCTCTGCAGTGATTTTTTTTCCCCTAATGTTTTTTTTTTAAATTTTGTCCAGTGTTCTTATAGTAGATATTTGATAATAAAAATCAAATTCCTAAACAATGAGAAGTAAAGTTACCTGGCTTTCTGCCCTGTGGGATTTCGGGTACCATGAGAGCAAAGCTCCCTTTGGAATATGAAGTCTGGATTGGACATTCAGAATCAGTGCATTTTCTGGGCCCTGGGTTCCCTAGAATTTCACCACCTATGACCCTGAAGATTACAGCAGAGCAGGGGCTGGAGGACTCACTGGAGGTTTGGGCAAGTCAGAGGAAATGCCCCTTGATAGGTTTAGAATGCCCTTCATGAGGCAGAGGGCAAGAGACACATCTGCACATGAGAGCACCATTTCTCAAGGTCTCCGTAGAATTCAAAGTTTATATTTTCTTTATCTTCTCCAGATGAAGAGATTACTTGATAGTAGGGAAGATTCAGAAGGAAAGGGAGCTAATCAGTCATA
This sequence comes from Neophocaena asiaeorientalis asiaeorientalis, assembly GCF_003031525.2. NCBI lineage: Eukaryota > Metazoa > Chordata > Mammalia > Artiodactyla > Phocoenidae > Neophocaena > Neophocaena asiaeorientalis. The sequence goes on along the minus strand of NW_020172775.1, from coordinate 66,932 downwards.
AAATGAGGAAGTTTCTCTGAGTGCTCAGAGTGGAAAGGGGGCAAGATGAATAGGACTTGGGTGGCGTTTCTTCGGTTCACAAATATTTCCTGTATTTCCCTAAGGTAGGGCTATAATTAGGGGCCAGCAGTCCTTCCTGGATGGGTTTCAAGGGCATTGGTTAGAAATCCAGGGTACAGGAGGTTCATCTAGTTCTCGAGGGGTCCATGACTCTCCAGTGGTTGAGAAAAAGTGGCCTGCTGGTATGGTGGGACTCTGTGCTCACTGTCAGACTCCCGTAGCTGGCGCTTCCATAGGTACGTAACACTGACCCTACCTTAATGTATAGGGGTTGCCCAGTAAAGGTTGCAGGGGTAAATTAATTGGATTTCTTGTATGATTTGTGCAGAGATCCTTGGAGAGAATAGAGGCAGCACTGTTAACCTCTGTAAGAGACAGCAGCCTAATGCATCAAGAGGTGTACTGCCAATATACGGGTATTGTATTCTAATACCCAAAGTAATATACTTTGAACGCAGATTTTCTGATTTAGGGACTACAGAGGATTTTGTAAGTCATACACAAATATTCCACAAGCATCCTGGCAAGTTCTGTAACTGTACCACCAAGCTTAGTATCTTTTAAAAAATATTTCTAAAAGGGCCTCCTGGACTTCTGAAGTGTCCTTCTAAAAGGGTCCCAGACTTCTGCTTCCTCCTAGAAGGATTCCCTACCTCCCTACCACCCATTACACAACTTTATGTATGCCCAGGGCTCCCAGGTCCCCTCTTACCTCCCTATTCTAACCCACATCTAGCTCAGTTCATTGCCCTTTTGATCCCCACGCTCCACTCTTCCCCAGCTCTGAAACCTGCTGGGCCCAGTTGGAACGCTCCATTCAGCCATCTTCTGCTGTGACTGAAACTTGGGTCTCCCCTCTGCACAGTACCTTTTCTTACGATCCTTGCAGGGAGTGGCTGCTTTGTCTCCCACTCTTCTTCATTTGTTGCTTCTAGATTGTTTCCCCTCCCTTCTCTCTAAAACTGAGTTCTGACTCTTGGGACACCAAACTGTCATATCACTCCTGCTTCCCTCTGTTGCAGTCACCTTATGAATGGTTCACTCTTCCCATCCGTAAAGATTTCAGCTCTTGCTGTATTGCATCTAAAACAACCCCCATCGTAATACTTCCTGATTTTATTGTCCAGGTAGATGATCTTCCTGCGTCCTGACCTCACAGTTCTTTGACCTGTCTGCTCACGGCTTTGTCACCCACCCTGCAACAGACAGTCACTCCCATTGTCATCCCTAGGACCATTCCATTACCAGTGACTGGAACCTCCCCACCATCGGTTTCAAGTGTCTTTTCTTAAGCTAGTTGGCTGTTTAGTACCAAGATTCCAACAATCCCTTCACTGAATCTTCCCTTATGCTTGTTCCCAGCAGAAGACTTTGCTTCCTGTTTCCCTGAGTGATAGAAGCCAGCAGAGGCCTTGCATGACATCTGTCCACCTTCTCTACCCACTTTCCATAATTTCCGTGCCTTCCCACTGGTGCCTGTATATGAACTGACTGGGTTGGCACCAGAGGCTGTCCCATGTCCGCTACTCCAAGACATCGCTCCAGCAAGTTTCCCTTATCTCTTGTATCCTCAGGTTTTCTATATATACTGGATTATCCCCATGGACATGTAAACATACTTAAAACAAAACAAAAAACCCTCTGGCTCCTGAATCATTCTCTGCTTTGTTTCAGAAAGCAAAATCTCAAAAGTTGTCTGTTCTTGCAGTCTTCACTTCCCTTCCATTCTTTCTTTCTTTTTAAAAAAAAAAATTATTATTTTTGGTTGCATCGGGTCTTAGTTGGGGCACACGGGATCTTTTGTAGTGGCACATGGGCTTCTCTCTAGTTGTGGCACACAGGCTTAGTTGCCTGGCAACATGTGGAATCTTAGTTCCCCGGCCAGGGATCGAACCTGCGTCCCCTGCATCGGAAGGCGGATTCTTAACCACTGGACCACCAGGGAAGACTCCTTTCCATTCTTTCTTGGACCCACTCCAAAACCTGCCTTGCTGCCAGATGACCTCCACATTGCTAAATCCAGTGGTCAGTTCTGTTTTCTTCCTTGACGTTATCAGCAGCATCTTAGATTCTTAGATAATAGATCATTTCCTCCTTGAAACATGTTCACCTGGCTTTTGGGACTTGCCTCCCGCCTCTCTGGCCTTCATTTCAGGCCCCATTTGCTGTTCCTTCTCCACATCCTTTACCTCTTACTGTCAGACTGCCCACTTCCCATCTGCTCACAGTGCCTTGATCTCATCCAGTCCTGAAGCCCTGTAAACACAACTGGTATGCTGATGACTCTCCCTTTAAGGCCACAGTTTGATGAGTTTTGAAAAATGTCAACAGCCTTGCAGCCACCACTACAACAAAAATAGAGAATATTTGCCCTTCTCCAAAAAGTTCCCTCATGTCTTTTCATAGTTAATCTCCACCCTACCCCAAGACCTGGGCAACCACACGCCTGCTTTGTCGGTACATATTAGAATTGTCTTTTAGGGTTTTATAAAGATAGAATCATACAGTATTCATATGCTATGTTTGTATCCAGATTCTTCTGCTCAGCATGTTTTGGAGGCTCATCCACGTTGTAGCATTTATCAGTAGTCTACTTTCTTTGCTGAGTAGCTTTCCATTATGCGGATGTGCCACAGGTAGTAGTCATCCTGTTCACCTGTAGATGGACATTGACTTGTTCCCAGTTCTGGGCTAGTGTAAATACAGCCACTATGGGCATTCTTCTTCAGGGCTTTTTTGTGTATGCAGGTTTTCATTTACCTTGGGTAAAGACCTAGGAGTGGAACAGCTGCGTTGTATGGTAAGTAAATGTTTAACTTCATAAGACACTTCTGTGGGCCTTTTAATCTGATGTCTTTATTCTGTTTTACATTCTGGGAAATTTATCTCTTATTTTTTAATATTTCATTTTTGCCATTTAAAAAGTTTCTCTTTTTAGGACTCTATTTAGATGTCAGCGTATCTGTGTCTGTTGTTCATATCTGTTACCTGCTCTTTTATGTCCTCTAGTTCCTTCTCCTATCTTCCTTTTGTCTGGACATTTCCTCAGCTTGCTAATTTGTTTCTCAGCTGTCCATTTTGCTGCTCATTTCCTCTGTTGTGTCTTCATTTCAACCACTGTTTTACATTTCTAATATTTCTACTTGGTTCTCTTTTATGTGTTCTTATTCTCATTTCCTATTGTTAGTATCATGCCATATCTCTTTAAATGTACTTAATTGACTAAGTTAAAATTTTGGTCCATCTGTTCTAATATACGTGCTTCTGGTGGAATCTGTAATCCAGTGTGGTGTTTTTCTTTTTGAAATAGTTATGCTCAGAAATTTGCTTACTGCATGGCCAGTGAGCACATTTATTTCTCTTAGGGAAGCAGCTACTCAATCAGTTTTTATGCATACATGAGACAGGATCAGATCCTGGTCCCTGTAAACCCCACTGAATTCAGGGGTGGGAGGATGGATACTAGGATGGAGAGGTGAAGGCATCAGAAAGCCAATCACTGACTTCTTACCTCACAAGATAACTGAAATGTGATTCACCAGCCCAGGGCTCTGTGGAGGCAGGGTGGAGAAACATGTGTCTGATGTGATGTAGTCTCTGCCTGTCTCTCAGCTACTCCAAAGCCCTGCCTTGATCCCACTCCTCAGGAAGCCTGAACCAGAGGTTGTGTCACTGCAGCTGTGGGTGATGCCGGACCATCCAGTCAACGAATTCTCCTCACTTTCCACCTCACTGCCCTGTCTTTACTTGCTTCATCGCACACGTCAATACAGAACATCACCTGGTCTATTTTTTTCCTTCCTTACTGTCCACACCATCTCCCGAAACCACACACTAGGCTGTGATCTCCATGGGGGAGGGCACCTCGTTGGTCCTGGTCGTGTTGTGTCCCTAGTGTCCAGTACAGCACCTGTGGTTCTGTGAGTGCTTGGAACACACCAGCAGGTTGTTGCTTGTGCTTCCCAGCAGCCCGACCTCATCAGGTGGGGTGGCCATGAGTTCTCATCATCCTGGGTCTCCTGACCATGGAGAGGAGACCGGGGGTGACTGTGGAGTGGTGCCCACAGGGAGAAGGGCTTCGCAATCATAGACGGATGGTCAAGAACCCCTGTATGTGGGAGAAGGACTAGTCAGAAGGCTTGACCATAAAATGGGGGGTGGGGGTGGATATCAGAGACACCATAAATCAGACTCACCTTGTGGGCAGAGGAGAGAAGTGGCCAGAAATGTGGGCGGTGCTGCTCCCCAGCAACACAGGGTCTTCGAGTCACGAGGGTCAGGGCTCATCCCAGCCTTCCCTGCACATGCTGTTCTGTCTGCACAGGCAACACCCTCCCTTGTGTCGTCACAGAGACAAAATCCCTCTGCAGATGGAGTGAGCAGCACTTATGGGCAACACTGTGCTCAAGGTGGGTCCTCGTGGTGGGAGGAACTGCTGAAGAGTCTAGACAAGTATTTATGCCCTGAGGATGGAGGGTCCCCAGGTGGAGAACTGGGGGCCCGAATCACAGGGAACCCGATCAGATTTTCCAGCAGAAAGTCACTAAGTTTGGCCTTGCTCCCCAAACTCCTGATCCTAGAAGTCACTTGGGGGCTTATTAAAAATGTAGACCTCCTGGCCCCAACCCCAATCCGCTAGACCCAGTACTCTGGAGATTCTTGTCATGCTGCGAGCAGACATCCAGTGGGACCTGATATGGAAGGAAGCCAGCTTGGATTGGGGTCATTATGGGTCCACCATGGGCAGAACCCAAGCAAGGTGTGAGGGACTCTGACCCGGCTCCATGCAATGATGACACTATAGGAAAAGTTGGTAGCCCAGGCTTCATGTGGCCTAGAGGGGCAACCCCAAGATCCTCTTCAAAGGGTTCTGGGATAAAGGAGGGGTGAAACCTGGAGGTGAGGGGTGACAATGTTGAACCTTACCTCCAGGCTCCTGGAAAACAGACAGTTGAATCCCTCCAACCTTTTGTGTTCCAAGAAACGGCTTACTGTGAAGGACAGATGGGACTCTTGACCCCTCTTTCACATAGGACAAGGCTAGAGCCAGACTCTCCAAATTTCCATTCACTCTCATAAATGATTAGCTAGACTGATCAATCAGAACAAAAGTCTGTTGAGTTGACTTCACCAAACTTTAGTTCAGCTTCTTCCCTCCCCAAAGACCCCTAAACTCTGACTTACTCCTAAGGTTAAATAAGTATTCGAATGCAGGAAAGTGGCCCCTCTCTAGAACCAGCTGACAGCAAGACATCTCCTGCTGCAGTCCGATATTCCACTCCCCACACCCGGTTCTTTCTAGCCTTGTTCACTCCCCCCTATGAAAGAAAGTTCCTTTCTGCGCAACCTTGGAGATGCTTGCAGATCTTACTGTCAAGTGTTGTCCCTACTGCAACAGTCCCCCTCTCCTTACTGGAATCGTCTTTCTGAATGTAGTCTCTCCTTACCTAAGCTTGATTTTGTTTTCTGTTTGGCAGAAGTTGGCTCCAGGCCCTGCTTCTGGGTCTGGTCAGAACCCACAGCAGGAAGGCTGACCTCCCACAAGGCCTTGGTGAGCTGCCCACACACGCACGAAGGCTGGGTTTCTGTATGGGAACCGCTGAGCAACTTTAACCAGGAAGGACAGAAAATGCTTTTTTTTTTAAAGAGGTCCTAGTGGTTGCTGTGTGGATAATGACCTGTTGGAGGCAACCGTTACCCAGGAAGGCAAGCGCGGAGGCTACTGTGGTCGTTCCGGCAAGAGATGGAAACTTGGACCAACGTGGTGCTGCAGTGCGCAGAGAACTGATGAAACGCTTCACCGTACAGATTCAAACCGCTCAGTGAACTTCAGAGCTAGATAAACACAAAGAAACCACATTATTAAAAAGTACTAAAGCCCAAGAGAAAAGGTCATGGTCATGGTGGAGAAGCTTGGATCGGATTTACCTTCTTTCCGGTAATAATTAAAAACTCCTAACCTTGAGCAAAAAGCTTAAGGCAACTGGAGAACAACCGTAGCAGGAAGAGACTATGGTGGAGCCCATCCTCAGTTACCTAGGAGATGCGGCTGGACTGCACAGCCTTCTGGGAGTTGTGGTCCGTAGGCCGGGCCCTGGCCTCCTCGGACCCGTGAGGCTCAGACTACAACTCCCAGAATGCACCGTGGCGTGCCTCCGACCAATAAGAGCACTCAGGCTGCTGGGAGACAGCGGCCTGTGCAGGCTTCGGGGAGTTGTAGTCCATGGGCTGCACTTAAGATCACCCAAAGTCGGGCTTCCCTGGTGGCGCAGTGGTTGAGAGTAAGCCTGCTGATGTGGGGCACACGGGTTAGTGCCCCGGTCCGGGAGGATCCCACATGCCGCGGAGCGGCTGGGCCCGTGAGCCATGGCCGCTGAGCCTGCGCGTCCGGAGCCTGTGCTCCGCAACGGGAGAGGCGACAACAGTGAGTGTTGTAGTCCATGGGCTGCACTTAAGATCACCCAAAGTCGGGCTTCCCTGGTGGCGCAGTGGTTGAGAGTAAGCCTGCTGATGTGGGGCACACGGGTTAGTGCCCCGGTCCGGGAGGATCCCACATGCCGCGGAGCGGCTGGGCCCGTGAGCCATGGCCGCTGAGCCTGCGCGTCCGGAGCCTGTGCTCCGCAACGGGAGAGGCGACAACAGTGAGAGGCCCGCGTACCGCAAAAAACAAACAAACAAAAAAAACCGAAAAAAAAACCCCCAAAGATCACCCAAGCTCAAAGGCTTTTCTCATTTTTTAAAAATAATAGCTTTGACAGGGAGGGACAAGACAGGGGTAGGTGATTAAGAGGTACAAACTACCATGTATAAAATAAATGAGTTACAAGTATGTGTTGTACATCACAAGGGATATGCCAATATTTTCTAACTTTAAATGGAGTATAATCTATAAAAAAATTTTTTTTTTTTTTGCGCTATGCGGGCCTCTCACTGCTGTGGCCTCTCCCGTTGCGGAGCACAGGGTCCGGACGCGCAGGCTCAGCAGCCATGGGTCACGGGCCAGCCACTCCGCGGCATGTGGGATCTTCCCAGACTGGGGCACAGAACCCGCGTCCCCTGCATCGGCAGGCGGACTCTCAACCACTGCGCCACCAGGGAAGCCCTATAAAAATTTTGAATCACTGTGTTGTACACCTGAAACTAATAAACTCAACTACACCTTATTTTAAAAAGAGCTTTGAAGCTTTGAAAAGAAATGAGTTGCCAAGCCATGAAAAGACATGGAGAGCCATACTACTAAAGAATATATTAAGTAAGTGTTAATAAGTGAAAGGAGCCAATTTGAAAAGGCTACATACTGTATGAGTCCAACATATGACATTCTGGAAAAGGGAAAACTATGGGGATAGTGAAAATATCAGTGGTTGCCAGAGGGTTGGGGGAGGAGAGAGGGATGAATAGGTGGAGCATAGTGGATTTTTACAGCAGGGCAACTGTGCTGTATGACATTTTATAAGATTGGATACATGTCATGATACCTTTGTCAGAACCCATAGAATGTGTAATGCCGGGAGTCAACCTCAACATAAACTAGGGACTTTGATTATGATGTGACAATGTAGGTTCATCAGCTGTAACAAATGTACCTCTCTGGTGTGGGATGTCAATCATGGAGAAGGCTGTGTGTGTGTGTGTGTGTGTGTGTGTGTGTGTGTGTATGTGTATGAGGGGGCAGGGGGCACGTGGGAACTCTGTTGTGAACATAAAGCTACTCTAAAAAGGAAAGTCTTTTGAAAAAGCAATAGCTTTCTTGAGGTATTCACATACCATAACATTAACCTTTTTAAAGTGGTTTTTAGTATATTCACAATATTGTTCATTCATCACAGTTATCTAAGTCCAGAACATTTCATCACTCCAAAAGGAAACCCCATTAGCAATTACTCTACTCCCTATTCATTCCTCCCCCCAGCCCTTGGCAACCAGTAATCTACATTCTGTCTGTATGGATTTTCCTATTTTGGACCTTTCATATAGATGGAATGATATAATGTGGCCTTTTGTTTCTGGATCCTTTCACTTAGCATAATGTTTTCATAGTCAATCAGTGTTGTAGCATAAATCAGTACTTTTCCCCTTTTCTTGGATGAATAATATTCCATCTTGTGGATATACACTTTTTGTTTATCCATTCATCAGTTGATGGACATTTGGGTTTATAATAACTTTTTGGTTATTATAAATAACGTTATGAACACTGTTTTATGTTCTTTTACGTGATGGTCAGTCAGGTGCAGCCATAAGAGGAGACACAGAAGAGTAGCAGGAAGAAACAAAGTTTATTATACTCACAGGTCCTAGAAAGACGGAGTTACGGCATGCCACGAAGGTCCACACATGCTGCAAGCCAGGGAGCGGGCTCAACCAAGCAGGTGGGGAGCAGAGAGTGAAGACTAGCCCACAGGCAAGTGCTTTTATTAGGGGTGTGGGTAGAATACACAGGGATAGGCATGAGGTATGTCATTGGTGCTTTTGAATGTTACTAGGTCATGTTCAGGGGAGAGCAAAGAGGAAGCCCCTCGTAGCAGGGACCAGCCTTATCACTTGATAAGCCTGGTCACCTGGGAGGGGTGCTCACAGCCTGTTTGCAGGTATGTTGAGGCAGCAGGAAAATACAAAATTTAAAATTTTACAATACAGTGAAATAGGTGAAAGGGGTAAAAAGGTACAAACATCCATTTGTAAAATAAGTCATGGGGATGTAATGTACGGCGTCACAACTGTAGTTACTAACGCTGTATTGCATATCTGAAAGTTATTAAGAAAGTCAATGTTTTTATTTGTCTTTATTTTTTATTGAAATATAGATAACTTACAATGTTGCATTAATTACTGCTGTACAGCAAGGTGACTCAGTTATACATATATATACATTCGTTTTTTATATATTCTTTTCCATCATGATTTATCACAGGATATTGAATAGAGTTCCCTGTGCTATACAGTAGGACCTTGTTGTTTATCCAGTCTCTGTATAAAAGCTTACATCTGCTAGCCCCAACCTCCCATTCCATCCCTCCCCCAACCCCCTCACCCTTGGCAACCACCAGTCTGTTAAGAGTAGATCTTTTTTTAAAAAAAATATTTATTTACTTATTTATTTTTGGCTGTGTGGGGTCTTAGTTGCAGTGTGTGGGCTCTTCATTGTGGTGTGCGGGCTCTCTAGTTGTGATGAAAGGGCTTAGTTGCCCCTCGGCATGTGGGATTTAGTTCCCCAACCAGGGATCGAACCGGCGTCCCATGCATTACAAGACATTCTTAACCACTGGACCACCAGGGAAGTCCCAAGAGAGTAGATCTTAAAAGTCCTAATCACAAGAAAAATTTTGTAATTATATATGTTGTAATATGTATATGTGACAGATGTTAACTACACTTATGATCATTTCACAATACATACAAATATCGAATCATGTTGCACACCTGAAACTAATATAATGTTAATGTCAGTTACACAATTGAAGTTACACTTCAATAAAAAAAACTACAATACAATCCACACTGTAGTGCTCCAACATCATTAACAATATTATTTGGGGTGAATAACACTTGCCACCTGGGTTGTGGAGATGCTAAACTGACTGGGACGGCTGGACATGGCCACTGACGGCAAATTTTGGTAAAGGTGACAATGAGGAATAGTCCTATAAGACATATGACGAAGGTTGGGAACACAGTTTTGCAGCCGGACACACTACTTTGGAAGAAAGCCAAGAGAACAGGTCAGGCACCTCTGGATTTAAGGGACTCTGTTGAAAGGTTTTGGTGACATTATGAAAGATCTTATCTCTTGGCCTAATCCTCATAGCTTGACCTTGTATTCTCTACACATCTGTCAGCATTATTAACTCACAGTGGTATTCTGATGCTTGTAGGATTCATCCAGCTGGGCTGGGCACACAGACTGTAAGAACCAAGTCTAGGAAGAGCCAGGTGTTCACAGACAGAGGATGAGGATTGGGCAAGGCAGTAGTGACCATTGGGAAGTTGATATCCCAGACCAGCCCCAAAGACAGCGGTGTCCATGGGGAGCTTGAGAGACCTAAATCCAGTCTAAAGGTCACAGTACCTAGAGGGAGCCCCAAACTAAGTTCAAAGAGACACAGCAGATGAACTCATCCAGACAGGCTTGATTGGGGGCGACTCTGAGACTGCGGGATTTAGAGAGAGAGCGTGGGGCACTTGTTCTTACCTGGCTCATCCCCAGGCATGGCAGGATGGGAGGAAGGCAGATTGGGCTGTTGTAAGAGCAGAGCAAGAAACTTCATGGTCCACAGCGGGCGTATATCTGGAGGCCTGCCTTGTCATCTCCTGACATTCAGGAAGGACAGCTGCCCTTTGGGGCACAGCACACGAGGAACCAGCTCCTAACCCCAGGGGACTTTACAAGCCTCGAAAGGTCTCTGGTCTGTTCACTTATTCTAATTGGTAGGAGGAATGAAAACCTGTTTTCTGTATTGTGGGAACTACCAGATGGGCAAAGGGCACGTCCAGGGGACAACCTTCTTCCATGCCATCTAGTTTTCTATCCCATCTCCACATTTTCAGATGATTCATTTAATCTCCTTTAAAGAAACTTCTGGAGATGACCACTTGGGTCTAGGTTTCTGAACAGCACCCCCAGAGGCTGGAGGAGTACTGAATTGCTTTATTGCAAATATTACACTCTCCCATTTTACAACCAGAACTAACGTTCAGTGCCCACACTCTTTTTGAGCTTTGCATGGACTCCTTTACTGAGCCATCGCTGTAACCCTGTGAAGTAGGTACTAGTTCCTGTCCTGTTCTTCTGCTGAGGAAACTGAAGCTCAGAGGGGTAAGTAACTTGATCAAGCTCAAACATCTAGGAAGCCAGAGATGAGGGTTAGAATTCAGGCATTTGAACACAGAGCCCTGCTGTTTTCTCTGTTGGCTTCTTATGATGTGTCACATTGAATTATTATTATTTTTAAAATATTTATTTATTTATTTAGCTGTGTCGGGTCTTAGTTGTGGCGTGCATGTGGGATCTAGCTCCACCAGCAGGGATCGAACCCGGGCCCCCTGCACTGGAAGCACGGAGTCTTAGCCACTGGACTGCCAGGGAAGGCCTCACATGGGATTATAATTGATTTCTATCTGCCTCCTCACTAATCTGGACGTTCTCTGAGGGCAGGGACCTGTTCTTATTCACATCTGTACCCGAGAGCTTAGCATCCCTCCCAGCGCACTCACTCATTCTGTTAGGCTCACCACTGGCTGACCTGGTTCCGTGAAAGAATTCCATGTGGCAACGTGAGCTGGCTTCACACTGGTGGTTCCCAGTCAGAACGCAAACGTTCTGTAGTGAGAAGAGCTCCTTAGTTCCTCCGAGAAATATAGGACAGATGCTAGCCTACAACTAAATACTTCCTTTCACCCATACGATAACAAACTAGCAGTTTTGGAACGATGGACAAGGTTCAAAGTTCTTTTGCCATTTTATTTTTGTTTTTAATGGAATTCCCACTTCACTTGTGCTTGCCTTATGCAGGTGAGTTCAAACCAGCTGGACAAACAACACGCTTAATGGGTAGCTTCAAGCATGATTTAACTTGTTTTAGAGGAAGTAAAAAGGAGTAATTATATTTCACAGCTACTTTTCTTTTCCAGGTTATATGCAGTCACAAAGACCCACAAATGTCACCCAAAAGCCCACACTGTACGCTAAGGAATTTCAATTATCTCACGTTCAAGGAGCTTTCTCAAAACACAGAGGTGAGTCATTGTTAGTATTCGTTCAGTGAAATGAGAATGTATTCTGGGGTCCTCTTAGGTGCTATATCAATGTGTCTCTTCTTTTTTTTTTTTAAGATTAAAAAATTTTTTAATTTAGTTTTGGCTACATGGGTCTTCGTTGCAGTGCGCGGGCTTCTCATTGCAGTGGCTTCTCTTGCTGCAGAGCACGGGCTCTAGGCACGTGGGCTTCAGTAGTTGCAGCACGTGGGCTCAGTAGTTGTGGCTCACAGGCTCTAGAGTGCAGGCTCAGTGGTTGTGGTTTGCGGGCTCTAGAGTGCGGGCTCAGTAGCTATAGCGCACGGGCTTGGTTGCTCCACGGTATGTGGGATCTTCCAGGACCAGGGCTTGAACCTATGTTCCCTGCATTGGCAGGCGGGTTCTTAACCACTGCACCATCAGGGAAGCCCAATGTGTCTCTTCTTGTATATTTGTTAGTAGCGTGGTCCATAAAATAAAAAAACTAGATAAGCATTGCTTGGAAATTATATCCTACACTCTTCACTCTCCGTAAGCTGGGTGACAGAAGGGCTGTGACTATTGGGCCCTCCCTGGCCCCGGCTCTCCGACCTGATGAGAGCACAGCCCTCTTCAGCTCTGTGCTTTCTCCAGGTCCTCAGCTCGGGAGGAGGTTTCCCAGCCTGCGTGACTGCAAAAGCAGCCCAGGACCCGAATGCAATGTGTTCTTAATGGTCCAGATTCATCAAAGGAAACACAGGATGCAAGCAGAGCACCATGCTTTTGCAAATTAAGCCACGCATTTCTATCAATACTAGGCATTGGAATAAATTTATTGAGAACATTTACCATCTGAGCTATTTGGAAACTACGTTTTAGGCCCCCTCATCTAATACCAAGTTACATCTTATTTTCCTAAGTGCATCTTAAACCTGTCTCTTCTTTCTGATCCCCTTCAACGTCCGTATAGCTCCAGCACGTACTACACCCACGCCATTCCCAGGGCGTACTGGTAAGTCAAGGCATCTGGGAGGGTGGGTGGGATCCATGGACGTTCACGAAGCTGCTGTGCTGTGTGGCTCCAGAGGGCACCCCGCGCTGCTTGTCACTAACCTGTACAGCCCCTTTGTGCAAATTAGAAAAAGGCATCCCCCGCCCCATGGTTGGATTAGTAATGATGTTGCTTGGGGCAGATTAGAAAATAGCACAGAGGTCAAAGCATCAGGAAATACAGGACAAAAAAACCCCCACAATTAATCCATCCCTCCATCCACCCCAAAGACGCTATTACCTTTCCTAAAGCCCAGCTATAATATTTCACTTCTCAGTTCACCACCCCCCACCCAGCACCAAAGCCCAGAAAAAAGGAGTTCGGGCCAAGGTGTCAGAAGGCCCACATTCTAGTCCTTACTTTGACACTAACTTGTCTTGTGAGATGGCAGTAGAGGTTCACTGAGACCTCTGCCACGCCTGAGCTTTGGGTCCCAAGTGTAGCTTCTGATACAGAGAGAGAGACAGAATTGTCTAGTCAGGTCACTGGAAGACTCCCATTTTCTCCTGTAACCTTCAACTCTTGGTTATATGGAAAGATGTCTACCTCATAATAGGGAAAATACACATTGAAAATACACTAGAATTCCAGTTTTCAGCTATCATGTTGAAAATAGGCAAAATATTTCACAACAAACTCTCCTGGCAAAGGAGTAGGGAAAGATAATCTCATATCTTGTTTGTAGGCTAGGAATGAGTACAACTTCTACAGAGCGCAACTGGCAATTCTTATAAAAAGAATGCATTCACTTTTTGACCCAGAGTGTTGAAATTTGTTTGTTTTGGGATTTGTTTTAATCAGGTATGGTAAGACATGCAGACACGGAAATGATCGTCATGAAGGAAGACGTTTATACACACGGAATCCTAGAAACAGAAGGCATGGCACAGCATGCCAGGCCATGTGGGAAAGGACCAGAGTGGGTTAGGAGGCAGGAGGAGGAGAGGGGAGAGAATGGCCCAGAGCTTCTATTGGGGGTTTTGAGGGTAGGAATGGGTGAGGTGGGGTAGGTACATGGAGGAAGCTTAGTGTTGCGTAGTTTGAATAACTTTGGTGGGCTCTGGGCTATAGGAGTGGTTCTCAGGTGTCCAGTACCTGGCCCTGGGGTGATTCAGGGCAGAGGGAGCACTGGCCTGGTGTGTGAGGGTTTGATGGTTGGTTTGAATATCAAAGACACCACAGGGGAGTCGCTTGCTCTCTCTGGGAAGTAGCCAGCCCTGAGAGGTGGAGCCTTCCCAGGATGAAGGCCCCAAATGGTAGACCATCAAGGATATAGAAAATAAGAAAATAGAGTCAATATACCCCACAATTCCATTTCTGGGAATTTTATTTAAAATATGCTATTCCAGGGAATTCCCTGGCAGTCCAGTGGTTAGGACTTATTCATTGCCAGGGCCTGGGTTCAATCCCTGGTCACGGAATTAAGATCCCACAAGACACGTGGTGTGGCAAAAAAAAAAAAAAAAAAA
>NW_020172775.1:1896-52619 GCF_003031525.2 Neophocaena asiaeorientalis asiaeorientalis | reverse complement strand
ACAGGGAAAAAAAATCCCCCAAGCCAAGGGGTGGGGAAAAAAAAAAAAAAAAAAAAAAGAAAGAAAGCAAGCTACTCCATTTCCTTAGTTCATTTACCCTCCCCTTTTTCTTGGTGACTTTCACGTCTATTTTTCTCATCCCACAAATACTCCCAACATATCTACCCCAGGCTCGCTCTTAGGGGATGACCTTGTTTCCTCCATCACTGACAAAACACAAGCACTTGACAGAGTGTCTGCATCCCCTGATCCAGCACAGTTGTACCTTCTCATTTTTCCTCCTGTCTAGGCCAAGGCTGACCCCTCACCTGTGCACCAGCTAACATCCCCTCAGGCCAACTGGGGACACCCCAGGCAATTCTCTCTCCCTTTCCAGGAACATCACAGTATTTAAAAGTATCATCCCCGTTCTTATATGAACATGCTGTCGGTTTTCCCATATTAAAAAACAAAACTCGTCTCTTGATCCCTCAGCCCCCTCTGGGAGCTGCCCCCATTTCTCTTCCCTCCATGACAGCAAAACTCTTCAGGAAGTTTCCAAAACTTGTTCTCTCCAATTCCTTTCCCCCTGTTTTCTCTCATACCTGTTTCACTCATGCATGTCGATAACATCTCCTTTGACTAGGTCTCCAATGACCTTCCCATTGCCAATTCCAGCAACCAATTTTCAGGAGTCATTGTATTGAAACCGACTGTAACCCATACCCCCCCACCCCTAATATTCATTAAGAAAATCTGAAAACACAGAAAAGTTGAGAGAATCATAGAATGAACATCTGTGTAAACCACACCTAAGGTCTACAATTAAGCGTTTAATCTGCAAGCATTTTTACAGTCCAGGTTCTTTTTGTCATGTCAGGCTGACTTCACATTGAGGTATGAATCTCAAAGTATTTCTCAGCTCAGTCATTGAACCAGTGAAGGGACAGAAAGTGAGGGAAGGCCACGTTTGCAACAAGGAGTAGGCACTTCAATTTGTCAGATTTTTACAAGTGGGTTTTTTTTTTGTTTTTTAAAAAATATTTATTTATTTTATCTGTGCTGTGTCTTAGTTGCGGCACGTGGGATCTTAGTTGTGGCATGCAAACTCTTTAGCTGCAGCATTCGGGATCTATTTCCCTGACCAGGGATTGAACCTGGGCCCCCTGCATTGCGAGCGTGGAGTCTTACCTACTGGACCACCGGGGAAGTCCCTACAAGTGGTTGAGTAATGTACTTAGTCAATTGCTCTTTTGTTCAGTTTGTACCAACAATAGCTCTGTTTATTTATTTGTATTTCAGATAATGGGAGAAGTGGTACACCTGAGTCTACAAAAAGCATCCAAGGTTTTGTAGCACATTCAGTGGGCCTAAATACCAACCCCAATACAGGTTTGCCAAATTAGATTCTGAATTGTCCTACAATATTCCTTTTGTAACAGCACTACACAACCTAAGACCATCTGGGCAACACTTGAGTTGCAAAACTAAGGCCACTCTCCTTTCAGCTACATCAATGGCCGGTTCTGCTGTACTGAGTCAGGGATCCAGTCTCATAAGAGAGGGCTTTGACCAAAGACAGGAAGCAGATGGAAAAAGGAATCAGAGATTGGGTGGGAATTCAAATTATATTTGTCCACACAGGCTGTACAATCTAACCTCTGTGGTTTTTTTTTTTTTTAGTTAAGAATACTATTTTTAAGGTTATTTCTGATTTTGTCTCCCATTCTGCCAAAACAATATGATTAACAATTATATTAACTGATAGTCACACCTAAAATGAGATTTTATGAGAACTTTTTTTCCACTTTTAGCACTGATTCCTCATAGACCTGCTATTGTTCAAGTAATTACAATTGTGTGTATAGCCTTCAGTATTGCCCTGATATGTGGGATCACCATTTCCTACATGATATAGTAAGTCTATGGTACATAACTTTTACCATCCTTAAGTAAGACATAACAAGTTAACTAGGTTATTATTTTGTGATAGTAATGATGATGATGGTGATAATTCTTATAATCCTTAAGTTATTAGGGTCATTATACATTTTCAGACACTGTTTTTCAGAATATGGGCTATATTCATGTTGGGTCATGATATAAATGAAAAAATTTAAAAGAAACTGGATAAAAAGAATTTTTTAAGTAAAAATAGAAATTAATTTTTTAAAAAGCAAGCAAAGAAACAGGACAGAATACAATTTAGTAGAATAGAAAGTATTAAAGTAAATGTTGGGCTTCCCTGGTGGCTCACTGGTTAAGAATCCGCCTGCCAATGCAGGGGACACGGGTTCCAGCCCCGATCCGGGAAGATCCCACATGCCACAGAGCAACTAAACCCGTGTACCACAACTACTGAGCCTGCGCTCTAGAGCCAGTGAGCCACAACTACGGAGCCCACGCACCACAACTACTGAAGCCTGTGCACCTAGAGCCCGTGCTCTGCAACAAGAGAAGCCACCACAGTGAGAAAGCCCGTGCACCGCAACGAAGAGTATCCCCCCCTCACCCCAACTAGAGAAAGCCCACGCAGCAACGAAGAGCCAAAGTAGTCAACAACAACAACAAAAAGTAAATGCTGATTTCCAACCTTTTCAGACTCAAGATTGTGAGGTAAATCTTATCTCTTACTGTGGATCATGGTCAAAAATGTTTGAAAGCCACAGTCAGAGATGCCGTCATCCTCCCAAAATGTGGCTTTCTAGAGTGAACTTGATACTTTGGAGGGACTCTTAATAGTGCAAAGCAGAAAAGAGTGACCACTCTCTCTTTCACTAGAAACTTATTATCAATGCAATAGTAGGGGTAATAGTAGCATTTAGGGAAGACACTTCATCTTGTTCGCACAAATAAAGCTTGTGGTCAAGCTCAGGTTATGTGATCATTTTGAAATTAGTGTCAGACGAAAGCGAGCCGCACCGTGACATCATGCTACTCTGGTCAGGAACAACACATTGATTCCTATTCTAGGATTTAGTTCCAGGACTCCATTATATCCCATCAGAAACAGCTTGAGGAACTACTGAATTATTTACTCTATCAGAATTAAGTGTGTACATGGGAAATGTATTGCCATGTACGGGATATTTTTTAAGGTAGCCGTTTTAGGACCACTTGGAGTATGTCAAATGAAGGCAAAATTAAAGGTAAAATTGAAGAAATTTTGCTAAGGAGAGAGTGTCCCCAGTATTTGGTGGTGGGTTATCTATGACTCAATTTATGTAACTAGAATTTCAGTTTATTTCATTACTCTAGACAAAGATGTTAACATATGAAGATTTCTAAAGTAACTCACTACAACGTATCCTCCTGGAATTTCAGTGTCCAATTAAATTACTGAGCTAATGTCAACATTTACAGCTTTTACATTTGTGTTGCCCCCAGTGGCATTTTAGAACCTGAGGCAAAAGGAAAAATGTGTGCCCCAAAGTACATGTTTTTACATAAGTCTTAGTGGTTAATTTTTTCCAGAAGTAGATTTTTGAAAATATATTGGTGAGTTTGATTTCACTTAAACCAGGAAAGTAAAGTTATAATAAATTTTGTTTCTGGTAAAGATAAAGTATTTAAACTTAAAATAATGCTGTGAGTTATGATACAGCACTTTTCAATTTTTAAAATATATTTCAACTACTTTAATGTTTTGGAAAAGAAGAACCGTAAAATAATACATAAGGACATGTATATAGGGACTCACATTTTCCCTTTTGACTCAGTCTCCCATATCGTTCATCACAGCACTAATGGATCCTGTCTTTAAAATTTTGATATTTTGTTTATCATGGATTTTTCCTATTCATTTCTTTTTCTCTTTTTTTTTTTGGCCATACCATAAGGTTTGCAGGATCTTAATTCCCCGACCAGGGATTGAACCTGGGCCCTAGGCAGTGGAAGCACTGAGTCCTAACCACTGGACCGCCAGGGAATCCCCTCATTTCAATTTTTTACAATATTAAGTCAAAATATTTATCCCCATTACTGAGTTTTTTGGCACCCCCGTAAACTGTGCACCTAAAGCGAGCACCTCACTCTCCTCACCCAAAATCTGGTCCTGTTCCAGCTTCCTGATTATCTGTAACAGTGTTTACAATCAGGCCATTTCTTCCTGCTACAGAGCATGATTCTGGAATGTTCCCCCTACACCCCTTCCTCCATCACAGCCCCTTAGAACACAAATAAGCTAACCCTAAAATGGTTTGTTATTATATGAGTCAAACACAATTAGGAAGGTAAGTATGTTAGGAAAAAGTAGAACACTCTATTACCCATTTTCACTTCACACAGAAATACCTGTTCAATGATCCACTTCCAAGTTTGGGCCTAGGGTGGGGTGAGCGAGGCACTCACCTCAGATGCAAAACTTAAGGGGGTTCAGTAGTCAAGAAACTCAGTAGTCAAGAAAAATAATAATTTATTGCAATATTTTTAAGTCTAAATTAATGCCCTCAAAAATCCATGATGAACAAAATATCAACATTTTAAATACATGATCAGTGATGATGTCGGGCCAAAGCATATTGGAGACTAAGTGAAAGGAAAAATCAGCGGTACCTATATTTAAAATGTTGACATTGTGTTCCTCATGGATTTCTTGGCATTAACTTTTCTTTTGTAAAATATTGCATTAAGATGTTATTGAACTTGATCATGGAAGTTTGTGCCCAGCCCGAGTGCCCCATTCCTGTCACCTGGCTCCAAATCACTCGCCCCTTTTCTGCGTGTCAGCCCCAATCTGAGTTCTATAACTCTATAGAACTATAGAATTCTATAATTCTAATTATATTTCTATAATTAATTATAGTTCCATAATTATTTGGGTTTAAGTCTATTTCTGCTTCCTCCCCCATGTACTAGTGACCCCTTTGCCGTCAGAAAGTCACAAGATTAAGACAGGATGATTTAGTGGGAAAATTGTGCTTTTAAATTTACCTATTTTGTCCTCCAGTCGACTGGTACAGGCTGAGGAAAAACAACAACTTGCATCACTCTATAAAAATGTCAAGATACCATTATTAGGAGATGAAGAGGAGGGCTCTGAGGATGAGGGCCAGGATGAGTCCACGCATCTCCTTCCAGAGAGTGAGAAGGAACTGGAAAAGTTCATTCATTCAGGTAGAAGGTCAACCAGCTTATCTTGTCGGATCCAAAATCCAAGGGAAGCTGAGCTGACAATGATGGTTGGGTTTTCCATGGCAAAGCTAATGAATATTTACAGCCACACACGCAGGAATGAGCCATTCGCATCAAATTACACAGAGAGGCAAACAGCTGTGTGGTTGTTTGATTCCTTTTGCAAGGCAATTCCAAGGACTGAAAAGAGAGTTCAGGAAACAAGACTTTTCCTGGACTCAACATTTCCCTTAGACATACTTATCCATGTCGTGTTGTTGCCGAGTTTTGACCACAGACAGGCAGATGCCCTCCTGCACTGTCTGCCTCAGTTTGATGTGGAAATGGGATGCAGGCCCGCCAAACAGAGGTTAATACCCCCAGGTCAGAGACGCCCCAGTGAGAATTGCCCACTACCCCTGCAAATCCTTGTGAGGATAGAACAACATATATGCTCACAGAAACCTAATTTTGTAGAAGTTCTGAGATTCTTCAGTACTTGCTTAAAAAAAATTTCTAGAGCAAAACGATGTAGATTGCAGTGTCTGATTCAATACTGTTAAGCATGCACTGCATGGATCTCCTCTCTAACCACCCCAGAGACAGTCAGAGAGAGGCTGAGAGGCCAAGAGTAGAAGAGATAATTGATGCTTACTGAGGCAGACCGCACTTGTACTCTTAGAAAATATTTTTTAATGTCTTTTCATTGCATTGAATTATAGCTTTTCTAAATGTTTAAAAATTGTAGTATAGTTTATTTACAATATTATACATGTTTAAAACTGGATATTTATAAAGCTTGAATACAGAAAGTGGGAAAATCATTTCGAAATGCAATTTTCACCATCCTTATCAGACAAATAACATTCATGAAAGCCTGAAAATTCCATTGTTTGTTCCTTTATTTTTCCATATATTTCCTCACTTCTTTTGTCTCTAATTCCTGATTTATTAGTATCTAAATAATGTTATGTCTACTTTTAGTCATTAGATCAAAAAGAAGAAAACATATGGAAAAGAAGAGATTGAACACAGAGCAAAAGTTGGTAAAGGAAGTGGAAATAAGGGATGCTATACATACCGCAAATCCGGGGCGTCCGTGAAAAGAAATGAAAGAGAGGCAGGACATGCTAGCCAGTGTGGAGGAAACAGTGACAGATGACAGAATGTACGCATGACTTGCTCCTGGAGAACCTTGTGCAAGAGCACTTTAAAGGAAGAACACCAGACGTAAAAACAGGAAATAAACTCATATGATATAGCAACCTTGCTTCCTAGTTCTTAGAGTTTGTGAATAAATACAACGTAATTGGAAAAGGAAAAAATCCAACTTCGTGAGTGTGAAAGAGAAATTGTCAGGATTTTCTTTTCTCACTCCTAACCAGTAGTTTCTTCGGGTAAGTCTCTCAGACCAGGGGAGGAAACCACTTTCATGAAACAAAGCTTCCCCAGTGACATTATCTGTTAATTCCAGTAGCTCGCTTCCATTTTACGTATAACAAGACTGAGAATGTCAAAATGAATATGACAGCAGACAGTAACCTTTGTTTTTAGGGATCTGGGACCTGGTGCAGGAAATAGGTCTGCAGGCAAAGAGCTATAAAGCATTGCCAGATGTACTGAGTGCTGTAAATTGGGAGTCACCGAGAGCTGTGGAAACACAAAAGGGGCAGGATTTAATCTGAGCGGTGCTATTGGTGTGGAAAACAGTCTGATGGTTCCTCGAAAAGGTAAACATAGAGTCACTACCTGACCCGGCAATTCCACTCCTGGGTATATATCCAAAAGAATTGAAAATATATGTACCTGCGTACAAGAGAAACCCTCACACAAATGTTCATAGCAGCATTATTCATAAGAGCAAAAAGGTGGAAACACCGCATATGTCCATCAACCGATAAACAAATTAACAAGATGTGGTCTCTCCATAGAGTGGGATGTTATTAAGCAAGGAGAAAGATAGAAGTACTGGCACATGGTACAACATAGATGATCCTTGAAAACATTATGCTAAGTAAAAGCGGTTAGACACAAAAGGTCCACACGTCGTATGATTCCATTTATACAAAATACCTACAATAGGCAAATCCATAGAGGGTCAAAGTAGATAAGTGGTTCTAGGTGCCGGAGGAGGGGAGAAAAGGGAAAGATGGTTGGTGGGTAGGAGGATTCTCTTGGGGGCAATGAAAATGTTGAAAAAAAAGATCAGTGTAACTTGAGGAGGCTGGTACCGAACCCAAGTTCAGCTGCTCACCACTCAAATGACCAATACTCAAGAGACAAGTGTTATACTTGATTTACAACATTGTTTTAATTCCTGCTGTACAGCAAAGTGACTCAGTTATACATATATATATACACTCTTTTTCTCTCTTTCTTTTTTTTTTGGCCGCACCTTGCAGGATCTTAGTTTGCCGACCATGGATTGAACCTGGGCTACCGCAGCAAAAGCGCTGAATCCTAACCACTGGACCGCCAGGGAAATCCCTGGACTGCTTTTTATCAAGTATCAAGCACGTGAGAAGAGCATGAATCTTCTCAGGCAGATGTGTCTTAGCAAGAATCACTGAGGCAGGCAGAGTTCTAAGATGGCCCCAAGACTCCTGCCCTCTGGTGTACACAGCTGTGTAGTTCCCTTCTCTTGAGTGTGGGTCTTTGAATATGACGGATGTCACTCTTGTGATTATGCAAAAGTGATGGGATTGTTGCTCTCTTAATTGTTACATTAAGCCACCTGTCCAAGTCTTCAGGGACTGGCTCCATGCAGGGAAAGACATTTACTAATCAACCCAGTGTGAAGGCTTCAGGCTTTCTCAGTTTTTTTCCAGACATGCATCTTCCCTGGTGTGTGTGTGTGTGTGTGTTTCACCAGTTCTACCATATACAGTATGCTGCATTTATTTTTATTTTTTTAAAGTAGGATTAAAAGCCTTTTAGTATTTTTTTTTAATTAATTAATTTTTGGCTGCATTGGGTCTTCGCTGCTGCGTGCGGGCCCTCTCCAGTTGAGGCTAGCCTGGGCCTTTCACTGCGGTGGCCTCTCCCTGCTGCGGAGCATCGGTTCCAGGCACATGGGCCCAGCATTTGTGGTTCACAGGCTCCAGAGCACAGGCTCAGTAGCTGTGACACTTGGGCCCAGCTGCTCTGAGGCATGTGGGATCCTCCCGGACCCGTGTCCCCTGCATTGGCAGGTGGACTCCCAAACCCTGTGCCACCAGGGAAGTCCCTATGCTGCATTTAAATGTCTTGATTTCCCTAATAGTCTCACTCCCCACCCTTGCTCCGATTTTTCTCAGGGCATTAAACATTCCACTGCATTCCTCTGCCTTAGTCTTTTTGTTGCCCGGCACTGTAGGACTGCAATCTCCCTGCAGCTGCCACAAGGTTTGGAATCTACCAGTGCCCTTGCTGGCAACTAATATTTGTGTATAGTTTGAAGAGGAGGTCTAAATTCATATTTTACCATTTGTGTACTTCAGTGCTGCAGACCTTATTTATTTATTTACTTATTTGGCCACGCCACTCGGCATGTGGAATCTTAGTTCCCTAACCAGGGATTGAACCCGCACTCCCTGCATTGGAGGCATGGAGTCTTAACCACTGGACTGCCAGGGAAGTCCCCAGACCATATTTATTTATTTATTTATCGGGGCACGAACCCGTGTCCCCTGCATTGGCAGGCGGACTCTCAACCACTGCGCCACCAGGAAAGCCCGGGGGGGTGGTGTGCTACTCTTGGTTGAGGTGCGCAGGCTTCTCATTGCGGTGGCTTCTCTTGTTGCGGAGCGTGGGTTCTAGGTGCGTGGGCTTCAGTAGTTGTGGCACGCAGGCTCAGTAGTTGTGGCTCACGGGCTCTAGAGCACAGGCTCAGTAGTTGTGGCGCACGGGCTTAGTTGCTCCGTGGCCTGTGGGATCTTCGCAGACCAGGGCTCGAACCCATCTCCCCTGCATTGGCAGGTGAATTCTTAACCACTGTGGCACCGGGGAAGTCCCTCTGTTTGTTTTTTACTGTAGATTTATATCTCAATTTGTTTCAGAGCAATTACTTCAAACGTACATAGTTAATTTATTTTTGTCTATGATCATTGCCGTATGATTGTTAAAGATAATTTCTTGAATTCCTAAACATGGTTGAATTTTTATAATTTTGACGCTTGAATTGCTTACGATAATTTTTATGAGTTTCCTATACCCGGGGACACAACTTTTGTGATTCTATGGAATGACAGGTTCATTTATATCTGTAGCCTTTAGGGGCGTCTGAAAGAATTTGTTTAGCCTCTCAGAGCACGCTGAGCTTCCCGGGAGTCCAAATACGTCTCCAAACACCTGCGCCATCAGTTGCAGAAAGGGCTCCCCAGAAATCTAAGTATGGCCTTTTCAAGAAGGAGCGAAGTCCCTCCTCTGCCCGAGAACACAGACGCACCATTTCCCAGCTCCCCTGGCAGCGGAGCTCTGCCTTTTTTCTTTTTTTAACCTGCCTTCTTTACTAGAGGTCGGCGGGGAGTATCCTCACGCGCGGCCTGTGGTTCTGCGGGAACTACATTACCCAGAATGCTCCACGACGGGCGGCAGCGCCACTCAGCCAATCAAAGTCTCATAAAAGGGGCGTTTCCGTATCAGGTGGCATTCATAAGGGAGCGATTTCTGGTTTCCTTCTCGTGGCGACCATTTTAACTTCTCCGGGTCTGTTCTGGCTCCGGGCTGCTGGGTCTGGACCGACGTGACGGCCAGCAAGGTCCGAGAAGAGGCCTTGTTCCCCCAGGACAAAAGCGGGTCTGAGGCTCGGCGACGCCGCCCCGATGCCCCGCGCCAGGCCTGGGAGAGGGACTGCCGATCCGGGTCCACTCTGCCCACAGACCCCAATGGCAGCGGTAGTGCTGAGGGACCCGCCTCAGGTAGACGCCTGTCCTCCGGACTCTCACCGCGCTCACCCCAGCAGACACTAAAGCCCCCAGTGCGGGGCGCCTGCTCTCGTCCTGCCAGCCCAGGACCCGGTGTCCAGGATGGTGAGGCGGCCGTGGGTGTGATGCCAAAAGCTTGGCCTCTGCGCACAGGTGCCGAATCGAATCTCAGAGACAGTTTTCGGTGAAGCAGAAAATAATAGTTTTATTGCTTTGCCAGGCGAGGGGGGACACAGTGGGCTCGTGCCCTGAAAACCTGTCCATACCCCGGGGGAATTTGGTGAGTTTTACAGCAACAGTTGAAGAACGCGGTTGTTGATAAGGATCTGGTAGTGAGCAGGGCTTGCATTCCTTTAATCTGGCCTCTGGTGGTGTCCTGATCTTCTCTGAAGAATGCCTCATCAAGTAGTTAGCATCTCCTATTTGTTGGGGGTTTTAATTCAGTAGAGCTCGAGGATACTGTTAAGAGTATCCCTTGACCTACAAACAAGAAACGCAAGACACAGAAAGGCTTCCGTACACAGGAGCCCCTCAGGGTCCTGCTAGGTTTCTGGTGGGGCCCTGTTTCTGACAGTGTGGTGGCAAGTGGGGGAGGGTGACAGGCACAGGGACACCTTGTAAAAGGGGAACTGAGCACTGAGGCTCAGAGATTAAGTAGCTATCCCAGACTTCAGGGCC
Source organism: Neophocaena asiaeorientalis asiaeorientalis (assembly GCF_003031525.2). Lineage (NCBI taxonomy): Eukaryota > Metazoa > Chordata > Mammalia > Artiodactyla > Phocoenidae > Neophocaena > Neophocaena asiaeorientalis. The sequence goes on along the minus strand of NW_020172775.1, from coordinate 41,946 downwards.
AGGCAGGGGTACATGGAAGCCTGAGCCCATCAAACCCCTCCATAGACTCATCACTTGTTCCACATTTCCATGGCTGCTTATGGAACCAACACAGTCAAGTGGAAGGTGTCCCGTTCCCTCGCTGGGCCTGACAGTGAATCACATGTCTGGATTGTGGTGTCTTGGGACTCTTAAGTGCTATTTCCCCAGTCCTTGAGTCCCACCTGGGGTGGTGGAAAAGGAATTGGGGAAGCTCTCAGAGACAGTATTGTCTGGCAGGTGGCCAAGGCTTCCAAGAAAAGACTGGACATGAGATGGATGCAGAGTCATAGTAGCAATTGAAGTGAGATGACACTCAAGCCAGAACTGGTGCTTATTTACCACTCTCTGTATACGCCAGGATTTTGTGAGGACTTTGGTGGAGCTTGTTTCTCTCTTTTTAAAAAAATAAATTTATGTATTTATTGGCTGAGTAGGGTCTTTGTTGCTGCGCGCAGGCTTTCTCTAGTTGGGGTGAGCAGGGGCTGAGCGGGGGCTACTGTTCGTTGCAGTGCGCGGGCTTCTCATTGCGGTGGCTTCTCTTGTTGCGGAGCACGGGCTCTAGGCCCGTGGGTTTCAGTAGTTGCAGCATGCGGGCTCCGTAGTTGTGGCTCACGGGCTCTACAGCACAGGCTCAGTGCTTGTGGCACACGGGCTTAGTTGCTCCGCGGCATGTGGGATCTTCCTGGACCAGGGATCGAACCCGTGTCCCCTGTTTTGGCAGGCAGATTCTTAACCACGGTGCCACCAGGGAAGCCCATGGAGCTTGTTTTTCATTCAGCCTGGAGGATAAGGTCAAGAGCAAATGTAGTCATCTGTGAGAGTCACTAGGCCTGGGGTAGGCCACCTGTGGGCTGATCTTTGAACGAGGGATAGGTGGACAGAGGAAGGTTGTAGTGGTAGGGGGCAACAAGTGAAGCACACAAGTAGAGGAGAGTCATGTGTGTCTGAGATACACGTGTGATTCTGTGTGACTAAGTCAGAGGCAAGGAACTGAGCCAGGCAGGGAGATCTTCATAGAAAGTTTTGGGACTGTGACTGCTAGTGGAAGCCATGGGATGTCTGGCATCATACTGGATTGTGTTTAACTATGTCAAGCATAATCTTTATGTCATCTGTCAGATTGCAGCATAAGCCCGTTATGGGTAGCCTTAACATGGGTGGTAGAAAATGGGATGGCTCAAATGTCCTCAGTGCAAGTTGCCCTCCCCACTCTGCTCCTACCAGATACCCCCTTTTTAGCAAGGAGACCAGAGCAGTTCCTGTTCATCCCTTTGTAGCAGGTTTCAGTTCCTACCAATCCATGGAGTTTTGCACAAAGCCAATCACACCGTCCCATGGGAACCAAGGAACACTTCTCCCTCTTGATACTATAAAGCTTATGTCCCACATCCCCCGGTGTACAGCCTCTCTTCTGGAGTACAGCCTCCATGTGGCCCTGTGTAGTGTGGCGTGTCCTCCCCTCTGAGGCTGTGAGTATATGTGATTTATAAACTGCTGTCTATCTCATATGTTCAGTGTCAAATGTCACATGTTTGGCTGTCTCCATAACTATACGCTGGGAATTCCACCCTCAGCAGTGGGGTGAAGAGGTGTTGATTAAGACACGAGTAATGTGGGGAGACCAAGGACATGCCTATGGTGTGGGCCCTAAGGTGGTGGTGGCCGTGGGCATGTGGAATCTAGGGATGTGCATTCTAAAGAGTGGTGTGAACTTAGGGAGTATACCTGAAGGTTCCAGCATCTGGTATTGAGACTTTGGTAATGCCAGGGTAATACGAGCAGCTGGATCCTCTATGCCAGGCCCATGGCTTAGATATTGTTGATGCTTAAACAACAAGGGGTTAGGAGCACCAACCCTCTGTACACTCGAAAATCTGCATAAAAGTTTACAGGTAGGCCCTCTGTATCTGCAGTTCCACAACTGCTGATTCATCCTACCTATACACAGATCATGAGTACTGTAGTATTTACTTACTGAAAAAAATCCAAGTATGAGTGGACTCTTGTGGTTCAAACCTGTGTTGTTCAAGGGTCAACTGTATGTTTCTCCACCTGCCTCCTGGACCCAGGGATTAATGGGCACATGAAGACACAATGGCATCAGTGGTGCCAAGGCCTAGTTTCTCGAAACGCTGAGTTAAGGAGCTTGGGAGGAGGGTGGGCATGGAATAGATGTTGGGGGAAGGGATTGTGACTCAGAAGTGGACTGCTTTTGGTTCTTCTGTCATCATCTTAGCAGGGAAATGTGACCTTTGAGGATGTGGCCATGTACTTCTCTTTGGAGGAATGGAATCTCCTTGACGAGCCTCACAGACGCCTGTACCAAGATGTGATACTGGAGAATTTGGCACTTGTAACCTCCCTGGGTAAGACCCTCAAACCTACCCCTGTGCCCAGAGATAGTCTCTGCCCTTTCTCTTTCCCCAGGACCAGCTATGTCATTCTCAAATCAGGACTGTGGGCACTGCTTCCTCAGTTTCCTGAGTAGGTGCTGTGGTTGGTAGGACTGCCCTCTCCTCTCTTTGAGCAGGCCCAACACCTGCTTTCCTGCAGACTCCCAGGGAAGGATGCAGGGTCCAGAGTCTTGTACTCATCCTGAGTCCTACCTTACTTGCCTTCTCCCGGGCCAGGTGACTTTGTCCAGATCCAAGGCACGTGTGTGACCCAGGTCTAACTTACTTTCTCTAGTTGACATTTCCTCATGCCTGCCTGTGCCAGCAATTACCATCACTGACATAGTCACTACTTATGTGGATCATGTTCTGTTCTTGTAAGAGCCTCCCCCAAAGTTCTCTTTGTAATAGTTTTCTTTCCTGTGGGCTATCAGTATTCTGGGCCAGTCCTGAACGCCGTCTGTCCTATCTTGCCCTTAACACTTCCATCACCCAGGTCCCATGTAGTTGCTCATCTTGGGGGTGGGGTGGAGAGCCCTGGGTGGTTCACAGAATGGAAATAAATTGTCGTAGTCAGTTCGTGCTGCTATAACAAACTAACATGGCTGGATGTTTAAACAAACATTTATTTCTCACTCTTCTGCAGTCTGGGAAGTTGAAGATCAAGGTACTGGCCTTGTGGAAAGAGCCTTCTCTTTTTCTATGAAAAGAATAGGTATGTACTGTCTACTGCCCTAGGATGGTTTGCCTCTCTTTGACAGCTTATCAGGATTTGGACAACATTCCATGAGGACATAAAACAAAAAAGTCCTCTCCTGGAGCCTCTGGTGAACAGTTGGTTCTTGCTTTACAGTGTGGTTCCATTCACAGCCTCCATCCTCCACCCAATCCTACTTCTAAACATGGCCTCTCTCAGCAAAGAAGCCAAGCGTAGATTATGGGAAAAATGGTTAATAACCAGGAAACTGGGTCTCACAGAGGAGAAGCAGCTTGTCCAAGGAACTATGGCCTCAACACCCACAAATCCCATTAGGGACTTCAGGGTTCCAAATCCTGCCTTAGCACTTGCAACCTGGAGTGCTTAAATGAGTAACAAACCTCATTCTCCTTTAAATCTGTAGAGCACAGTGATTTTCACATTCTAGGAACTGTATCCTGACACTGTAAATTTTTAAACCTGCAGTTTAGGAGACAGTTTAAAAGGTAGAAAGGGAGCTAAAGGGCAGAAATTATGATTGCATAATACATTACATTAGTGTGTTGCTCAGTAGCTTACCAAACCCTTTTACCCACATGTTTATCCCTGTCTGTCTTAGTACATTCAGGCTGCTGTAACAAAATACCACAGACTGGGTAGCTTATAAACAACAGAAGTTGATTTCTCACAGTTCTGTGGGCTGGAAAGTCCAAGATCAAGGCACCAGCATGAGGTTCTGGTGAGGGCCCTATTACTTGTTCATAGCTGCCACCTTCTCTTTATGTCCTTATATGTTGGAAGGGGCTAGAGAGCATTCTGGGGTCTCATTTATAAGGGCACTAATCCCATTTATTATGGCCCTACCTTCATGACCTAATCACCTGCCAAAGACCCCCACTTCCTAATACCATCACATTGAGGATTAGGATTTCAACATATGAATTTTGCGGGGACACAAGCATTCAATCTATAGCATTCTACCCCTAGCTCCCAAAATTCATGTCCTCTCACATACAAAATAAATGTATCCATTCCAACAGCCCCCAAAATCTTTTCTTTTTTTAACATCTTTATTGAAGTATAATTGCTTTACAATGTTGTGTTAGTTTCTACTGTACAACAAAGTGAATCGGCTATATGTATACATATATCCCCATATGCCCTCCTTCTTGCATCTCCCTCCCACCCTCCCTATCCCACCCCTCTAGGTGGTCACAGAGCACCAAGTTGATCTCCCTGTGCTATGCGGCTGCATCCCACTAGCTATCTGTCCTACGTTTGGTAGTGTATATATGTCAAAACCACTCTCTCACATTGTCCCAGCTTACCCTACCCCCTCCATGTGTCCTCAAGTCCATTCTCTACGTTTGCATCTTTATTCCAGTCCTGCCCCTAGGTTCTTCAGAAACTTTTTTTTTTTTTTTTAGATTCCATTCTTGATGAGTCTGGCTAATGGTTTATTAATTTTGTTTATCTTCTCAAAGAACCAGCTTTTAGTTTTATTGGTCTTTGCTATTGTTTCCTTCATTTCTTTTTCATTTATTTCTGATCTGATCTTTATGATGTCTTTCCTTCTGCTAACTTTGTGTTTTTTTGTTCTTCTTTCTCTGTTTGCTTTAGGTGTAAAGTTAGGTTGTTTATTTGAGATTTTTCTCGTTTCTGATGTAGGATTTGTATTGCTATAAACTTCTCTCTTAGAACTGCTTTTGCTGCATCCCATGGATTTTGGGTCATTGTGTTTTTTCTGTTTTTATTTATTATTATTATTATTTTTGAGGTACATGGGCCTCCCACTGCTGTGGCCTCTCCCGTTGTGGAGCACAGGCTCTGGATGCGCAGGCTCAGAGGCCATGGCTCACGGGCCCAGCTGCTCCACGGCATGTGGGATCCTCCTGGACCGGGGCATGAACCCGCGTCCCCTGCATCGGCAGGTGGACTCTCAACCATTGCGCCACCAGCGAAGCCCAGTCATTGTGTTTTCATTGTCATTTGTTTCTAAGTATTTTTTGATTTCCTATTTGATATCTTCAGTGATCTCTTGGTCATTTAGTAGCATATTGTTTAGCCTCCATGTGTTTGTGTTTTTTACAGTTGTTTTCCTGTCATTGATATCTTGTCTCATAGCATTGTGGTTGGAAAAAATACTTGATAAGATTTCAATTTTCTTAAATTTACCAAGGCTTGATTTGTGACTGAAGATATGGTCTCTCCTGGAGAATGTTCCATGGGCACTTGAGAAGAAAGTGTATTCTGTTGGTTTTGGATGGAATGTCCTATAAATATCAATTAAATCCATCTTGTTTAGTGTGTCATTTAAAGCTTGTGTTACATTATTTATTTTCATTTTGGATGATCTGTCCATTGGTGAAAGTGGGGTGTTAAAGTCCCCTACTATTATTGTGTTAACTTTCAATTTCCCCTTTTATGGCCCTTAGCAGTTGCCTTATGTATTGAGGTGCTCCTATGTTGGGTGCATAAATATTTACAATTGTTATATCTTCTTCTTGGATTGATCCCTTGATCATTATGTAGTGTCCTTCTTTTGTCTCTTGTAATAGTCTTTATTTTAAAGTCTATTTTGTCTGATATGAGAATTGCTACTCCAGCTTTCTTTTGATTTCCATTTGCATGGAATATCTTTTTCCATCCCCTCACTTTCAGTCTGTATGTTTCCCTAGGTCTGAAGTGGGTCTCTTGTAGACAGCATATATACAGGTCTTGTTTTTGTATCCATTCAGCCAGTCTATGTCTTTTGGTTGCAGCATTTAATCCATTTACATTTAATGTAATTATCAATATGTATGTTCCTATTATCATTTTCTTAATTGTTTTGGGTTTGTTTTTGTAGGTCTTTTCCTTCTCTTGTGTTTCCTGCCTAGAGACATTCCTTTAGCATTTGTTGTAAAGCTGGTTTGGTGGTGCTGAATTCTCTTAACTTTTGCTTGTCTGTAAAGGTTTTAATTTCTCCATCAAATCTGAATGAGATCCTTGCTGGGTAGAGTGGTCTGAGTTGTAGGTTTTTCCCTTTCATCACTTTAAATATGTCCTGCCACTCCCTTCTGGCTTGCAGAGTTTCAGCTGAAAGATCAGCTGTTAACCTTATGGGGATTCCCTTGTAAGTTATTTGTTGCTTTTCCCTTGATGCTTTTAATATTTTTTCTTTGTATTTAATTTTTGATAGTTTGATTAATATGTGTCTCAGAGTGTTTCTCCTGTATGGGACTCTCTGCACTTCCTAGACTTGATTGACTATTTCCTTTCCCATGTTAGGGAAGTTTTCAACTATAGTCTCCTCAAATATTTTCTCAGACCCTTTCTTTCTTTTCTCTTTTTTTTGTGGTACGTGGGCCTCTCACTATTGTGGTCTCTCTCATTGCGGAGCACAGGCTCTGGACGCACAGGCTCAGCAGCCATGGCTCATGGGCCTAGCTGCTCCGTGGCATGTGGGAACTTCCTGGACTGGGGCACGAACCCCTGTTCCCTGCATCAGCAGGTGGACTCTCAACCACTGAGCCACCAGGGAAGCCCCAGACCGTTTCTTTTTCTCTTCTTCTGAGACCTCTATAATTCGAATGTTGGTGCATTTAATGTTGTCCCAGAGGTCTTTGAGACTGTTCTCAATTCTTTTCATTGTTTTTTCTTTATTCTGCTCTGCAGTAGTTATTTCCACTATTTTATCTTCCAGGTCACTTATCCATTCTTCTGCCTCAGTTATTCTGCTATTGATTCCTTCTAGAGAATTTTTAATTTCAATTATCATGTTGTTCATCATTTGCTTACTCTTTAGTTCTTCTAGGTCCTTATTAAACGTTTCTTGTATTTTCTCCATTCTATTTCCAAGATTTTGGATCATCTTTACTATCATTACTCTGAATTCTTTTTCAGGTAGACTGCTTATTTCCTCTTCATTTGTTTCGTCTGGTGGATTTTTACCTTGCTCCTTCATCTGCTGCATGTTTCTCTGATTTCTCATTTTGTTTAACTTACTATGTTTGGGGTCTCCTTTTTGCAGGCTGCAGGTTTGTAGTTCCCATTGTTTTTGGTGTCTGCCCCCAGTGGGTGAGGTTGGTTCAGTGGTTTGTGTAGGCTTCCTGGTGGAGGAGGCTCGTGCCTGTGATCTGGTGAGTGAGGCTGGATCTTGTCTTTCTGATGGGCAGAACCATGTCTGGTGGTGTTTTTTGGGGTGTCTGTGAACTTAGTATGATTTTAGGCAGCCTCTCTGCTAATGGGGGTTGTGTTCCTGTCTTGCTAGTTGTTTGGCATGGGGCATCTAGCACTGGAGTTTGCTGGCCACTGGGTGGAGCTGGGTCTTAGTGTTGAGACAGAGATCTCTGGGAGAGCTCTCGCCAATTGATATTACATGGGACCAGGAAGTCTCTGGTGGTCCAATGTCCTGAACTCGGCTCTCCCACCTCAGAGGCTCAGGCCAGAGCACCAGGACCCTGTCTGCCACATGGCTTTCCTGGGCTTTGGTCTGCTCATTTTAGTTTTTGGTCGAGCTCCAGTTGACATTTGGTTTGGCACACCATCAAGATTCTGAATGTTTCCAGTTTTATTTCTCCAATTTCCTTCCTTCTGATGATTTTTCTAAAAGCTTACTCTTCAGGTTTTTAGAAATCTCATTTTTTTCTTCTCAGTAATTCTGTGAGGTGGGTCCTGTTGGTCAAATTTTATAAAAGAATTCCTAAAGAGAATAAGTTGCTTGACTAGGATCACACAGCAAATAAGCATGCTAGGATCTCTTGATTCTTCTCAGTAACTTCTCTCTTCCCCCATATTTCTCTTTGTATCCTGGCCCAGCCCCACTTCCACAACCTTTCCAGTCTAAATCTCAGCAAGGGTCTATTGCATCATAGACTTTGTTCAGCTGGTTAACGGGCTTGGGCTCCTTTTAGCCCTATTGAAGACAGATACCACATATACCGTTAATTTTCCACGTAGATTTCCAGAAACCTGACTCCCAGCCAGAAACCCAAACCCTGTGGGTGGAAAGGAAAAAACAAAAAACAAAAACCCAAAAACCTAGTACACCACCATTTCCACCTTGCAGGGCCAGCAAACATGCCCCCAAAATCTTAACTAGTTCTAGCATCAACTCTAAATTCCAAAGTCTCATCTAAATATCATTTATATCAGATATTGGTGAGACTTGAAATACAGTTTACCCTGCAACAGATCTCTCTCCAGCTGAGAACCTATATAACCAAACAAGTTATGTGCTTCCAAAATATAGTGGTGCAACAGGCATGAGGTAGACATTCCCATCCCAGAATGAAACAATACCCATTCTAAAGGGAAGGGAGAAAGGAGTGATAGGTACCGAGTAAGTCCAAAGCTTACTGGGGCAAATGTCTTTGGACCCTAAGCCTCAAGTATAATCCTCTGTGGTTCAGTGCTCTGCCCTCCAGGCCCGCTGGGGAGCAGTCCTGCCTCTGCTGCTCTCCTGGATTGGGATCTCGTGACAGTGGCCCTCAGACTGGCACTGTTAGCCGGTGGCTCTGTTGGTGTTGGTCCAGGTGCTACGGCTCTGGGAATCCCTGGCCCCATGTGTCCGCCGAGCACACCACAGCGCTCTGCCGGGGCCCCGCCGTGAGGCACGGAGCGGGAGCATCGTGGCGTGCCTGACCCAGATAGGTGGCCCCACCCATTGGAGTCCTGTGGCTCTCCCTTGGCCCTTGCTCTCTGGGCCTGTGGTGGAGGTGGCAGCCGTGAGGGTCCCTGATCACCTTAAGGGGGATCATTTTTGAGATGGCAGATGAGGTTTCTGGGTCATATGCATGCTAATCTTATCAAAGTCTTAGTGTTCTCTTCTGAAAACACCTTCTCATTCTTTTCAAAATGGATAGGCTGAGAATTTTTCAGATCTTTAAGTTCTGGTTCCTTTTTGCTTAACAATCCCATCCTCAAGTCACCTCTCTAATTGTATCTTACTCTAAGCAGTCAGGAGGAACCAAGCTTCTCTGCAGCACTGTTTAGAATTTTCTCAGCTAAATATCAAATTTCATTGCTCACACATTTTACCTTCTATAAAACACTAGAATATGAACAAAATTCAGCCAAGTTCTTTTCCACTTTATAAAAAGGATCTTCAGTGTTCCTTGTCTCATAACATGTTCCTCATTTCTTCATGATCTAATCACCTGCCAGAGTCCCCCACCTTTTACTACCATCACATTGAGGGTTAGGATTTCAACATATGGTGTTTGCAGGAACATAAACATTTGAGTTTGTAGCATAAATCCAGCTACAGCAGTATGAATTCATGGGAGCCTAGCCCTGGGGGAGGCACGATGTCTGAGCTGTGCTCAGATCATACAGAAACCTATTCTGTTTGAGTAGTATTTTGGTGCTGTTGACAAAGGCAGCCTAATGCCTTTCCTTTCCCATTCTTGACACTGCCAACTTGTCAGCTCTGCTATTTGTCACTTCTGCTCTTCCAGCTCAGGGCTGTTCACCACATCTGTGGGCTACACATATCACTCACCGTTCTCATTGCTTCACCTGTAGTACTCTCTGACATTGGCCTCTACATGTGCATTGTAACATGCACACATATTCTTTCTTTCTTTATTTTTTTTTAAGACTTTTTTGATGTGGACCATTTTCAGAGTCTTTATTGAATTTGCTACAGTATTGCTTCTGTTTTATGTTCTGGCCCTGTGGCCCCAAGGCCTGTGGGATCCCAGCTCCCCGATCAAGGATCGAACCCACATCCCCTGCATTGGAATGCAGAGTCCCAACCACTGGACCGCCAGGGAAGTCCCACACACATATTCTTAAACAGTCATTGAACACCAGCTACTCTGTTGTAGTTGTATTTTCTTGGGCCTGAACACACTCTTCTACATAACACACCGATGTCAGCAGAAGACCAGATCTCCAGAGAGAGTTATTTCCGAAGGAAGGAATTGTAGGCCCTTTCCTCCCTGTGCTGCACCCAGTGGTGCTGTATTTAACCTCGTGAGTCCTCCCCTGTTCTGTGATCTTTAGAGGCCCAGTTCTGCTAATCAACCCATTCTCAACCTGTACCCAACTCTTTGGTCCCCAGAACAATCCCACTGATTGTTCCTGGGTTTGTCCCACACACACTTTTCTACAGGTTACCCTTCTCACCGGAATCAACATGCACTTCACCAGCATTTCTTTCTTTCAGGTTGTTGGTGTGGAGTGGAGGATAAGGAGGCATCTTCTGAGCACAGCATTTCTGCCAAAGTAATGCCACAGGATAGGACTCTCAAAGCAGGTCTGTCTCCCCAGAAGGCCCACCTCTGTGAGATGTGTGGACCCATGTTGAGAGACAGTTTGCACTTGGTTGAACACCAGGAAACACATCACAGGCCGAAACTGCACATGTGTGGGGCATGTGGAAAACAATTTCCTCTCACTGCAGACCTTTATCAGCTGCACAAGCAGCGTGTTGGAGAGAAATGCTTCAAAAGCAATGAGCAGAGCCTTGTTCTTGAAGAGCTGCTAATTCCATGTGTCGGGGAACTCCTTTACCCATAAGGAGGTTGGGAAGGACTTTCTGGCCAGCTCGGGACATCTTCAGCAACAGGCTACGCACACCAGGGAGAAGTCAAACAGTGGACCGGAGCGTGTGGTGGCCTTCCACAGTGTAAACAACCATTACAACCGGCTAGAGTGCATGAAAGCTTGCAGCCCCAAACACACCCTTGTTCCACACCAGAGTCCTCAAGAGGGAAAGATCTTACAGGTGCCGTGAGTGTGGGAAATCCTTTAGAAAAAACTGTAGCCTCAGGGAGCATTTGAGAGTTCACACTGGCAAAAAGCCTTATGAGTGTGGGGAAGGTGGAAAATTATTTAGCAAGAAGTACAACCTTATCATGCATCGAAAAGTTCACCCTGGTGAAAAGCCATGTGAGTGCAGTGAACGAGGGGAATGTTTTAGCCAGAGCTCTCGCCTCATTAGACACCAGAGAATTCACGCTGGAGAAAGGCCTTATGAGTGCAGTGAGTGGAAAGTCCTTTACCTTCAACCCCAATCTCCTAAAATACCAGAATGTTCACAAGGAATAAAGACCTTTGCATAATATAGGTAAGTCTGTTATGGACTGAATTGTGTCCCTCAAGATTCATATGTTCAAGCCCTAACAGCCAATGTAACTATGTTTTTTTTTTTTTTTTTTTTTTTTTTTGTAACTATGTTTTTAGGTATGTCCTATAAGGAGATAACTAAGGACAAATGAGGTCATAAGAATGGGGTCCTAATCCAGCGTGACTTGTGTCCATGGAAGAAGACAAGGCACCAGAAGGTGCTCACTTTGTCGCTGTATTCACGAACAGAGGAAAGGCCGTTTAATGACACACCAAGAAGGTGGTTGATTAGAAGTCAGAAAGAAAGGCCTCACCAGAAACCATTCCTGATGGCACCTTGGTCTTAGACTCCCAGCCTCTAGAAATAGGAGAATGTACATTTCTTTAAGCCACCCAGTCTGTGGTATTTTGTTGTGGCAGCCTCAAAAGAGACAAAGATGCAAAGAAGGTACCACATTGTATTGTTTTTGCGTACTGATAATAGTAGACGCAAATAACCTTGAGAATGTATAGAATAGTAAACCATAGTGAAATAATTAGGAAGTTACAAATTTTAAGAGTTACCTTTGCTTTTTAAACAGCTTTACTGAAGTACAATCAGTTGTCATTCACGCTAGTCATGGCCTTTAATTCACTGAATTGGTGAATATACAGCCGTTGTTCCTAGGGGAAATCTGTAATCAGGTTCCTGAGAGCCTCTGGTCACAACGTTTTGGTCAACTGGTAAGTACATAACGTGGTTTTCCATGTGTTTCTGTTTAAAAACAATTCGTTTACTGCATACTGTTGATTCATTAACACTGAAATCATGGCCAACAGCACCATGATTCATGCCTGAACAATGCTTACCTAACGTGTATTTTCTTTAAGCCACATTGTTTGGGCTTAGGGACTCTAGGCGGCACATGAGCGCCAGTTTTGGAGGCCATTTTGGACCACAAAACCACCAAGAAGAAGCATAAATGGGGCACTAAATACATCATGGGAAGAATGCTTGTTTACAGTATGAAAGCCGCAAAGAGAAGGCAGAGCATCGTCTTGTGTATCTCACATACACTGGGTGACGCGGATATTTTGTGTCTCCACATGTCTATGAATAAGTGTAAAAATGTAAGTATTGATTTGGGGGTTTTCCAGTTTTGGCAGGTAGGCAAATTTACAAATACAGAATCCATGAAAAATGAGGATTGACTGATTGTCTTGCCATAAATTGTGCATACTTAAAGATATACTCAGGCTGAAACTTGAGCTTTTTTACCATTTTGTGGACTAACCAAGATTTTTTGAGGACTTGGGTGGCGTCTGGGATGTCTCGTTCAGCCAGGTGCATGTGATCAGGGGCAAATTCTGTGAGTCACAGGATCTGGGGTGGGTTATCAGTGGGGCTGGGCTTTGAATGATGGTTGGATGGACGGAGGAAGGGTGTGATTTCTGAGGGCACAGCAAGTGCGGGAATAGCAGATAGGACCATGGGTAGCTGAGATCCGCACATGGTTCTCTGTGACTGCGTCTGAGCCAAGGAGTTGAATGAGACCTGCGTGGAATGATTTGGGGCTGTGGTTGCTAACAGGAACCGTGGGAAGTCTGTAGTCATACTGGATCCTCTCTGAATTTGTCGAGGATATTCTGGATGCTGTCTGCCAAGTTGTGTTGCAAGTTCTAAAGTTAAGGCCAACAGGTATGCTGCCTTGACATCTGGTGAAACAAGGATGCCCTCAAATGGCCGTGGTGCAAGTTTCCCTTCACATGCTTCTCACAGGTAATGTCTCCTAACCTTACAACCCTTTTTATCGAAGGGAGCAGGCACAGTTCCTGCTTATCCCTTTCTAGTTAGTTTCAGTTCCCTACCAGCCTGCAGAGTCATTTAAACAAGCCAGTCATGTCCTCTTGCGGGAAGCAGGGCACCGTACCCTCTCGATCCCACAGAGACTGCATCCCACAGCCCTTTGTTGTTCACTCCGCCAGCGTGTGGCCTTCCCACGGCCTTGTGTGTTGTCTCCCACATGTTAATACGTGGTTAATAAATGGCTGTTGATTGCGTCTGGCCAGTGTCAGGGGTCGTGTGTTTGGCCACACCCCTAGGGTGGGAATTACACCCTCACCAGTGGGGTTATGAGGAGGTGACTGAAACACGAGTAACAAGACGCCTACAGTAAGGGGCACTGATGCTGGTGGCTGTGGGTATGGGGCTCTAAGGGATGTGCGTTCACACAGGGGCACGTCTGATGGCCTAGGGCACTGCACTGGAGACCACGTGACTGTGGCCACGCCGGGTAATAGCCTGCGGAGGTGGTACATCCTTCTGTGCTTGTCCCAGAGCTTAGCTGTTGATTGCCCATGTGCCTCCTACCACTGATGGCTTTGTCCAGTGATCAGTGGGCCCCTGAGGAGACAGAGGCACCAGTGGCACCAGGGCCTGGTTTCTTCTCTGAGTTGGGGAGGTTGGGAGGAGGATGGGCATATGGTAGATGTGGGGGTGGGTGGGTTGGTGGAGAATGGATTGTGGCTCCTTGAGAGTGGGGCTGTTTGTGGTTTCATCTGTCCCCATCATAGCAGGATGGCGTGGCCTTAGAAGATGTGGCTGTGACATTTTCCGGGGAGGAATGGGGTCTCCTTGACGAGTCTTGGAGATGCCCGTATTGTGATGTGAAGCTGGAGAACTTGGCACTTACAGCCTCCCTGGGTAAGAACCTCAGATCCACCCCTGTGTCCTTCCCCTTTCCCCGGTGACAGCTCTGTCCTCTCATCAGGACCACGGATACTGCTTCCTTTTCCATTTCCCTGGGTTGGTGCTGTTGTTGGTTGAGATGATGTGTGAGCGCTGCCTTCTGCTCTCCTTGAGCAGCCCCAACACCTGCTTCCTGTGGTGTCACGTGGAAGGTGTCAGAGGCAGAGGTTTTTCAGTCACCTTAATGGACCCCCCTTTGTTTGGCCTTGCCCTGGCCAGGTAACTGTCCAGATCCAAGGCACCTGTGTACACCAGGTTCTAATTTTTTCCTCTAGCTGACATTTCCTCATGCCTGCCTGTGCCAGGAATTGTCATCGCTGACATGGTCACTACTCATGTGGACCGTGGTCTGTTCTTGAAGACCCGCCTCTGAAATTCTCTTTTTATTTTATTTTATTAATTTATTTATTTGGCTGCGTTGGGTCTTCGTTGCTGTGCGCAGGCCTCCTCTAGTTGTGGCGAGCGGGGGCTACTCTTTGTTGCTGTGTGTGGGCTTCTCGTTGCGGTGGCTTCTCTTCTTGCAGAGCACAGGCTCTAGGCGTGCGGGCTTCAGTAGTTGTTGCTTGCACGCTCTAGAGCACAGGCTCAGTAGCTGTGGCGCACGGGCTTAGTTGCTCCATGGCATGTGGGATCTTCCTGGGCCAGGGCTCGAACCCATGTCCCCTGCATTGGCAGGCGGATTCTTAACCACTGTGCCACCAGGGAAGTCCCTCTTTTTTTTGTTTTAAATGTAATGTTAATTTTATCGAAGTGTAGTTGATTTACAATGTTGTGTTAGTTTTAGGTGTACAGCACATTGTAGGTTATTACAAGGTATTGAATGTAGTTCCCTGTGCTCTACAGTAGGTCCTGTTGCTTATCTACTTTATATATAGTGTTGTGTATCGGTTAATCCCATACTTCTAGTTCACCCTTCCCCCACTTCCCATTTGTCAAGCATAAGTTTTTTTTTCTAAGTCTGTGAGTCTCTTTCGGTTTCTTGAATAGATTCATTTTTATTATTTGTTAGATTCCACATGTAAGTGATACATAATATTTGTCTTTCTCTGATTTCATTTAGTATGATAATCTCTAGGTCCATCCATGTTGCTGCAAATGGCATTATTTCATTCTTTTTTACGGCTGAGTAATATTCCATAGTGAGTATGTGTTGTGGATATGTGTGTGTGTATATCACATCTCGTTTATCCATTCATCTGCTAATGGACACTTAAGTTGCTTCCATGTCCTGGCTATTGTAAATAGTGCTGCTATGAACACTGGGGTATATGTGTCTTTTCGAATTATGTTGTTCTCCAGATATATGCCCAGGAGTGGGATTGCTAGATCATATGGTAGCTCAATTTTTAGGTTTTTTGAGGAACTTCCATACGGTTTTCCATGGTGGCTACACCAATTTACATTCCCACCAGCAGTGTAGGAGGGCTCCCTTTTATCCGCACCCTCTCCAGCATTTGTTATTTGTGGACTTTTAAAAAAATTATTTTATTTTATTTATTTATTTATTCTTGGCTGCTTTGGGTCTTCATTGCTGCACATGGGCTTTCTCTAGTTGTGGTGAGTGGGGGCTACTCTTCGTTGCGGTGCACGGGCTTCTCATTGCCGTGGCTTCTCGTTGCAGAGCATGGGCTGTAGGCGTGCAGGCTTCAGTAGTTGTAGCGCACGGGCTTCAGTAGTTGTGGCCTGCGGGGTCTAGAGCGCAGGCTCAGTAGTTGTGGTGCACGGGCTTAGTTGCTCCGTGGCATGTGGGATCTTCCCAGACCAGGGCTCGAACCCGTGTCCCGTGCATTGGCAGGCGGATTCTTTACCACTGTGCCACCAGAGAAGTCCCTAAAAATTTCCAGTTTTAAGGATACACTCCAGAGGTGTTTCTTCTGGCTTAGAAGGGGATCCTCCCATGTTGAGCAACCTACAACCAAGCATTCCTAGAAATGGAATCTGGCTTCCCGGAAACATTTACCAGGAGGCTTTAACTTGAAGGGGTCAGAGCATCCTCCGAATTCCTTTCGAACCTAATGGGGTTTTCAGTGTCTTCTGCTCTCCCATCGCCCAACCAGATGCCTGTGGTCAGCCCAGTCCCTTTCATGAGGGTCCCCAGGGGTTGGGGGTGGGGACATTTGAACTAGTGCCAGTGCGTTGCCAGGACTCTCCCTGAGGGGCATCTGTTGTGTATAAAGCCTATGTCCTATAACAAGTTTCCCTACACTGGGGTGTATTCCTCATGCTTGAATGTCTACAGAGTTTATAATATGGGCTTCTGGGCAGCGGCCAGCCCGATAGGCTGTCCGTAGCAGTGTATGGGCTGCCAAGGCCTGGAGTGAAGGGGGTCCGATAGATTCAAAGAGGAATCTTTGGAGAAAGTGGAGCTGGGCAAGGGGTTCAAGACCCGAGGCCGGGAAACAGAAATTCTTTAGATTTTTGTAAGTTGGGTGAGGTGAGAGACTAGAGAGCAGAAGAGCCCCAAATCCTTTCCCCTGTCTGTTTTGTGGCTACGAAAAAACTGGGGAGAGCCTGATGGTTCCATCTGCCACAGGCAACAGCGAGCTTGGACAATGTTTTCCATGTAATTTAACACACCAAGTGAACCCAGCTAGCTTAGGATCTCTCTTCGGGATGCTCCAGGAGCCCTTTGAAGCACCCCAAAGTTAGCTGGAGTTCAAAGAATCTGATATTTGGAAAGTCTGTTCAAAGTTTTCAAAAGTTTTAAAACACCTCGTCAGAGAGGATCATACCCAAAAGATTAAAAGCAGGGCCTGGGACAGAAATGGGTACACCCACATTCCAAGCAGCGTGAATCACAAGGCCAAGAGGCAGATGCCACCCAAGTGTCCATCCATGGATGAATGGGTAAACTACATGTAATATCCACACGAAGGAATGTCATTCAGCCTTAACAACAAAGGAAATTCTGACAACTCCTACAGCATATACGAACCTCAAAGGCATTACGATCAGACAGCGTGAAATAGCCCTGTCACTTTAGAAGGACACACATGATGAGTTACTACGTATAGGAGGTATCCAGAGAAGTACAATTCAAAGGCAGAAAGTAGAATGTGGGTGCCAGGGACTGAGGGGAATTAGTGTTCAATCAAAGTACAGCGTTTCACTGGTGAAATTGGAAAAGATCTGGACATGGATGGTGAGGTTATTTGTACAACAACGTGCCTGTGGTTAATGCCATAGGACTGTGTACTTTAAATGGCTCACATGCTAAATGTGAGGCCCACTTAGTCACAACAAGCAATGAGTGAAGTACTGATCTGTGTAACCACACAGAAAAGGCCAGCCAGATCATACTCGTGTCGTGGGCTCTCGATCCATCAAGGTTGTGAAAAGGAGGGAAAGGATCTGTTAGTGTTTCAGAAAAAGAAACCTGGATCAGAATGGAACAAGACATTTCCCTAGCGTTGGGGCACCTGGTGAAAGTGGACGTGGGCCTGTGGATTGGATTATAATGTGGAAACCATAAAAATGTCCTCACTTGGAGGTCACGTGCTGCTTCCCTGGAAGAGGATTTCTGCTTTGCATAAAACACAATATAGAATTCTGTGTGAAATGGCAAATGTGAGTCTTTTCTACTGCTAGGGACAATTTTCTAGACTTTGGAAATGACTGCAGAGTCAATTACTTTTCAAAACAAGCATGTCAGTGAAGGGACAGGAAAGCAGAGAAGATGTCATAGTTTGTTATGGAGGCCAAGCCCCACCCAGCTCCTGCTCCCCAGTGGTGGTTCAGTTCACCGCTGTAGGATGGCAGAGATTTGAGGGGCACGGCGGGAAGATTATGTCAGTAGCCACCATGTCTTGGCGTTCTGGATGACCTGGATGTTTTAGAAACAGTGGTATTTCTAATTGCAGCTTTCCACATCCAAACACCAAAACACGGTTAGCAGTAGTGCACGAATCCAGGGAAGTTGCATGATACAAAATCACAAGTACACAAAAGCCAGTTGTGTTCCTATACACTAATAATGAAACATCAGAGAGAGAAAAGAAGAAAACCATCCCAGTTATAATAGCATCAGAAGGACATAACCCCTAGGAATAAACGTAACCCAAGAAGTGAAAGACCCGCAAACCTGCCCTCAGAGAGGCCAGGCCTCTGCTCCTGGCTCCGGGTGGTCACCTTGCATCAGATCCGTGTGTCCGTGCTCCGTGGTCTTCACACTGGGCTGGTCTGTGCTGACGGCGTGACGCATGGTGGGGTTTCCTGAGCCCCTCACAGGCGCTGGAGTGAAACTCCAGCCACACGGGGTTCCCCACATCAACGTGGTGGACCTCAGTGACACCCTGCACCCCAGGGCTCAGGTCGCTTCCCTAGGTGGTCATACCCGATGGACCCCCCAACTCTCCTCCTGATCTCTGCTCTTAGCTGATGTTATCTGATTTCTTTCACCATAACAAATCCTGAGCCTGAGTATAAAGCTTCAGTGAGTCCTGGGAGCCTCTAAGAAAAAAACCTGGGGTGGTCTAGGGGCTCCCAGTCTTGCAGCTGGGGTCAGAAGTGGGGTGGTCTCAGAGCCCTAGAACCTGCAGGGCCCCTTTACCAGGCACGGTGTAGGAGACACCTGAGTCTAGTGCCCTCGGCATATAGGGCATCCTAGGCCCGTGGATCAGGAAGGGGCCGCTGCCTCTCCTCCTCGGCTGAGTCTCTGGCTTTTGTAAAATGCCCTGGGGGCCGAGGGGGTGGGGGAGAGTTGGAAAATCACCCCGCCCTTATCTAAACCTCCCTCCCCTTAGGGGCACCCCCCTGCGCCTACACTGTTTGCACAAACCATGTGGTTCGCGCTGAACAAGGCTCCCCTTCTGGGCCCAGGCATTTGGGAGGGTGAGGGTGGAAATCACGTGACCAGCCCCCAGCTGAGTGCCAAGTCTATAATGAGCTTCCCTGGGGGAAATGTCATAGTTTTATCCTTCGTCACTGGGGAAAGAGACTGTTCTCGAGACCCTTGAGGAAAGGAGGGGTCACGAAGATGCTGGCGCAGGGATCCCCCTTTGCATCCCTACTGCACGTCCTGACCCATCTTAGCCTTGAGCACACAGCATGTGCTGAGCCCCATGACCTCCCAGCAAGTCCCCGAAGGTGAGGGAGGCCCTGCAGACCCCACCCCTTTCCTCCACGTCTAGTAGGTGGAAGACCCACTTCTTGCCATTCTGGGAGCAGTTCTAGAGCTGATCTGGGAGCTGTTCTGGGGTTTTGTGGGCTGAGCCCCTGTTGCTATACCCCCACTTCCCCACAAGAGCCTCCAGAGAAAGCTGTTTGCCCTGTTGCCTGAATGCCCCGCTCCACCAATATTCTCAGGAAAGAATCGGGTTTCTGGGGGCTTCCCTGGTGGGGCAGTGGTTGAGAGTCCGCCTGCCGATGCAGGGGACACAGGTTCGTGCCCCGGTCTGTGACGATCCCACATGCCGCCGCGGAGCGGCTGGGCCCGTGAGCCATGGCCGCTGAGCCTGCGCGTCCGGAGCCTGTGCTCCGCAACGGGAGAGGCCACAACAGTGAGAGGCCCGCGTACCACACACACACACACACACAAAAAGAAAAAAAATCAGGGGTTTCTGTAGCAGCGTCTGCAGGCAGCTCTGCATCTCCGGGTGTCCCACCCCCCCAGCAGGAAGCATCCCACCACATTTTCTTCACCTTTCCCTCCCAGGGTGGAACCTCCCGGCAGTTCTTGGGAAAACCGAGCTACCCTTCATGTGGATGCAGGTCTGCATTTTCCAAAGCCAAAGCCCTGGCGGGTCCTGCGGAGACCTAACCCCTGTCAGCTGTGCACAGGGCCAAGCCTGTGGGCAGAAGAGGCAGGTCCCGCACTGGTGAGAGATGCCGGCTTGTCGCCCTCCGCTGGCCACCTGGGAAAATGCAAGCAGCACCCACTCCCACTTCAGGGGAGGCTGAGTTCCCTGTGGGCAGCCCCGCTCAATGCACTACACTCTGCAGGTTCCAAGGGACAGAGGCCAACATCCCAGGACTTCTGGAACCTAATTACAGGAGAATTAGGAACCACGTGCCACGAGACGAACGTAGGCACAGACTTTACAACTCGCACCAAAAGTCACTCCAAATTGTCCACAGGCAAATTTAAAATATAAAACTTTAAAAATTATAGAAGATCATATAGAAGAAAATTGACATGGCCATGGGTTTGGTCACATAGATCACGAGCTTTGATTTCTAAGACCACGTGAAAAGCCCTCACACAAAAGGGAAAAACTTAATAACGTACTTTATAAAACTGAAAATTGTACTTGGTTAAATACCTTATTCTGAAAGCCAAGAGACAAGCCAGAAACTGGGAGAAAAATATTTGCAAAATACATATGTGATAAATAATTTATATTCACATAATATGAAGTGCTATAAAACAAATAGCTACATTCAAAGCGAGTCTGCAGCACAGTAGCCAGCGCCCACCTGCTGACCTCCTTGCTCTACACGAGCCCGCGCAGGCTTTCAGGAGCCCACAGTGTCTCCTGCTTCTCATCTCACCCCAGCACTGCCCAAGGGGGAGGAAGCAACTGTGTGCTCGTGGCAAAGAGGATGCTTGTTCCACGGCCCCTCCCACTGCAAGGGCTCTTCTACACAGGCCCCTCCCAGGATATGGAGCTCACCTGGGCATGTACCCAGCAGCCCACGGGGCTAAGGTGGGCAGGCACCTTCCAGAACATGGGACTCACCTGGGCATGTACCCAGCAGCCCATGGGGCTCTTCTACACAGGCCCCTCCCAGGATATGGAGCTCACCTGGGCATGTACCCAGCAGCCCACGGGGCTAAGGTGGGCAGGCACCTTCCAGAACATGGGACTCACCTGGGCAGCCCATGGGGCTTATCTCGTCTCCCTCCACCGGGCCTTCCAGAGACTTCTACTGCAGCCGGGGCACCAGGCCTCTGTCTCCACCCACCACCCCTGCTCTCCCTGACTCCTGGGTTCCTCTGATTAGGAGAGGGTCTTCTTGAAGTTGTCTCCCGCTCATGGACCAGATAAAATGATTAGAAAACAAGCCAGGGCTGCAGCCCCTTGTCTATCCTGACCCTCAGGACCCCACCCCCCACCCCACCCCCCGGTTCCTTGGACCTGGCTGGTGCAGCAAGGCCCAATTTGTGCAACTCTGAGCCCCTGATGGGCGAGGAATGGCTGACCTGGGCAGCCTGACCCAGCCGGCCAGCCCTCCCCAGGTGTGCCTGGGTTGAGGTCAATATAAATACCCCTTCCAGGCAAGAGTACCTGCAGCTGTGCCTGACGCCATATTCTCTGCCCCGTCAGCAGTCTCGGGTTGGGCTGGTGGGAGGGAGTAGGGTCCACGGCTTTGTGGGTGGCCCGGTGTGAGTGGGGCTCTGCTGGACTTTCTGCAGGAGTTGCTGGGCTGCCACCTGCTAAAGAAGAGGATGTGTCACCCATACCTGCTGCTGGAATTTCTCCCCGGGCAGAGGTGAGGAAGGAAAAAAGCAGTGGGGGCCGGGACAGGAGGGGTACCTCAGGCAGGGAAATGGAAAGCTTCCAGAAGAGCGCCCGCGGCCAGGACCATCCTGGCTGGCCTGCAGGCACAAACTCGGCCAGTGTGCTGTCGCTGGGGTGGCTCCACGGCCCTTCCTCTAGGCTTTCAAGTCCTTGCACACATTCAGGTGTTTTACCTGGGAAGGGTGGGAACAGTTCAGCAGCAGCTGGCCTGGGGCTCAGCTCACGTTTACTCATAGACGCCTCCGCACGGTCCCCCAGCTTTGCAATGAGGACGCTCCTTGCCAGGTGGGTGGGAACAGTTCAGCAGCAGCTGGCCTGGGGCTCAGCTCACGTTTACTCACAGACGCCTCTGCACGGTCCCCCAGCTTTGCAATGAGGACGCTCCTTGCCGGGGTGGGGGGCTGCTGGCTGCATGGGAGACGATTCCCCACCTCTGACCAACTTCAGAATTGTTTACCACGGGAGCAAGTGTTCTGATAGGGTTTTCATCTGTATAACTGGTGGGTTCTTTTTTTTTTTTGCGGTACGCGGGCCTCTCACTGTTGTGGCCTCTCTCGTTGTGGAGCACAGGCTCCGGACGCGCAGGCTCAGCGGCCATGGCTCACAGGCCCAGCCGCTCCGTGGCATGTGGGATCTTCCCGGACCAGGGCATGAACCTGTGTGGCCTGCATCGATAGGCGGACTCTCAACCACTGTGCCAACAGGGAAGCCCCAACTGGTGGGTTCTTAATTAGCAACATGAACGGTGACATCAGAGGTCCTGAATCAGGATGGAAATACTTATCCCCAGCATGTACGTGTGTAAAAACCTGGGGAGGCCGTGTGCAGCCGGCACCCTTAGGGATGGGCTTCCGAGTTGACCCCTCAACGTTCCGGTGTCTAGCCACTGCTTTAGGATTTCTGGGGCCCAATGCTGACTCTAAGGGTTGTGTAATCCAACCTCTATCTGCCTTTAGTGAGACCTGCACTTCCAGGATCCTACAGAACAGGGTCTGTGTGACTGTTCTGTGGCTCCTGTAACAAATGACCACAAGCTGGGTGGGGTGGTTTAAAACAACAGGAATTCATCCTCCCCCAGTCCTGGAGACCAGATGTATGAATCAAAGTGTGGGCCGGGCCATGTTACCTCTGGAGGCTCCAGGGGAATGTTCTTCCTGCCTCTACTGGATTCTGGGGGCTCCAGGCGTCCCTGGGTTTGTGGCCACCTCTCTCCCATCTCTGCCTCTGCCTTCACGTGGCTTCCCTGTGCCTTTCCTCTTCCGTCTCATAAAGACACTGTTATTGGATTTAGAGCCACCCTCATCTATGATGTCCTCATCTCAGATCCTTCACTAATCCTGCAAAGACCTTTTTCCCAGACAGGGTCCCTTCACACGTTCCGAGGGACACATCTTTTGGGGTCACCATTCAACCCATTATCTTTGTGTAAAATAACCCTCTTGTTTTAGGAGGTCACTGAGGCCCCATATAGACTGGCACTGGCAGCAGCCATGTGGGTGGGGGTCTGAGGAGAATGAGGACCCTGGAAACACCCTGGATGGGGTAGGGTGAGTAGCCAGGCTACCTCCCAGCTTGCCTTTCGGGTTTTCACTTCGATGTTGGGGCAGCGTTGGCCTCACCACTGGGTTTTGTTTGTTTTGAAGCAGTCAGATAATCAGACTTTCTACGTGGCTTCTCCACTTATGACATATTTGGAAAGACCTTCCCTATTCTGATAATATAAAAATTATTATCCCTCGAGTTGTTCTACTACTGTCCTTCTGTTTTTTGGTTTCTGGTTTCACATCTTTGATCCAGCTGGAGTGTGTGTGTATGTGTGTGTGTCTATCAAGTGTGAAATAGGAGACTTTCCTAAATGACTACCTAATTTTCTCAATACCAGTCAGTGAAAGACCCCTCTTTTCCCAACTATCTGCAATATTTATCTTCTACTAAAGTCACGTATGATTTTGGGTCTATGTCTGGCATTTTTATTGTTTTGTTCATCTGAGAATCCATACATCAATGCCATTCCAAGGCAGATATCTTTTCACACTTGTGAGATCTTTGAATCAGGAGGCATCTAACAAGTCATAGCCTAATAGCCAGTGTTTTTCTTAGTGGCACACGAACCAGTGATGCACCTTATAATACAGTGTCCTAGATTCAACAAGACGGTAATAATTGTGACTGTAAAATATGTTTTACCTCCTGGTAGGCCTTATCACACTTCACTTTGATCCAGCTGGAGTGTGTGTGTATGTGTGTGTGTCTATCAGGTGTGAAATAGGAGGCTTTTTTCCTAAATGACTACCTAATTTTCTCAATACCAGTCAGTGAAAGACCCCTCTTTTCCCAACTATCTGCAATATTTATCTTCTACTAAAGTCACGTATGATTTTGGGTCTATGTCTGGCATTTTTATTGTTTTGTTCATCTGAGAATCCATACATCAATGCCATTCCAAGGCAGATATCTTTTCACACTTGTGAGATCTTTGAATCAGGAGGCATCTAACAAGTCATAGCCTAATAGCCAGTGTTTTTCTTAGTGGCACACGAACCAGTGTTGCACCTTATAATACAGTGTCCTAGATTCAACAAGACGGTAATAATTGTGACTATAAAATATGTTTTACCTCCTGGTAGGCCTTATCACACTTCACTGCTTGGGCCCACTTTTTTCCCCCTCAGTGTTTTCCTAGGTATTCTTGCTCATTCCTGTATGAAATTTAGAATCAGATTATTCTGAAAATAAATCTGAATGGTTTTTAATTAGGATTACATTAGATGATAAACTAATAAGTGACATTTATATGACATTCAGCCTGACCACTAAGAACATTATGTGTCTTCACAATGACCCAAGTACTTGTATGTGTGTATATCCCTCCAGAGAGTGTGGAAGTTTCCTTTACGTTCATTCTGTAAATACTGGGCGTCTACATTGGAGATGCAGCATTAGACATCGCAGACACAAATTCCTGCCCTCAGATTTTTGCCTACATGAGATCATGAAGACATTCTCCTACGTTATCTTCTGGTTTTTCTTACCTTTCCCATTTAGATCCACTATTCACTTGGAATTGACTCTTTTTTTTTTTTTGCGGTACGCAGGCCTCTCACTGTTGTGGCCTCTCCCGTTGCGGAGCACAGGCTCCGGACGCGCAGGCTCAGCGGCCATGGCTCACGGGCCCAGCCGCTCCACGGCATGTGGGATCTTCCCGGACCGGGGCACGAACTCGTGTTTGAACCCATCGGCAGGTGGACTCTCAGCCACTGCGCCACCAGGGAAGCCCCTGGAATTGACTCTTGATGAATTTTATTCTATCTAGATGGTCAGTTGATGAAGCACCATTTACTGAGAATCTGCTTCACTGCTCACCAGTACTCATATCGTAATAAAGCAAGTGCTCATATATGGGTAGATATAGATGTATTTCAAAATCGGAATCAGCTTTTTTTTCAATTCAGATCTGGAGTTTGTGGAAGAGGAAGGAGCCAAGAATGACCCAGCTGGTTGGGCCTGAGAAACAAGAAGAGGTGTCAGATATGGGGGAGGCACCTGGAGGAACAGAGTGGGGGTGGAAAGTCATAGCTTTGGATGTGGGTGAGGTTGAGGCAGTTCTTAGACATCAAAGTGAAGATGTAGGATAGGCAGGTGGAGATGAAAGTATCAAATTACATCTCTGAGAACCATTACCTTTATAAAATTTAAATCTTAATACTTTTTTTAAAAAGATTTTTTTGATGCGGACCATTTTTAAAGTTTTTATTAAATTTGTTACAGTATTGCTTCCGTTTTATGTTTTGTTTTTTGGCCGTGAGGCATGTGGGTTCTTAGCTCCCTGACCAGGGATCGAACCCGCGCCCCCTGCATTGGAAGTCGAAGTCTTAACCATTGGTCTGCGAGGGAAGTCCCAATCTTTATGCTTTTTTGCTTTCAATTCTTTTGCTGAAATTAAAAACTGCCATTACTGTTTCTTTTTATTTCTTTGAGAATTGGTAATTTAAGTGTATAATTTTACACTTTTTAAAGTGTATAATTTTAAGTGTATAATTCTGTGGCATTAATTACATTCAGAATGTTTGCAACCATCACCCCATTTCCCAAATTTTTTCATCACCCGAAACAAAACTCTGTACCGAATCATTCCATTTCTTCCCTCCTCCTAGTTCCTTGTAACCACAAACCTTTCTGTCTCTCAGAATTAGTCTTTTCTAGATATTTGTCCTTTTACATCCAACTTCTTTCAATGAGCATAATGTTTCTAAGGTTTATGCATGTTGTAGCACATATCATAACTTCATTACATTTTATGGCTGAAAGACATTCCACTGTATGTACTGTTGACCTTTGAACAATACAGGGGTGAGAGTCGCTGACCGTCCATGCAGTCAGAAATCTGTGTACACTTTACAGTCAGCTCTCTGTATCCTTAGTTTCACATCCGTGGATGCAACAACCATGGATAGTGTAGTAGTACTTATTTATTGGAAAAAATCTGAGTGTAAGTGGACCCCTGCTGTTTAAACCCGTGATGTTTGAGGGTCAACTGTCTAACACGATTGTGTATCCATTCATCTGCCGATGAACAGTTGGGCTGTTTCTACCTTTTGGCTGTTGTGAATAACACTGCTGTGAACATTCATGTACAAGTATCTGTTGGAATCCCTGTTTGCAGTTCTTTTGGGTATAGACCTAGGAGTAGATTTGTCAGGTCATACGGTAATTTTTTAAAAACTTACTTATTTTTGGCTGTGTTGGGTCTTCGTTGCTGCATGTGGGCTTTCTCTAGTTGCGGCGAGCGGGGGCTGCTCTTCGTTGCGGTGCGCAGACTTCTCATTGCAGTGGCTTCTCTTGTGGGGCAGGGGCTCTAGGCACGCGGGCTTCAGTAGTTGTGGCTCGTGGGCTCTACAGCGCAGGCTCAGTAGTTGTGGCACATGGGCTTAGTTGCAGCAGCATGTGGGATCTTCCCAGACCAGGGCTCGAATCCATGTCCCCTGCATTGGCAGGTGGATTCTTAACCACTGCGCCACCAGGGAAGCCCTCATATGGTAATTTTAACTCTTAGAGGAGGGACTTCCCTGGTGGCCCAGTGGTTAAGAATCCACCTGCCAATGCAGGGGACACGGGTTCAAGCCCTGGTCCGGGAAGATCCCACACGCCAAGGTGCAACTAAGCCCGTGTGCCACAACTACTGAGCCCACGTGGCACAACTGAAGCCTGCATGCCTAGAGCCCGTGCTCTGCAACAAGAGAAGCCACTGCAATGAGAAGCCCGTGAACCACAACAAAGAGCAGCCCCTGCTGGCTGCAACTAAAGAAAGCCTGCCCATAGCAACGAACACCAAATGCAACCATAAATACATACATACATACATACAAAAAACACTTAGAGGAACGACAAAATCGTTTTCCACAGTGGCTGCATCATTTTACATTCTCGCCAGCCAAGTACAGGGTTCCAGTATCTCCACGTTCTCCCAACACTTGCTAATTCTCTCCATTCTTGTTATTTTCTGTTGTTGCAGATTTTTAAATTGTAGCTATCTTAGATGTGAGGTAGTTTCTCATTGTGGGTCTGATGTGCTTTTATCTAATGACTACTGGTGTGAAGTACCTTTTCATGAGCTTAATATAATCTACATGCAATAAAACTTAAGGCTAGAGCTTCATGACTTCTGACAAATATATACACCCATGTAACAACCACCACATTTGAGATACAGAATATTTCCATCACCCCAAAATATTCCCTTGTCCCCTTCCCAACCATTTCCATCAGCACAAGGCAACCAATGATCTACTAGTCTTCACAGATTAGTTCTACTTTTCTAGAATTTCATACATACCGAATCATGTATATTCCTTTGTGTCTGGCTTCTTTTGTTCAGCATAAGGTTTTTGATATTCTTAGGTATTATATCAGCAGTTCATTTCTTTATAAAGCTAAGATTACATTGTATACACATGTGTTGTTCAGCTGTTGGATATTTGGATGTTTTCCAAGTTTGGGCTATTTTGACAAAAACTGTTGTAAACATTCACATGCACGTCTTTGTGCACGTCTTTTTCATTCTGTTGGCAAAAAATCCTAAAAGTAGAATTACTAGGTCATACTGTATTAACTGTGTTAAGAAACTGCCCAACTGGTTTCCAAAGTGTGGATAACATTCCCACCAGCAGTAGATGAGATTTCCAGTTGATCCAAGGCCTCACCAACATTTGCTATGTCCATCTATCTAATTTTATTTATTTATGTGTGTCTTCAGTGGTATCTCATGATGACTTTAATTTGAATTTCCCTGATGACTAATAATGTTGAACATTTTTCCTGTGCTCATTGGTCAACTGTCTATTTTTTGTGAAGTGTCTTCAAGTTTTTCTCATTTTGGGGGCTTATGTGTCTTATTGTGATCACAGCTCTGGATATAAGAGCTCTTATAGTCTGGATATAAGTCCTTTGTCAGATACGTATCTCTCCCCCACACATAGATGGACACACGTTGGGCATATTTTATCCTGTTTTCTTGGATGTGTTCGATTGTTTTTGCTTCTGTGATTTTGATTATGACCTACTTCAAATTTATTTAGTGGGATAGTTTGACCTTTACTTCTCACTAACACACAGCTTCACTTGGCAATAATTTCCTTGGTGATAATTATTTGAGCTATACATTCATTCATTCAAGATCTTTGTACTTTTTCTATAAGTGTGTAATACTTAAAATAGAAGCTTATTTCTTTTAAAAAAACAAACAAAAAAAGGGACCTCTCTGGTGGTCCAGTGTTTAAGACTCCAAACTTCCAATGCAGGGGAATGGTTTCCATCCTTGGTCAGGGAAGTAAGATCCCCCATGCCTCATGGCCAAAACATAAAATAAATCAAAGAAAAAGAAAAGAAAAAAGAAAAAATACTCTAATTGAGACATTTTCAGTATTTTCTGAATTTTTAGCTAGAAGAGTCATATTGAAATGAAAGGCATGATTCATGAGTAAGAGTTTTTTCTTAATTGCTGTGAGAACACTTAAGTCTTTCTAAAAAAGTAATATGTATTCCTGAGATGAAATAAATATTATATTTGCATATTTATTAATAACTGAAGATCACCAGGCTAAGTTAATTAACTCAAGCAAATTTATAAAAATGTCTGGTAATTCCCTGGAGGCCCAGTGGTTAGGAGGCCGTGCTTCCACTGCAGGGGTCATTTCTGGGTACAATTCAAATTTTTAATTTTGCTTTTGGACATTTAAAAACAAATGTCTGTGACAAACCCACAGTCAACATCATTCTCAATGGGGAAAAATTGAAACCATTTCCTTTAAAATCAGGAACAAGGCAAGGATGCCCACTCTCACCACTATTATTCAACGTAGTTTTGGAAGTTTTAGCCACAGCAATCAGAGAATAAAAGAAAATAAAAGGAATCCAAATTGGAAAAGAAGTAAAGCTGTCACTGTTTGCAGATGACATGATACTATACATAGAGAATCCTAAAGATGCTACCAGAAAACTACTAGAGCTAATCAATGAATTTGGTAAAGTAACAGGATACAAAATTAATGCACAGAAATCTCTTGCATTCCTATACACTAACAATGAAAGATCAGAAAGAGAAATTAAGGAAACAATCCCATTCACCATTTCAACAAAAAGAATAAAATACCTAGGAATAAACCTACCTAAGGAGACAAAAGACCTGTATGCAGAAAACTATAAGACACTGATGAAAGAAATTTAAAATGATACAAACAGATGAAGAGAGATATTATTTTTTGGATTGGAAGAATCAACATTGTGAAAATGACTCTACTACCCAAAGCAGTCTACAGATTCAATGTGATCCGTATCAAACTACCAATGGCATTTTTCACAGAACTAGAACAAAACATTTCACAATTTGTATGGAAACACAAAAGGCCCCAAATAGCCAAAGCAATCTTGAGAAAGAAAAACGGAGCTGGAGGAATCAGGTTCCCTGACTTCAGACTATACTTAAAACCATAATTCAAAAAGAGTCATGTACCAAAATGTTCATTGCAGCTCTATTTACAATAGCCAACACATGGAAGCAACCTAGGTGTTCATTGACAGATGAATGGATAAAGAAGATGTGGCATGTATATACAATGGAATATTACTCAGCCATAAAAGGAAATGAAATTGAGTTATTTGTAGTGAGGTGGATGGACCTAGAGTCTGTCATACAGAGTGAAGTAAATCAGAAAGAGGAAAACAAATACCGTATGCTAACACATATATATGGAATCTAAAAAAACCAAATGGTTTTGATGAACCTAGGGGCAGGACAGGAATAAAGATGCAGATGTAGAGAATTGACTTGAGGATACAGGGAGGGGGAAGGGTAAGCTAGGATGAAGAGATTAGCATTGAGATATATACACTACCAAATATAAAATAGATAGCTAGTGGAAAGCAGCTGCATCACACAGGGAGATCAGTTTGGTGCTTTCTGACCACCTAGAGGGGTAGGATAGGGAGGGTGGGAGGGAGACACCAGACGGTGGGGATATACGTATCCATATAGCTGATTCACTTTGTTATACAGCAGAAACTAACACACCATTGTAAAGCAAATATACTTCAATAAAGATGTTAAAATCTTTTCATATTAAGATTTATCTGTGTGATATTATTATTATTATTATTATTTTTGCAGTACACGGGCCTCTCACTGTTTCAGCCTCTCCCGTTGTGGAGCACAGGCTCTGGATGCACAGGCCTAGCGGCCATGGCTCACGGGCCCAGCTGCTCCACAGCATGTGGGATCTTCCCGGACTGGGGCACGAACCCCTGTCCCCTGCATCAGCAGGTGGACTCTCAACCACTGTGCCACCAGGGAAGCCCTTTGTGATATTATTAAAGGTCCTAATTGAATGGAAAGTGCAAAAAATAAAAAAAAAAGAAACAAATGTCTGTACCTTGTGTATCCCACTGCAAACACTACTTCCACTTTCCCCGCAAGAGGTATGTACTAACATGAGTTTCTAATTTAGTCTTTTCTGACTTTTCTATATGTTTTCATATGTATGAATCCCTACCTAGTATAATTTCTAGATTGAATATTTTTGAACATGAAATCAATAGTATATTTATTTTAAGTGTATTTATTTATTTTTGGCTGTGTTGGGTCTTTGTTGCTGTGCACAGGCTTTCTTTAGTTGCAGCGAATGGGGGCTAATCTTTGCTGCGGTGCATGGGTTTCTCATTGCTGTGGCTTTTTGTGTAGTACGGGCTCTAGGCGCACAGGCTTCAGTAGTTTTGGCTTGCAGGCTCTAGGGCACAGGCTCAGTAGTTGTGGCTCATGGTCTTAGTTGCCCCATAGGATGTGGGATCTTCCTGGTTGAGGGCTTGAACCCGTATCCCCTGTATTGGCAGGTGGATTCTTAACCACTGTGCCACCAGGGAAGTCCCCAATAGTATCTTACAGTATAAATTCTTCTGTTGCTTGTTTTCAGCTCACAATATTGTTTTCAGGATTCATCCATGTTGTTACATGTGGATGGAATTCATTCTTTCTCACCATTGTGTAAAATAACTTTGTATGAATGAACCATAGTTTCTTTATCTATTCTACTGTCAATGAACATTTGGGCTTTTCCCTGTCTATGCTATTATGAATGTTGCTGTCATAAGTAGTATTTACATGTTTCCAAGTCTATTTTTATATAAAATTTTTTTCTACAGTATAAATCTGGAAGAATTGCTGCTTACTAAATTATATAAATATTCAGGTTTCCTAGAAAATGCCAAAATGTTTACCCAGTGCTTGTTTGAATACATATTCCTAAAAAAACACATAATTCTTTTTTTCCATATTAGTACCAGGAATACATCAGACTGATCTGCCAGTATCATTGTGGTTTAAATTTGTATTCTCTGATTACTAATAAGGTTGAATATCTTTTCACATGTTTGTCATTTGTATATATTTATCAAATTCCTTGTATATTTTGTTCTTTTAAAAGATAAAAATAAATGTCTGTAGAGAAGTGTATTGGCCATGCCAATAACAATGATAATAAAAAGAATTAGAAAACAGTCTGCCTCAATATATACCCCCCAAAATTCCAAAGTTCAATATCATTTTCAAATAAGTGATACATTTTTAAACCAAAATTTGAGAATTTAAAAAAGTTTTCATAGTTTATGCAGTAGTGTATATAAATATATCCCAGTTTTCACTAGATAAAAGTTTACTCTTGTGTATTTAAATCTTATGAAGCACACAAGGTTAAAACCTTGGTGTTATTCAAACTGTGGATGATAATATGTATGTAGTGGATTTTTTTTTTTGTATGTAGTGGATTTTAAGGAGCATTTTTATTTTACTATTTTTCAAAATAAATTTATTTATTTATTTTTGGCTGTGCTGGGTCTTTGTTGCTGTGCATGGGCTTTCTTCTTAGTTGTGGCAAGTGGGAGCTACTCTTCATGGTGGTGCGCAGGTCTCTCATTAAGGTGGTTTCCCTTGTTGTGAAGCATGGGACCTAGGTGTGTGGGTTTCAGTAGTTGAAACACATGGGCTCAGTAGTTGTGGCTCGTGGGATCTAGAGCACAGGCTCAGTAGTTGTGGTGCACAGGCTTAGTTGCTCTGTGGCATGTGGGATCTTCCCAGACCAGGGCTTGAACCCATATCCCCTGCATTGGCTGACAGGCATTGCCTGTCTCAGAAAGGATAGAGTCTCCAGTCCATGAACCGAGTCTTGCCCTGGGCTTTGTGGGTAACTTGGCAACTTGAGAATCATGACTCACGCTGTGTTTAGAGAATAATTTCTCCCCAGGAGTCCTGTGACTGTCCTATTTATAGCCAAGTCTCTAGTGAACTAAAAGACTGTTGTTATATCAATTAGTACTTCAAACACACCAACGACAGCAGCAGTTTATTCTAAAGCCCAGAGCCTGAATGAACAGCAGGTAGAGTGGTCACAACAATGATGACTGGCTCACTTCAGTATTTGCTATGTTCTTTTCATCCTTTGGGTGTTGTCGGTGTCTCTTTTACATGTGGTCTCTTCTGTCTCCCCCTGCATCAGTCTGTTTCTTTGAAAACGCCTCATTTTCATCAATCTTCTTCCCCAGATTCCATATCGTTTTTTTTTTCAATAGAGGAACGTATGATTTTTAAACTTTTGGTTGCGTTGGGTCTTCATTGCTGCATGCAGGCTTTCTCTAGTTGCAGCAAGCAGGTGCTACTCTTCGTTGCAATGCATGGGCTCTAGGCATACAGGCTTCCATAGTTGTGGCATGTGGGCTCAGTAGTTGTGGCTCACAGGCTCTAGTGGGCAGGCTCAGTAGTTGTGGCATACGGGCTTAGTTGCTCCGCGGAGTGTGGGATCTTCCCGGACCAGGGCTCGAACCCATGTCCCCTGCATTGGCAGGTGGATGCTTAACCACTGTGCCACCAGGGAAGTCCGCATATTAATTTTTTTTTTTTTTTTTTTGCGGTACACGGGCCTCTCACTGTTGTGGCCTCTCCCGTTGCGGAGCACAGGCTCCGGACGCGCAGGCTCAGCGGCCATGGCTCACGGGCACAGCCGCTCCGCCGCATGTGGGATCTTCCCGGACCGGGGCACGAACCCGTGTCCCCTGAATCGGTAGGCAGACTCTCAACCACTGCGCCACCAGGGAAGCCCCGCATATTAATTTTTTAATAGTGCTATTGTCATACATTGTGACACCTCTTTTTCTAGCTTCTCTTGGGCATTTTTCCTTTTATATAAGCTTTGAGCTTTTAAATGTAAAACAGCATAAGAGGTATGATATAAAATTGAATTATGTATTATTAGGAGAGAAATGATTTTCTCTTTATAGTATTATGCCTTGCCACCTAGAGAACATGATTATATTTTCTATTTCTGCAGGTCTTATTCTATGCCCATCAGTGAAATTGTGCAGTTTTCTCATTAAGGTCATATACTCTTCTTGTTAAATTTACTACTGAGTATTTTCTAGTTCTTGATCATTACTGTGAATAATTTTCCCCCAGAAACTCATTGTAGATTTATCAATGCAATGTACCAAATCTGTTTTTAAACAAATTGCCTAAATTTTCCACTTACATAATCACCTACCCAACAAAAAAATTCATCTCCTTTCCCAGGTTTTTAAAAATTATTATTTTGTTTTCTACATGTCTAAAACACACAAAAAAATTATAAAGTATAAGGGCCTATTACCTCTCAATGTAACTGGTTTTAATAATTCTTATAGTTTAAGTGGTTTTATAATATTTTATATATTAAATTTGCCTGTGGAGAACTTGGAGTGACTTTTGGTGTGAGTTGTAAAGTTTGTGGCCACACTCACTTTGGGGCATGTGTTTCCTCATTGTCCTGAAACAACTAGTGTTCCAGAAGTCTTGGGATATTTTCCCCCATGAGTTTGAGTTTCCACAGTGTTGTGAATTCAGCAGGACTGCCCCCATGGAACTCAGTCTCCACTGAAGTGTGAGTGGGTGCGACCTGCATTTTCCCAGGTGGCCAGCAGAGGGCGATCAGCCTGACTCTCATGCCAGTGCAGACACTGTCTCTTCTGCCCACAGGCTTGGCCCTGTGCACAGCTGACAGGTATTAGGTCTACACAGGACCAGCCAGGTCTGGGTTCGTGAATATGCAGAGCTGCATCCACACTAGAGGAGCAGTTTTCCTCAAGACTTCTCGGGAGGTTCCACCCTCAGAGGGACAGGTGAGGAAGATGTGTGGGGACGCTTCCTGCTGGGGGCTGAGGGCTGAGGATGGGGGGGTCTGTTTTGAGAAGACCCTTGAGGAAAATCTTGGGGAAGAATATTTTACTTAGTCATTTGTGTGGTGCAGGAGGAGTCCTGCATCATTTTAGGGGGTCCTGATCAGTTTTCCAGGTCACTGATTCGTCTGATTGTGCTTTCACTGATGTAGGGTACTGGCAGCTTTGTCTCACACTAACAAACCTCATATGTGTGTGTCTCTTCATAAGCTCTCTCGACTCTGCCTCACAGACTGATGAGTTTATTTCTGGGATCTCCATTCAATTCCATTCATCTCATTGTATATCTTCAAGCCAGTATCACAGTGTTTCCCTCATTGTGGCTGTGTAAGTACATATGCAACTGGGAAGTGTGAGCCTTCAAATTAGATTTTTCTTGTGAAAATTTTTTTAGACCTGTGGGGGTGTCTGAATATTATATATTTTTGCAGGTTCCATTTGTTTCCCCATTACCTGAATGTACCCCCTCCCTCTTTGCTTATGACCTCTTGTCCCTATGACCTCCTGATTGTTTTAAGGTGTCAACAGTATGAACAGAGCTTCCATGCAAAAAAGAGTCCTTGCTTTTGTCTAGATACAGTTTCTGAAAATAATTCCATGACTCCTTGGAAGCTTGAAAGATGGTCTTCAGTGTTGGATTTGATTGGCTTTGGAATATATTTCCAAAGGATGTCTCGAGGGGGCTTCAATGTGTTCCATCAGCAAGGAAGGAGATTCTAGGGTCCATCTACATCACTACAAATAATTCAATTTCATTCCTTTTTATGGCCGAGTAATATTCCATCGTATTGCCACATTTTCTTTATCCATTCATTTGTTGATGGACATTTAGAATGCTTCCATGTCCTGGCTATTGTAAGTAGTGCTGCAATGAACATTGGAGTGCATGACTCTTTTTGAATTATGGTTTTCTCAGGGTATATGCCCAGTATTGGGATTGCTGGGTCATATGGTAATTCTATTTTTAGTTTTTTAAGGAATCTCCATACTGTTTTCCACAGTGGCTGCATCAATTACATTCCCACCAACTGTACAGGATGGTTCCCTTTTCTCCACACCCTCTCCAGCATTTATTGTTTGTAGAGTTTTTGATGATGGCCATTCTAACCAGTGTGAGGTGATATCTCATTGTGGATTTGATTTGCATTTTTCTAATGATTAGTGATGTTGAGCATCTTTTCATGTATTTGTTGGCCATCTGTATGTCCTCTTTGGAGAAATGTCTTTTTAGGTCTTCCGCCCATTTTTAGATTGGGTTGTTTTTGAGATATTGAGCTGCATAGCTACTTGTATATTTTAGAGATTAATCCTTTGTCAGTTCCTTCATTTGCAAATATATTCTCCCATTCTGAGCATTGTCTTTTCATCGTCTATGGTTTCCTTTGTTGTGCAAAACCTTTTAAGTTTCATTAGGTCCCATTTGTTTATTTTTGTTTTTATTTCCCTTAATCTAGGAGGTGGGTGAAAAAGGATCTTGCTATGATTTATGTTAAAGAGTGTTCTTCTTATATTTTCCTCTAAGAGTTTTATAGTGTCTGGCCTTACATTTAGGTCTTTAATCCATTTTGAGTTTATTTTTGTGTATGGTGTTGGGAGGTGTTCTAATTTCATTCTTTTACATGTTGCTCTCCAGTTTTCCCAGCACCACTTATTGAAGAGGTTGTCTTTTCTCTATTACATATGCTTGCCTCCTTTGTCAAAGATAAGGTGACCATATGTACATGGGTTTAACTCTGGGCTCTCTATACTGTTCCATTGATCTATATTTCTGTTTTTGTGCCAGTACCATACTGTCTTGATTGCTATAGGTTTGTAGTATAGTCTGAAGTCCAGAAGCCTGATTCCTCCAGCTCCGTTTTTCTTTCTCAAGATTGCTTTGACTATTCGGGGTCTTCGTGGTTCCATACAAATTGTGAATTTTTTTGTTCTAGTTCTGTGAAAAATGCCATTGGTAATTTGATAGGGATTGCATTGAACCTGTAGATTGCTTTCAGCAGTACAGTCATTTTCACAATATTGATTCTTCCAATCCAGGAGCACAGTATATCTCTCCATCTGTTTATATTATCTTTGATTATTTTCATCAGTGTTTTATAGTTTTCTGAGTACAGGTCTTTTGCCTCCTTAGGTAGGTTTATTCTTCAGTATTTTATTCTTTTTCTTGTGATGGTAAATGGGATTGTTCCCTTAATTTCTCTTTATCATGTTTCATTGTTAGTGTATAGGAATGCCAGAGATTTCTGTGCATTAATTTTGTATCCTACAACTTTACCATATTCATTGATTAGTTCTAGTAATTTTCTAGTGGCATCTTTAGGATTCTCTATGTATAGTATCATGTCATCTGCAAAAAGAGACAGTTTTAATTTTTCTTTTCAATTTGTATTACTTTTATTTCTCTTTCTTTTTTGATTGCTGTGGCTAGGAATTCCAATACTGTGTTGAATAGTGGCGAGAGTGAACATCCTTGTCTTGTTCCTGCTCTTAGAGGAAATGCTTTCAGTTTTTCACCATGGAGAGTAATGTTTGCTGTGGGTTTGTCATATATGGCGTTTATTATGTTGAGGTAGGTTCTCTCTATGTCCACTTTCTGGAGAATTTTTATCATAAATTGGTGTTGAATTTTGTCAAAAGCTTTTTCTACATCTATTGAGATGATCATATGGGTTTTATTCTTTAATTTGTTAATATGGTGTATCACATGGTTTGATGTATATTGAAGAATCCTTGCATCCCTGGGATAAATCCCACTTGATCATGGTGCATGATCCTTTTAATATGTTGTTGGATTCTCCTTGCTAGTGTTTTGTTAAGGATTTTTGCATCTATGTTCATCAGTGATATTGGTCTATAATTTTCTATTTTTCTGATATCTTTGTCTGGTTTTGGCATCAGGGTGATGGTGGCCTTGTAGAACGAGTTTGGGAGTGTTCCTTCCTCTGCAAGTTTTGGGAAGATTTTGAGAAGGATACGTGTTAAATCTTCTCTAAATGTTTTATAGATTTCGCCTGAGAAGCCATCTGATCCTGGACTTTTGTTTCTTTGAAACTGTAGTTTAAAATCTTCCATTTCATTACCTGTGAATGGTCTGTTTATATTTTCTAATTCTTCCTGGTTCAATCTTGGAAGGTAGTACTTTTCCAAGAATTTGTCCATTTCTTCCAGGTTGTCCATTTGATTGGCATAGAGTTGCTTGTAGTAGTCTCTTATGATCTTTTGTATTTTTGTGGTGTCAGTTGTAATCTCTCCTTTTTTATTGCTAATTTTATTGCTTGGAGCTCTCTCCCTTTTTTTCTTGATGAGTCTGGCTAAAGTTTTATCTATTTTGTTTATCTTTTCAAAGAACCAGCTTTTAGTTTTATTGATCTTTGCTATTGTTTTCTGTTTCCATTTATTTTTGCTCTGATCTTTATGATTTCTTTCCTTCTACTAACGTTGGGTTTCCTTTGTTATTCTTTTTCTACTTGCTTTAGCTGTAAGGTTAGATTGTTTGAGATTTTTCTTATTTCTTGAGGTGATCTTGAATTGCTATGAAATTCCCTCTTAGAACTGCTTTTGCTGCATCCCATAGATTTTGGATCATCGTGTTTTCATTGCCATTTGTTTCTAGGTACTTTTTAATTTCCTCTTTGATTTCTTCAGTGATCTCTTGATTATTTAGCAGTACACTTATTAACCTTCATGTATTTGTGTTTTTTGCTGTTTTTTTCCTGTAATTTCCAATCTCATAGTGTTGTGGTCAGAAAAGTTGCTTAATACGATTTCAGTTTTCTTACTTTTTCCAAGGTTTGATTTGTGACCCACGATTTGATCTATTCTGGAGAACGTTCCATGTCCACTTGAGAAGAAAGTGTATTCTTCTGCTTTTGGGTGGAATGTACTAAAAATACCAATTAAGTCTATCTGGTCTAGTGTGTCATTTATAGCTTGTGTTTCCTTATTTTTCTGTCTGGATGATCTATTGGTGTAAGTGGGGTGTTAAAAGTCCCTCACTACTATTGTGTTACTGTCAATTTCTCCTTTTATGGCTATTAGCATTTGTCTTATGTATTGAGGTGCTCCTGTGTTGGATGCATGAATATTTATAATTGTTATATCTTCTTCTTGGATTGATCACTTGATCATTATGTAGTGTCCTTTCTTATCTCTTGTAACAGTCTTTATTTTAAAGTCTATTTTATCTTTTATGAGTACTGCTACTCCAGGTTTCTTGTGATTTCTGTTGGCATGAAATATCTTTTTCCATTCTCTCACTTTCAGTCTGTATGTATCCCTAGGTCTGAAGTGGGTTTCTTATAGACAGCATATATAAGGGTCTTGTTTTTGTATACATTCAGCTAGTCGGTGCCTTTTGGAGCATTTAATCCATTTATATTCAAGGAAATTACTGATATGGATGTCCCTATTACCATTTTCTTAATTGATTTGTTTTTGTGTGTCTTTTTCTTCTCTTGTGTTTCCCACTTAAAGAAGTTCCTTTAGCATTTGTTGTGAAGCTGGTTTGGTGGTGCTGAATTCTCATGGCTTTTGCTTGTCTCTAAAGCTTTTGATTTCTCCATGGAATCTGAATGAGATCCTTGCTGGATAGAGAAATCTTGGTTACAGGTTTCCCCCTTTCATCATTTAAAATATGTCTTGCCACTCCCTTCTGGGTTGCAGAGTTTCTGCTGAAAGATCAGCTGTTAACCTTACGGGGATTCCCTTGTATGTTATTTGTTGCTTTTCCCTTGCTGCTTTTAATATTTTTTCTTTGTATTTAATTTTTGATAGTTTGATTAATATGTGTCTCGGCATGTTTCTCTTTGGATTTATCCTGTATGGGACTCTCTGCACTTCCTGGACTTGAATGACTATTTTCTTTTCCACGTTAGGGAAGTTTTCAACTATAATCTCTTGAAATATTTCCTCTGACCCTTTCTTTTTCTCTTCCTCTTTTGGGATCACTATAATTCGAATGTTGGTGAGTTTAATGTCGTCCCAATGGTCTCTGAGACTGTCCTCAATTCTTTTCATTCTTTTCTTTATTCTGCTCTGGGGCAGTTATTTCCACTATCTTATCTTCTAGGTCACTTATCCGTTCTTCTGCCTCAGTTATTCTACTATTGATTCTTTCTAGAGTATTTTAAATTTCAGTTATTGTGTTATCACTGTTGGTTTGCTCTTTAGTTCTTCTAGATCCTTGTTGAATGTTTCTTGTATTTTCTCCATTCTATTTCCGAGATTTTGGATCATCTTTACTGTCAGTACTCTGAATTCTTTTTCAGGTAGGCTGCCTATTCTGTTTTCATTTATTTGGTATTGTAGGTGTTAACCTTGCTCTTTCGTCTGCCATATATATATAGATATAGATATAGATATAGATAGATAGATAGATAGATAGGTGGGGCTATATTCCTGTCTTACTGGTTGTTTGGCCTGAGGCGTCCAGCCCTGGAGTTAGCAGGCAGTTGAATAGAGCCGGGTCTTGGTGCCAAGATGAGGACCTCCAGGAGGCCTAACTCTGATTAACATTCCCTGGGGTCTGAGGTTCTCTGTTAGTCCAGTGGTTTGGAGTCGGAGCTCCCACTACAGGAGCTTGGGTCAGACTTCTGGCCTGGGAACAAAAATCCTTAACAATTAAAAAAAAAAAAAAAAAAAAAAAATCCTGCAAGCCATGTGGTGAAGCAAAAAACCAAAAATACAATCACAAAAATTTAAAAACAAAATAAAATTAGAAAGATAAAAAATATATTGGGGGCTTCCCTGGTGGCACAGTGGTCGAGAGTCCACCTGCCAATGCAGGGGACGCAGGTCCGTACCCTGGTCCGGGAGGATCCCACATGCTGCAGAGCAGCTGGGCCCATGAGCCTTGGCCGCTGAGCCTGTGGGTCCAGAGTCTGTGCTCCACAATGGGAGAGGCCACAAGAGTGAGAGGGCTGCATACGGCAAAAAAAAAGAAAAAAAAAAAAA
>NW_020172775.1:0-1873 GCF_003031525.2 Neophocaena asiaeorientalis asiaeorientalis | reverse complement strand
GCAGAAAAAAAAGCAAAAAGCAGAACAGTAACAAAGTATAAAAAATAAAATTAGAAAAATAAAAGTTTAGAAAAAAAATATAAAGGGATCAACATCAGTGAATCAACAAGGTAAAACAGAACCCCAATCTAAAAGAGAAAATAAAAAAAACCTTGGCTACGGGGTGGTGGGGCTGGTGTGGAGTGTAGGCAGAGGTGGAACTCAGGCAGGGGCAGGGTTTAGGGTGGGGCAGAACCTAGGTGGGTGGGTGGGGTGACGTTTGAGTGTGAGGCGGAGCCTAGGCACAGAACCCAGGCAGCCAGAAATGGCCTTGGGGGCAGAGCCCAGGCAGGGCGACATTCAAGCGTGGGGCGGGGCCTCTGCTTAGGACCTGCCCGGAAGTGGAGAGGCAGCACATCCAAAGGGCTGCCTATGGAGTGTGGAGTTCTGGAAGTTGGAGGTAAGGCCCTCAGCGAGGGTGTGTGGGTGGGGTTTAGGCCCAGTGTGCTGGAGTGGGTCTCTGAGTATAGAGGTAGGGCCCTGGGGGTGTAGGGGCGGGGCTTGGGCCTGTGGGCAGTAGGGAGGCTCTGAGGGCAGAGGATTAGGCCTGGGAGCCCAATAGGCTCCCTGGTGCCTAAGTGGACAGGGAAATCACTGCCCGTGTTCCCTTCTATTCCTCCACATCCCCCCATGTCTCCCCCAGGGTCTCCCACATTCCTGCTGGATCCCAACCATGGGTGTAGGAACTCCTCCCCTCCCCCAACCACCCCTCAGGGGTGCCAGTTCTGTACGTCCAGCCTTTACTTTCAGTCCCCCTTCCCTCCCTCCCACTCCCTTAGGACCTGTGTGGCTGGAGGGGAACTCCGTGAGCAGAGTATCAGGACCAGAAACTCAGCAGGCTTCTGGGGGCCCAAGACAGCAGGGAAAACCTGGCCATGCTCCCTTTTTAAAAATTTATTTATTTGGCTGTGTTGGGACTTCGTTTCTGTGTGAGGGCTTTCTCTAGTTGCAGCGAGCAGGGGCCACTCTTCATCGCGGTGCACGGGCCTCTCACTGGCATTACCTCTCGTTGCAGAGCACAGGCTCCAGACGCGCAGGCTCAGTAGTGTGGCTCACAGGCCTAGTTGCTCCGCGGCATGTGGGATCTTCCCAGACCAGGGCTCGAAGCCGTGTCCCCTGTATAGGAAATCAGATTCTCAACCACTGTGCCACCAGGTAAGCCCCATGCTCCCTTTTGATCCTCTGCCTTCCCAATGGTCCCCCAATTTCCCCCACTGGGCATAGGACCCCTTC
Source organism: Neophocaena asiaeorientalis asiaeorientalis (assembly GCF_003031525.2). NCBI lineage: Eukaryota > Metazoa > Chordata > Mammalia > Artiodactyla > Phocoenidae > Neophocaena > Neophocaena asiaeorientalis. The sequence goes on along the minus strand of NW_020172775.1, from coordinate 601 downwards.
TCCCCCAGCCAACCCTCAGGGTCGCCAGTATAGTGTCACCTCCTCTTCTCCTAACCCCTCACTCCCCTGCCATGCCCAGCATCCTACCCGGTCACTGGGGGTACCTCCCATCCATCTAGGTGTCCGAGGTCCCCCACCCGTGCCTGGTAGGTACCCTAGTTGTGCAGAGATGCGAATTCTGCATCAAACTAGTCTGAAATCTTGACTCCTCTCCCAAGTAATATTTTTGTCTGCACTTCTTTATTCTCTGTAGATCACCTCAGGCCTGGTGTCTGTTCAGATCTTTACCCATTGTGAAGGTAGCTGTTTGTTTTCTTGTTCTTTTCACACACTGAGTAAAATTTTATCTGATATATGTTTGGGAAATACATATTTCTCTCAGTGTGTGGCTTCTCTTTTTGCTTAGGGAGGAAGGTAATTCACAGAGAATAACATATGCATCAGGTGTTACTGCTGTTTGTTTCCTCTTGTGTGAGGGCTTTATGTTCCAAATCCTGCTTCATGAGGTATGTGAACAGACCCATGGCTGCCCACATACTGTCTACAGCTTAAAGGAATCGAGAGGTCTTCAATACATGTGTGCCTCAGCAAAGGGGAGCAG
>NW_020172774.1:49814-61911 GCF_003031525.2 Neophocaena asiaeorientalis asiaeorientalis | reverse complement strand
AAGGTAGATAGCTAGTGGGAAGCAGCCACGTAGCACAGGGATATCGGCTCGGTGCTTTTTGACTGCCTGGAAGGGTGGGATAGGGAGGGTGGGAGGGAGAGAGACGCAAGAGGGAAGAGATATGGGAACATATGTATATGTATAACTGATTCACTTTGTTATAAAGCAGAAACTAACACACCACTGTAAAGCAATTATACCCCAATAAAGATGTTTTAAAAAGATTTTTTTGGAAGAGATTAGGTAGGAACATTAGCCTCCTCCTCATACTCAGGGAAGCTAAATCTTAATTTGAAGTGAGAGAAATATTTGAAAATATCCCCAGTTTATTGGGTCCCACAGGTATACCTAAAGGAGGGGCATCAGTATTTTCTTTAAACCCCTTATAGTTATAAAAATAGGTACTATTCATTCATAAAGCACTTCTGGCCAGGCACTGTTATAAATGCTTTAGATACATTAATTCGTTTAGTCCTTACAATGATCGTATTAAAAAGGTATTAACTGTATCCCCACTATGCAGATAAGGACACTGAGGCATAGAGAGATGAAGTGGATCGTCCACAGCCAGTTAGTAAATGGAAGACATGGAGTTTAAAATATGATCTCATACTACTCTTTAATTAGTATCATCTTTTGTTACTTTTCTTTCTTTGCTAGTTTTTTTTCCCCCCTTAAGATGCACATCCCCCATATTTCCTCAACTGTACTCAAACCTCTTTTAGAATCTGAGGTTCTTTTATTTTTGTACCTCCCACAGTACATAGCAAAGTGCTGTTATGACATACCATTTTGAGAGTAGAGTGATTACATTTTAATGTCAAATACTCCCTTATACACACACACACACACACACACACACACACACACACACACACACACAGACACAAACCCCTGCAACAGTTTAGACACAATGCAAGGAGTGACTGTACCCAAAATGGTGGTGTAAAATACTCATCCATTGTCACAGATATGAGAAGATGTTGGTCCCACATAATCTCTTTGATTTTCCTGATCTTGACAGAGAAGATTGGAGAGTGTTGAGACTGGAGAGACAATTCTGCAGTAATAGATGCCTACTTCCAGGGCTGTGAAGAGGATATTTGAAGGAGGTAATGTTGTTTATATGTTAAATATTGCTTAGGACTCAGAACTTAAAGGCTGCATTAAAAAATACTTCACAAATACTATGAGCTTTTTTTCCCTTATAGGAACAAGAGCAAGACCAAACCAAGGGAAGTAAGTGCAATACGAGACACACAAACAACGGAACAGACACCGTAAGAAGTCTCCAGGGCCACAGTTCTTAAGGATTATCAGCAACCTCTTAATGAGAAGAAATGACAGATGACAAGGAGAACTTCTCCACCCTATAGAGTTTGTGGCATCTACTTTAAACTGAATGGAATTTTCATTATGGTCTACACTGAGGTTGTACTCCTTCACATTATAGCTTTACTGGTCATCTTTACAATGACCCAAGTTCCAAACGGCCCTGGAATCATGTTCTATACAAATGACTGAACTGGCAATGGCGGGGGAGACCTGGCCTGAGGGGTAAAGACAGACACTAAGAGCCACAGAGAACAAACCCAAGTAAGCTACGCCCATTCGGAACTTGTTCTTTCATCAGGGGACATTCAATAAGTGTTAATCAGTGCTTGGTGTAGAGACTTGTACACAGCCCTTTATGGGCCTTTTTATCATACCTCCCTGTTCCAGGCCCTCGCATAATATACTGCGAGAGACAGCTTGTAATGGAAGCTGAGGTTGGACTCGATGTCTCTTTCCTACTGCCTCAGTTGCCAAGAGACATTAAGCAACAAGAAAATAAGGTCACATTTTTCCTTCATTTCAGCAGATAATAAGAGCTAGTTTTTATTTAAAAGTAGACGATGTAGCACACGTATTGATTGATTAATGGCATATTCCCTTGAAAAATAAAGGTAAATGCTGGGATCCCAGGTAACAAATGAGGAGACAGACAGAAATAGGTTTAGTGCCTTGCCCAAGGCCACTCTCTGTCACCGACAGCCACAGCTTTGACACTTTGCCCAACGCTCAGTCTCCAAAGATGAATTTCTGATCTTTAATAATAACATAGTTGCTGGAGAAGAAACACTGTGCCTATTTCAAGATACTGAAACAATTAAATAGAAAAACATACTGTTCTTCCAGATTCTGGAATCTCCCTTAAGCACATCCGAACTCATGTTTTTCCCCAAAATGTAGTGGTCAACATTTAGTGCCATGACATTAGCTAATCTGTATGAAAATGGTGGGATCACACCAAGGGCATGGAGTGAATTTTCACAGTAATCACTCAATAGGCACAGTTAGAACTCTCTCATTTTAGAGAAGCAGGGAAAGGCTTCTGGCTGAGCTTTCATTGAATAGTAAAGTCAGCCGTTGGTATCTGTGGTTCCACATCTATGGATTCAATTAGCCATGCACTGAAAATATTCAGAAAAAAGAGTTCCAGAAAGTTCCAAAAAGCAAAACTTGAATTTTCCATGCATCGGCAACTATTTACATAGCTTTTACACTGTATTAGGTATTATAAATCATCTAGAGATAATTTAAAGTATGCAGGAGGATGTACTTAGGTTACATGCAAATACTATGCCATTTTATATAAGGGACTTAAGCATCTCAGATTTTGGTATCCACAGGATCTTGGAACCAATCCCCCAGGGATACTTAGGGATGACAAACTTCATCTAAGGCATTTAACTCAGCCGCTAGATTAAGGTACAAGTGAGGGGTACACACTGGGTACAGTCCTTCTAAAGTTCTGTTAACTTCACTATTTTTTTTTGTATTGAAGTACAGTTGATTTACAATATTGTTTCAGGTGTACAGCAAAGAAAGTGTACATTCTTTTCCATTATAGGTTATAAGATATTGGATATATGTCCCTGTGCTATACAGTAAAATCCATGTAGTTTATTTTATATATAGTGGTATATACCTGTTAATCCCATACTCCTAATTTATCCCTCTCCCCTTTCCCCTTTGGTAACCATAAATTTGTTTTCTATGTGTGTAGTTCTATTTCTATTTTGTATGTAAGTTCATCTGTCTCATTTTTTTTTAGGTTCCACACATAAGCGATATATTTGTCTGTCTGTCTGACTTATTTCACTTAATATGATAATCTCTAGGTCCATCCACGTTGCAGCAAATGGCAATATTTCATTCTTTTTTATGGCTGAGTTAACTTCACTATTAACACAAATATCTCACCTGGGGAGCTTTTAAGAAATACATTCCCACACCACACCCTTGACCTAGTAAGTCAGTATCTCCAAGGGAAGGGCCTAGGAATCTGTATACTTACAAAGCACTCCACTGGTCAATGCCCCTACATTCAGACAAATTCCTAGTTTTCAATGAGCAGATCCTTAAATGTTTGTGGTTGGCTACAGGGATCCTGCATGGAAGATGTAAACTATCCTTACTACTGATCAGACCACTCAAAGAGTTAAGCCTGAGGTGTCATATTCATTTTGACTACGAGAGGAGACTGGGGAAAAGTCCTCACGGGAAAGGCAAGAAATCATCCTTTCTCTCTGTGGTCAAATAGTATGATATAGCAGTTGTTAAGCACAGACTCTAGTGCCAGACTATCTGGGTTCAGATTCTGGCTCTGAACCTCATTAGCCTGACCAAGGGGGCAAGCCACTTAACCTCTCCCTGTTAGAGTGTCTCCAACTGTAAAATGGAGACAATGCTAGTACCTATTTCCTAGGGTTGTTATGTGCCTTAAAAGTTATTTACGGGCTTCCCTGGTGGCGCAGTGGTTGAGAGTCCGCCTGCCGATGCAGGGGACACGGGTTCGTGCCCCGGTGTGGGAAGATCCCACATGCCGCGGAGCGGCTGGGCCCATGAGCCATGGCCGCTGAGCCTGCATGTCTGGAGCCTGTGCTCCGCAACGGCAGAGGCCACGACAGTGAGAGTCCCGCATACCACAATACCAAAAAAAAAAAAAAAAAAAAAAAAGTTATTTACACATCCTAAGTACTTTAAAAAATATTAGGTTTTGCTGTATAGCATTCATGCTTTCAAAAAGGTTTTGTATAAATCCTATGGGATAGGTTGGGTCTGTCACCCCCAACTATTGAGATGACAAAACTTTCACACATAGAGTAAATGATTTTTCCCATGTTACTCTGAAAATTCATGGAAGAGATGGTAGCAAACCCAAGGCTCATGCCTTCTAGCCTTTTCCTCTTTTATTATACACATGGTTTCCCTTCACTCCCAATTCAGTATCCTCTTGGACTGTGAGTTATTATTATGTAGACTACAGTCTGCCTACAAGAAGAACATATTAGTTTCCTCAATACATGACTTTTCACTAGCATGTACAGAAGAAAGCATTTAAAACAAACTCCTGAAACTTAATAGGGCAACTTTCAGTTGTGTGCAGAATTCAGCTATGCACAAATACCTATTTCCTGTGTTAGACCCAAGAAATATTTTCAAGCTTCATCTTGGAAAAAAATAATCACTCTGCTATTAATCTACTGTTGCGTGACATCAACAACCTCTATGACAACAGGTGACAGACAGTCGTCCAAGATGATAAGCAAAATGTATTTTAACTTTAGGCGCGTCAAGCAGCTTTGAGACAGACTTTGGGAAACAGATCTGAAACTGCCCTTTCCCCTACAGTGCTGTCTTTTACAAAGAGACGTTTGAAAAAGAAATCTGACTCAATACCTGTCTTCAAATTACAACGTGGCAGCAAGTCAACACGACTGTCTTCAGCATGGCTCCTGCCACTACAAACAATGCCACCGCCTTAAGTAAGTGCTGGTTTTATGCCATCCAGAACTTGGCTAGGTGCCAAAGAAGGGTTGAACAGCTCAAATTTGTTCCATTTGCATAGAGAGTCTTATAGCAGCAGAAGTTAGTCAATTAGAGACCTCTCTGAGACTCACTCTATTGTCAACTCAGTGCCCCAGAGGGCACTGAAATCACTGGACAGGCCACCATGCAGACTTCTGCTCAATTAACTGGGGACCAGAGGGCTGGCAGGATGTTTGCCTCCGAGGGGCAAGAGGCCAGCATGGGCCTGGGCTGTGTGCCTAGAAGGCTAAGCAATAAGAGGCTGAACAATGTTATTGACTCATTTTATTTTTAGATACTTTAAAGGAAACTCAATCTATTAATTAATCTTAATTAAGATGTTATAATTAGCAAAAAAAGTACAGACCAATATGTTTTCCTCCAAGTGCACATGGTGTATATTTAACCAAAAAGAATTAGAACCCCAGTTAACAAAAGAACAACTTTTTAAACTGAAATGTTTTCCAATGGAAGTTTATAAACAGGCTATCATTACTACCCCTTCAATCTTATATAGTACCAAAATTATTATAATGCTACATAATATATCTTGTTACTGTGGCTCAGAGTTTATAATTTACTTATCCAAAACAAAATATGATTATTTAATCTTACATTTAAAATATCGATGTAAAAAAAACCCTTCATTTACAGGTTGTACACACACAGACACAAACACAAAATAAAACTTAGAAATGCAGTATTAAAAGATGTGTCAACGTATACAACAGTGAAACAAGACTAAGGACTGAAAACTGGTCAGTGTTAAACAGATACGAAGAGGTGAGAAATGTGGAAAAGTCTCATTTGTTAAAGATGAATATGCCTAAAAGATTAATGTCAAAAAACCTAAACTTTTCCCCACAGACCACTTTTCTACAGAGCTCCACTGACTGTCTTCAAAGAGACAAGTGGATCAAACAGAATACGACTAAAAGGAAATGGAATTCATTATTCTGTTCAAAGGAAACAGAGCAAACAATACTAAAGGCAAGCGTAAGAGTGATCAGTCTGAACAGAAAGCATCATCTAATTATGCTAGGCCAGGTCCGACGGAGGACATGAGGGGCAAAGCAGCCGCTCCCAGACCCAACGCTGCAGAGAAACACGACAGGCATTCACCAGATTTCCCCGCAGTGGGGCCGACGACACCTTGTCCATCCCAACCACCAATAAGTTCACACACTGGACAGCGAGGCACAATGGAGGTTATAGAAAAAGCAAGTGCTCCCCTTCAGGCAGCCAAACTTCCTTAGAGAACCTTTTCAAAGATTGCAAGCCATGTGCAAATTATTTATGAGATGTATCATCTCTGACTAGACCAACTAATTTACAGCCTGGTTTCTGTGCTTCGGATTTTCCGTTTGCAAAACACAGTATTAATTCGGGCCAACTCAATATGGCAGTATGGCTGCTCCCCTAAATAGTATGTGGATTGAGTATGCTGTAGTATACCATGAAGAACAAGGTGCTTCTCAATGAGCTTAGAACAGGGTCGCACTGCCATTCACTTCTAAAATGAGGTAAAATAAGATGTAGGCAAAGCATACGCACCTGCTGAAATGGCAGTAAATATCTGGGAACTGCAGCGACAAATGAGCACAGAAACACACTACAGATCTGACAGAGCCAAAACCAGATGAAACTTAATTACTTAAGTGGCCAAAAGCCACCACTGCACTCTATGAGGGCTTTTAATCATGACCCTAGTCATAAATATTTGTTTGGGACCTATTCTGTATCTCAAATAGCGAGGGTTCAACAAATGGTTATTACTATTTCATTATTAACTTTACTATCTCATTCTGTCCTTACAATCACCCTTATAAAAGGTAGGTGTAATTATCATACCCATTTTTAGCTAGATAAATTGTGGTGACAAAGAATTTAAGTGACATATCCAAGTATTAACAGCTAGTAAAGAGCAAATTCCAGGCCTATCTGATGCCAACGATCTTTCAAATACACCCCGTTGCTTCCCCAACAGTCTCAACATGGCTCAGTGTATCCAGTGTAAAACATCAAGGATGCCTGTGTAGTATGCAGAGCAACGCACACCCCCAAATGTCCACACCTTAATGGCCAGAGCCTGTATTGTTTGTTTACAAGGTAAAAGGGGATTTGGTTATAGATGAAATTAAAGTTGCTAGTCAATTGATGTTGAGATGGAGAGACTGTCCTGGATTATCTGGACAATTATTACAGCCTAATGTAATGAAGGGGAAGGCAAAAATGGGAGAACCAGAGAAATGGTAGCAAGAGCCTCAACCAGCCACTGATACTTCTGAAGACAGAAGGGGGCTAGCAGGCCAAGGAATGAGGGCAGCCTCTAGAAGCAGGGAAAGGCCAGGAGTAATAACTCCAGAAAGAATGAAGTCCTGATGACAATCTTGATTTTAGACCACTGAGATCCATTAAGGAATTCTGACCACCAGAATTATAAACTAAATTTACATTGTTTTAAATCAATGTACATAGGAAACTAAATCCCAGGAAGCTTAAGAATTTATAAAGATGTGAAAACATGGTCACCCTCACTCATGTTTCAATTTTCATTTGTCCAAACAAGATAATCCTTTTCATCTTTGAGGTTTGACAAAAATAAATATTTGGTAAACCTAGTCCTGGCAAATTCTACCACAAATTTAGTATCTTACCAACACAAATTTATTATCTTACAGTTCTGAAGGTGCGAAGTTTGAAATGAGTCTTAAGAGGGCTAAAATCAAGGTGTCAGTGGGTTGAATTCCTTCTGGAGGAAGAGAATCCCTTTCCTTGCCTTTTCCAACTTCTAGAAGCCACCCACATCCTTGGGTTCTTGGCCCCTTCCTTGCATCATACCTTCACATCTCACTCTGAATCTAATCTTCTGTTCCTCTTATTATTTGTATGTTTTCTATATAACCTTGATACATATTTGTATGAGGTTTTTTATATATTCCTGATAAGAACGATTTTTTAGGACATATATTGAGATTATTGTCCCAGTCTTTTGCTTGCCTTTTCAATTTCTTTTTTTTGCGGTACGCAGGCCTCTCCCATTGCGGAGCACAGGCTCCCGACGCACAGCCTCAGCTGCCATGGCTCACAGGCCCAGCCGCCCTGCGGCACATGGGATCCTCCCGGACCGGGGCACGAACCCACGTCCCCTGCATCGGCAGGCGGACTCTCAACCACTGCGCCACCAGGGAAGCCCCTGCCTTTTCAATTTCTAAGCAGTACCTTTGATTAACATTAAGTTTTAAATTTTGTTAGATCCAGCTTATCATGTTATTCATTATTGCTTTTTCTATTATAAAAAATATTTTCTTGTCCACATTGACAAAGCTATCCCCCCCAAAGCTTTCTTCTAGGATGTTTACAATGTAATTCTCACCTTTATTAATGTTTGCAAATCATTTCAACTTAATGTTTCTCTATGGTGTGGACTATGAGTGACTTTTTTTTCCTTTTAGATATTTAGTTCTTCCTGCACCATTCCTTGAAAATACTTTCCTCTCCCTAATGAATTGCATTGGTACCTCTGTCAGAAGGAATTGGACCATACATGTTAGGGGCTATTTCTGGATTCTCCTTTCCATTTCACTGATCTATTTGTCTATCCTTTAAGTCAATACGTTATTACTACTGCTACTATTTCAACTATTATAGATTTGAACAAAGTCTTTATTTTTAATTGAAGTATAGTTGATTTACAATGTTGTGCTAAGTACTAAGTCTTAAAATCAGGTAGTATAAATCCTCCAATTTGTAATTTCCCAGGACTGTTTTACCTATTCTAGATTTTCTGCATTCACATGTAAGCTTTAGTGTAATCTTGACAATTTCTACATAAAAGTGTTGGAGTTTGGACTATAATTGCAATGAATCTATAGGACAATTTGGGGAACACTGACAAGTTAAAATTAATTAGCCTCTATTCAATATCCTGAAATAAACCATAATGGAAAAGAAAATGAAAAACATATATGTATAACTGAATCACTTTGCTGTACAGCAGAAATAACAACACTGTGAATCAACTATACTTCAGTTAAATATTTTAAAAAATAGGAAAGAAAGCCTCATTTTTCTCATTAAAACATATACTCCATAAAACTTATTTTTACTTAACAGAGTAGTTAGTCTCTAATCTATAAACATAGTATATGTATTTATGTAGATTCAGTTATTTTTCCGTTCTATGTTTTGTAGATCTGTGGTAGAGGCCTTACATTTTTTTTGTCAGATTTATTCCTAAGTATTTTGGGTTTTGATGCTACTGTAAATAGTATTTTAAGATATCATTTCCAGGTATCAATTATGAGTAAAATAAAATACAATACTTTTTGTTTCACTTTGAGTCCTGCACTCTTGCAGACTTCAAGTTTTAAGTCTAATACTTTGACTTACAATACTGTCAATACCAAGAGGTTTACTTTTTCTTACCAAATAGTTATGCCTTTCATTTTATTATTTCCCTATTATTTAGGCTAACACCTCCAGTACAATGTTGAATAGAAGTTTAAGACTGTTCATTAAGTATGCTGTTTGCTTTAAGAATTGCATTATGTCCCTTATCAGGTTGAAAAAAATTCCTTCTAGTTCATATATTATTGAGTGTTTTTTCATGAAAGGGTCTCGGATGTCATCAAATTTTTACATCTATTTATCTAACCACATTATTTTCCTGATTTGCTTTGTTACTGTAGTGAATTACACTGATCAAGTCTCATATGTTAAAGTAATCTTACATTCCTGGGACAGATCTCAGATGGTCACGATGTATTATGCCTTTTGATATTACTAGATTTGATTAACTAATATTTTGTTAAAGATTCTTACATTTATATTCATGAAAGATATGACTAATTTTCTTTTCCTATAATGTTTTAAGTTTTGCTATTAGGGCTACACTGGGCTACCCTAATTTGTTCCCTAGAACAAATTAGAAAATGTTCTCTATTTTATGAAAGGGCTTGTGCAAAATGCTACTTTTTCTTTTATATTTTTGATAGAATTATGCAATTATGCCTCCTGGACCAGAGTTCTCTATAGCAAAGGTTTTCAACTGTCTATTTCTTCAGGTATCAATTTTGGTCAAGAGAGAAAAAATATATAGAACAGGCAAGACAACTAACAAGCACAAAATAATAGATATTTTCCTCGTCTCATGTTATGTGCCTCAGAAAACCTTGAAACCAAAATTTAACAATGACCTTTAAGAAGTAAAAGTACAGGCCACTCACACTCATGACCATCGATCTAAAAACTTCTGAAATGAGACAAACCAATTCCAGTAATATACAAAATGTCATGACCTGGTTGAGTTAATTCCACGAACGCAAGTTTTGTTTAACATTAGATAATTAATGTTGCTCACCATACTAAATACTCAGTAAATTAAAATAGAAAAATGATTATCTCTAAAATGTAGAAAAATTAATCAATTTTAACCCACCTATAGTTAAAAAAAACCAAAATGTTTAACCTCTGAATGAAAGAGAGCTGCCTTAATGTGACAAAGTTACCTATAAAAACATTAAAAGAAATACATTCAATGGTAAAATGTTGAAAGCTTTCCCTTGGAGATCAAGAACAAAACAAGTGGTAGGACGCGGAGGTCACCTTCCTCCCCCCGGATACACCAGAAGTGCATCTACGCGTGGAACAGCTCCTACAGAACACCTACTGAACGCTGGCAGAAGACTTCAGACCTCCCAAAAGGCAAGAAAAACCCCCACGTACCTGGGTAGGGCAAAAGAAAAAAGAATAAACAGAGACAAAAGGATAGGGACGGGACTTGCACCAGTGGAAGGGAGCTGTGAAGGAGGAAACGTTTCCACACACTAGTCAGCCCCTTCGGGGGCGGAGGGGGAAAGCTTTGGAGCAACGGAGGAGAGAAAAGCAACAGGGGTGCAGGGGACAAAGCAGGGAGATTCCCGCACAGAGGATCGGTGCCGACTGGCACTCACCAGCCCGACAGGCTTGTCTGCTCCCCCGCCGGGGCGGGCGGGGCTGGGAGCTGAGGCTCGGGCTTCAGTCAGAGCGCCGGGAGAGGACTGGGGGTGGCGGCGTGAACACAGCCTGCAGGGGGGTTAGTGCGCCACGGCTAGTCGGGAGGGAGTCCGAGGAAAAGTCTGGACCTGCGGAAGAGGCAAGAGACTTTGTATGTGTATGCTTCTGTGTGAGATTTTCTCTGTATAGCTTTGCTTTCATCATTTGTCCTAGGGTTCTGTCCGTCCATTATTTTTCTTAATAATTACTTTTTATTTTAATAACTTTGTTTTATTTTACTTTATTTTCGTTCTTTCTTTCCTTCCTACCCTCCTTTAGGAAACGAATCATCACAAATTGAGGAGGTGGACTTTGAGAGCAAGATATAGGATATTTTCCCGTTTTCCTCTTTTTGTCAGTGTATATGTGTATGCCTCTACGTGAGATTTTGTCTGTATAGCTTTGCTTCCACAATTTGTCCGAGGGCTCTATCCGTCTGTTTTTTGTTTTGTTTCTTAATAATTATTTTTTTACTTTAATAACTTTATTATATTTTATCTTAATTTTATTTTACTTTATCTTTCTTTTTTTCCTTCCTTCCCTCCCTCCCTCCTTTTTCTTTCTTTCTTTCTTTCTTTCTTTCTTTCTTTCTACTTCTACTAATTCTTTCTTTCTACTTTTTCTCCCTTTTATTCTCAGCCGTGTGGATGAAAGGCTCTTGGTGCTGCAGCCAGGAGTCAGTGCTGTGCCTCTGAGGTGCTAGAGCCAACTTCAGGACACTGGTCTACAAGAGACCTCCCAGCTCCACATAATATCAAACGGTGAAAATCTCCCAGAGATCTCCATCTCAACACCAGCACCCAGCTTCACTCAACGACCAGCAAGCTACAGTTCTGGACATCCTATGACAAACAACTAGCAAGACAGGAACACAACCCCACCCATTAGCATAGAGGCTGCCTAAAATCATAATAAGTCCACAAACACCCCCAAAACACACCACCAGACACGGACCTGCCCACCAGAGAGACAATATCCAGCCTCATCCACCAGAACACAGGCACTAGTCCCCTCCACCAGGAAGCCTACACAACCCACTGTAACACACAGCACATGAAGGAGCAGGATAAAAACCCACCAGACCTAACAAATGAAGAGGAAACAGGCAGTCTACCTGAAAAAGAATTCAGAATAATGATAGTAAAGATGATCCAAAATCTTGGAAATAGAATAGACAAAATGCAAGAAACATTTAACAAGGACCTAG
>NW_020172774.1:22812-48311 GCF_003031525.2 Neophocaena asiaeorientalis asiaeorientalis | reverse complement strand
AGAGAATCCTAAAGATGCTACCAGAAAACTACCAGAGCTAATCAATGAATTTGGTGAAGTAGCAGGATACAAAATTAATGCACAGAAATCCCTGGCGTTCCTACACACTAATGATGACAAATCTGAAAGTGAAATCAAGAAAACGCTCCCATTTACCATTGCAACAAAAAGAATAAAATATCTAGGTAAAGACCTGTATGCAGAAAATTATAAGACACTGATGAAAGAAATTAAAGATGATACAAACAGATGGAGAGATATACCATGTTCTTGGATTGGAAGAATCAACATTGTGAAAATGACTCTACTACCCAAAGCAATCTACAGATTCAATGCAATCCCTATCAAACTACCACTGGCATTTTTCACAGAACTAGAACAAAAAATTTCACTATTTGTATGGAAACACAAAAGACCCCGAAGAGCCAAAGCAATCTTGAGAACGAAAAACGGAGCTGGAGGAATCAGGCTCCCTGACTTCAGACTCTACTACAAAGCTACAGTAATCAAGACAATATGGTACTGGCACAAAAACAGAAACATAGATTAATGGAACAAGATAGAAAGCCCAGAGATTAACTCATGCACCTACGGTCAACTAATCTATGACAAAGGAGGCAAGGATATACAATGGAGAAAAGACAGCCTCTTCAATAAGTGGTGCTGGGAAAACTGGACAGCTACATGTAGAAGAATGAAATTAGAACACTCCCTAACACCATACACAAAAGTACTCTCAAATGGATTACATCCCTAAATGTAAAACCAGACACTATAAAACTCTTAATGGAAAACATAGGAAGAACACTCTTTGACATAAATCACAGCAAGATCTTTTTTGACCCACCTCCTAGAGTAATGGAAATAAAAACAAAAATAAACAAATGGGACCTAAGGAAACTTCAAAGCTTTTGCACAGCAAAGGAAGCCATAAACAAGACGAAAAGACAACCTTCTGAATGGGAGAAAATATTTGCAAATGAATCAACGGACAAAGGATTAATCTCCAAAATATATAAACGGCTCATGCAGCTCAATATTAGAAAAACAAACAACACAATCCAAAAGTGGGCAGAAGACCTAAATAGACATTTCTCCAAAGAAGACATATAGATGGCCAAGAAGCACATGAAACGCTGCTCAACATCACTAATTATTAGAGAAATGCAAATCAAGACTACAATAAGGTATCACCTCACACCAGTTAGAATGGCATCATCAGAAAATCGACAAACAACAAATGCTGGAGAGGGTGTGAAGAAAAGGGAACCCTCTTGCACTGTTGTTGGGAATGTAAACTGATACAGCCACTATGGAGAACAGTAATGGAGGTTCCTTAAAAGACTAAAAATAGAATTACGATATGACCCAGCAATCCCACTCCTGGGCATATACCCAGAGAAAACCATTATTCAGAAAGACACAGGCACTCCAGTGTTCATTGCAGCACTATTTACAATAGCCAGGTCATGGAAGCAACCTAAATGCCCATCAACTAACGAATGGATGAAGAAGATGTGGTACATATATACAATGGAATATTACTGAACCATAAAAAGGAACAAAATTGGGTCATTTGTAGAGACATGGATGGATCTAGAGACTGTCATACAGAATGAAGTAAGTCAGAAGGAGAAAAACAAATATCATATATTAACGCCTATATGTGGAACCTAGAAAAATGGTACAGATGAACCAGTTTGCAGGGCAGAAATAGAGACACAGATGTAGAGAACAAACATATGGACACCAAGCGGGGAAAGCGGCGGGAGGGTGGTGCAGGGGGAGTGTGATGAACTGGGAGATTGGGATTGACATGTATACACTGATGTGTATAAAATGGATGACTAGTAAGAACCTGCTGTATTAAAAAATAAATTAAATGAAAGCATAAAAAAAAAGTCGAAGCATTAACTCCTGAGAAGCTCACACACATATGCACTATACATACAGTTACGTTTATAGCAGCATTGTTTGTATTCACCCCAACTTGGAGACAACTCCAAAAACCATAATATGGGTAAACTGTGATATATTTGCACTGAAAATATTACATGGATACAAAAGTGACTTAACTACTGGTACAAGCAGATTAACGCATTAATCTCAGAAAAAAGGAAATGTTGAAGGAAAACCTTAACACATAAAATTATTAAATTATATCTTAGGGATGTATGAAAAAATAGTAAAAGTGTCAAGATAAGCAGGGAAATAATTATCCCAAAAGTCAGGATCATGGTTATTACTAAGGTTGAGGGTTAGGATTATGATTACGGAGGGATATACAGAGTTTTCTGATACATTATTAATGTTCTATTTTCTTGACCAGAGTGGGGCTTAAATATATTTTCACTTTTTAATTAAATGTTAATTTGAACATATGTTTTCTATACATGTCTGTATGCCAATTATATTTAAAATTAACCTCAGTTGTTTTAATAATATAAAATAACTAACTACATGACAAGATACACAAAAATAGAAGGAGAGAAGGGCATAATAATCATAAAATACCTAATCTCCCCAAATGAATCAATACAATTCTCATTAACGTTCCAAAAGCAAACTTCTGATTTTGCAAACTGATTCCAAAGTTCCTATGGAAGAACATTTCAAGAATAGCTGACGCTGTTCTAAAAAGAACAAATTAGACTATTCCTATCAGATACTGGCTGTACAAAAAATATCATACAACTATAAGGATCAAGACACAATAGTACTGGCACACAGAGTTAAGAAATGACCAACAGAAACAGAAAAGATAATCGAGAAATATACCTAAACATATATTGGATCTTGATAGAAAAGTAGTATGCCAAAGAAACTAACCCCAAGAAAATCACAACAAAACTCCTTTGTTATCTTTTATAAAATTATTTTTTCCAGCTTTGAGATATAATTGATACATGACATTGTGTAAGTTTAAGGTGTAGAATGCAATGATTTCATATATTGCAAAACACAGATGAATGGAACTGATCAAGAGCCCAGAAATAAACTCATGCATAAATGGTCAACTAATATTTGACAAAGAAGCCAAGAATACTCAATGGAGAAAAGGTAGTCTCTTCAATAAGTGATGGTGGGAAAATTGGATATCTATACGCAAAATAATGAAATGGGACCCCTATCTTACACCATTCACAAAAATTAACTCAAAATGGATTAAAGACTTAAATGTAAGACCTGAAACCATGGAACTCACAGACTGAAACAGGAAAAATAACTCCATGATATTGGTCTCAGCAATGATTTTTTTGGATATTACACCAAAAGCACAAGCAAAAAAAAGCAAAAATAAATGAGACTACATCAAACTAAAAAGGTTATGTACAGCAGAAGGGAAAAATCAGCAAATGAAAAGACAACCTAAGGAATGGGGGGAAATATTTACAAATCATATCTGATAACAAGCTAATATATAAGTGAACTTATGTAACTCAAGAGCAAAAAATTCAGATTAAAACATGGGCAAAGAACCTGAATAGACATTTTTCCAAAGAAGATATACAAATAGCCAACAGGTACATGAAAAGGTGCTCACACATCACTAATCACCAGAGAAATGCAAATCAAAACCATGATGAGATATCATCTCACACCTGATAGAATAGCTACTGACAAAAAGACAAGAGATAACAAGCACTGGAAAAGATGTGGAGAAACTGCTTTGTTTTCAATCTCAGCTCTGCCATTTACTAACTATGTAGTTTTGTGCTATTTATCTTCTGTGCCTTAATTTATTCAACTACATAATGGAGATACTACTACTATCCATTTCATGGATTATTGCTAATACATATATAAAACATTTGAAAGAGTGCCTGATGTGTATTAAGGACTAAGTAAAGGTTATCAATATCTTATTATGACTACTCTTTTTATTATTTCTTTTATTACAAACCAATAGAGTCAGAATGGGTTATTCAACTAATGCTGTTCCAACAATTAGCTTTCCACAAATTAGAATGCTAATCCAAATGGATTAAAGATATAAACATTAAAAACAAACTTTAAAATAATGAAAGAAAATATAGGAGTTTTTTGATAGGAACAGAAAATGCAAAAAATGTGCAAAAAGCATAAAGAAAATATTGATGAAATTTAAGTCTGATATAACCATAATTTATGTATGAAAATCAACACAACAAAGTTTAAGGAAAGCAATAGCCTTGGAGATGATAATCGTATAACCTAGGAAATACAATGACTCAAAATGTTACAAAAATTTCTACAAATCACATAGAAAAAGACAATCAGCCCAACAGATAAAAGAGTAAAGGATGCGGGCAAGCAATTTACATAACTCACAGACATGCAAATGACAAACAACAGTGATATACTATTTCACACATACTATATTTTGTTTCCAGTATGATGGCTCTTTTTGATAATTGATGGGTCATAAAGGCATGGTGTCAAGGATGTAGGGAAATGATAAAACTCATACCGTGCTGCTGGGTTTTATACTTTAAAGGGAGATTTCGTGATACTATTAAATTAGAAAATATTCATACCCTATGACCTGTCAATTTCTCACACTAGTAAACAAGCGGGCATGTAGGAGGATGTTTATTGCCCTACTGTTTATATTAATAAAAATACTTAAAACAATACAAATGGCCTTAAGATATTGGATAAACTGTGGTATACATTTAAATATTATACAGCAGTTTAAATGGTAATACATCTCTCTCTCATATATACATATACACACACATAAATATACACAAATATATAAATACAAATGAATGTGTATACGTATGTACATGTGTGTTTATGAATACAAACACCTCAAAAATATTTTTCAAAAATTAAGATGTAATTTTTGGAAAATAGAACTGAGGGATCGGGAAGGGATTTTTATGTTCTGTGTCAGAAAACTTGCAGCATTTGATCTGTAACTATGTTAATAAAAATTTAACTATGTTAAATAAAAAATTTAAGACAGAAGCAAGAATGAAATTTAAGAAATAGGAACTTCTGCGTTGGCCATAAAAGAGTAATAGAGATCAACTTTTTTTTATTCTTTTCTTTTTTCCCCCTTGGCCACTCCACATGCTTTGCGGGATCTTAGCTCCCGACCAGGGATTGAACCCTGGCCTGTTAGTGAAAGCGCCGAGTCATTCCACTGCACCACCAGGGAATTTCCCTGACAGGGACCAACTTTAGTTTACTGTCTCACCTTAAACTGAAATACCAGACAAAAATGAGTATGCTGTATGATTTGATTTGTATAAATTTCTAGAAAACACATAACAATCTACAATGACAGACTGGTGGTGGTTGTCTAGGCATGGCAGTAAAGGGATGCTGGAATACAAACAGACTCAGGAAAACCTAAGGGAATGCACATATTGGTTATCTTGATTTTGATTGCGGTGATGATTTCATGGGTGTGTGTGTGTGTGTGTGTGTGTGTGTGTGTGTGTGTGTGTATGTCAAAACTCAAAGTGCATACCATAAATTATTGCAGTTATGTTAACGATACCTCAGTAAAGTTTTTTTATAAAGCAATAGGTAGGATGTGGGGGAAAAAAATAACCCACGTAGGATAATAGAATTCCTGGATTCAAGGAAGAAAAGGGTGTGAAGATTAAGGAAAAGTTCAAATCATGCAACAACTATTAACTATAATGTACCAAGCACTTTGTTCTGCATTTTTCTCAACCATTATATGCTCTTATGAAATCTTGCTTGTTTCCTGCAAATTACTTACATCAGTTCACATTATTATACATTTATTAAACATGATTAATATCTGCCACTACCACTGATCTGTAGTATCTATGAGGATAAGTATTTTTATCCTCCTTTTTTAAAAAACAAAAACAAAAAAATACTATCATTTCCCAGTGTTAATCCACTGGCTGGCAATTTTCAGGTCAATAAATATTCACTGAAAGACTACTAGCCTTAGGTTCTCAAATATATATATAGGATAGTCCCTGACCTCAAGAAGCTCACAGTCTTAGTTATCAAGTTTTATTACATCCACAATTAGTAAGAAGAATGAGTTCTAAAAATAGCACTTGAATTCATTAATAAGTTAGACTTTCATGGCATTAAAAAAGAACAGTGATAAGACAGATAGATAATCAGATGTCCATCAAATGTTCTGTTGTGTGGATGCTACTGGATTGAAATTAAGTCCCTCTTTTAACGTCTGCAAAGCCAAAAAGCTTTCATATCAACACCATCTTGATAGTTTGACATGGCTGTTGCATTATCTGGACGAGATGAGCACAGGTTTGTACGGTCAGGGGGAACTCATTCTTATACCTATACAGGCATAACTCAGACATTGCAGGTTCGGTTCCAAACCACTGGCAAAATCAACAAATACACACGAATTTGTTTGTTTCCCAGTGCACATAAAAGCTATGTTTACGCTAGACTAATCAATTGAGTGTAAAATAGCATTATGTCTAAATAAACACTGTACATACCTTAGTTTCAAAATACTTTATTACTAAAAAAAAATGCTAACCATCATTTGGCAAAGCAGGGTTGCCACAAACCTTCAATATCTGTGAAGTGCAATAAAAGCGGGGTATGCCTGTAGTTGTTTTCTGAAGCCTGCTCTTTTAAGGTACTGGTATGTTCTCACAAATATATATGATTATTAAAACAGTACTGTCAAAATAAACAAGCAGAAGGAAGAGGTTGTCCTGTATGGCTTTACTCCTATTATCTCTCATAGAATAACACAGCGTAGATCACAAGCATAGAAATACAGTGGACATGAAGGTAATTTCATCATGGAATCTTCACCAAAATCCTATCTCTGGAATTACATACTATCTCTGGAATTTTACATCCTTTATGGCACTTCAGCTCATTTCCTATTTTTTACTATTTTCCAACCTTTCTGGATGTATCTGTCAGGAAACATTAGGATATGCTGCAGTAACAAATGCCAGCCCCTCAAAGTTTAATGGCATAAAACAACAAAGGTTTATTTCTCACACAATGTATCCATAAACATGGATACGGAGTTCTGATCCTCTGTATGACAGTAATATCCTCACTCAGGGACCAGGCTGATGGCTCAACCACCATCCTGAGCATTGCTGCTCACTACAACAGAGTCAAAGATTTAAGCAAAATTTGTACTGTTTTAAAACTTCTATCAATATACTGAAGTGGCATACGCTGCTTCCACTCACACTCCACTGGCCAAATCCACTCATATAACCACTCCTGAGTTCACCATGGTTGGCATGTAGAAACCTTCCACAGAGCGAGGCCCTGGCTAATGGTGACCAGGAACAGAGCTAACCACACTCAAGTTTCACCATATTTAATCAGATTCGGTTTACTCACTGAGCAGTTATTACAGCAGTAGAGCATGAAGAGCTTGTGCAGAATATGAAGTAAGCCTCTGGAGTATATCTGCTCAGGGTTTAATCCTGCCTCCGTCGCTGATCAGCTGTTTGATTTTGGCTAATTATCTTCTCTGTACACCCAATCCTTAATTTTTCAAAATGGGGATCGGAACAATAATACATACCTTGTAGGACCACTGTGAGTTTTAATGTGTTGAATAGATAGTATATGTGATCCTCTTAGAAAAATATGTGAGACATAGTAAATGCTCAGTAAATTCTTGCTGGCATTATTCTTATTACTACTACTACCATGCCACTACTGCTACAACAACAACATTCTAGATATTGGCACACATCTCATTTAATCTAAATTTATTCCAAGATTTCTATGAGAGGTATTCATATGCTCATTTGACAGAAGAGATAACAGAAGTCAAAGCAGTATTACAAGCAGAAAGATCTAATTATAAGCTCACATTTAGCAAAGCTGCAATTTGAATACAGATCTGCTAGACTACAGACCCTTTGCTAGTCCCTATGGCTTTAATATATTTATCGATATCCTATTGCTCAATGCTTTACTTGGAACATAAATCTAATATTTATAATTTCTCCAACTGACTATCACACAGGTACTGCCATACTGTGCAGAGAATTCTTTATAGCCAAAATTTGCAAGCCTTGCATTTTCACAGTTGCCACATACAGTCTTTGATCATAAACACATTGGACAGACTTTCTTGCCTCCAAATCCAAGGAAAACCCTGATGCTGCAGGGATGGGAACTCAAGTACTTCCCTCCTTCTCCTCTTAATCCTGCACCCAGTGCTCTAAGGACTTAAAAGTCTGTTGAATTTTTTTTTCTAAAATGATTTCATAGACCCCGACAATCCTTGTCATTAAGTGCCTGACTGGAGAAATTAGGTTTTACAGACATCTATTTTTCTTACTTATATCAGCATATTCATTATGGTGTGCAAAGCCATAAATCCATCTTACATATGACGTATAACATTTATATTTCAAGATCAGCTTTAATTCAGTGTTGTTTTTGTTGTTAGCATGTAGTAACTATTAACCCTCATGTATTCACTCAACATATAATAAAGCAACTACTTTGTATTTACAATGTTCAGTAAGATATATTCCCTGCTCTCAGACAGTGTATAGTCTAGGGCAGCATGTATAATGAAGGGTTACAGCATCATAGCTATTTGAAGTGCTTGTTAAAATGTAGGATTCTGGGCCTCACCCAGCCTTAACAGAATCCGAATCTCTCGGAATGGACCTCAAGAACATCTACGTGTTGGTAAGATCTCTCAAGTGATTTTGATGTAGAATAAAGTGCATTAATGTCAAATTCATAAAATATCAGTATTGGTTTAGATAAAGCCTCCTAGCTGAAAAATAATGTGGTGACCTTCTGGTATAACATAAAACTTCATTTTACACATGAGAAACCTGGGATCCAGAAAATGGCTTGTCCAAAGTCATTTGTCCTTCCTCTGGGCATATCCACAACTAAACGCTGGGTCTCATCATCCTAGGTTTACCATGTAATTTATTGCCCAAACTGGGACAATTGTGAGAGGGAAAAGGGTGAACTATTATTAATAATTACACTGGGATGACAGATATAAATCAGAACTTTCCTGGGCAAACCAAGTCCTATGATCACCTTCCCTAATCCCCAAATTAATGTTTTATAATTCTATATTCACATAGAGGGTAACCTACAACCAAATGTTTTCCTTCTTTTAGAATCAATTTCTTACTGTCCAGCAAGCCACTTATAAGTTCTCCCACTGGCACCCCCTGCCCACTTGAACTTAGTGGAAATGTATTTCCCTCTCTAACAAAGAAGAGATTTGACCCTGATCTTCCCATGTCACATGAGGGGTTCGTAGTAGAGTACAAGTTTTAAGAGTTCAGGCACTGGAATTTTTTATTTCTGAGTCTGGATCATAGCTGTACCAGATACTAGACGTGTGACCTTGAGAAACCTACTTAATCTTTCTGGGACTCAGTTTCCCCACTGCAAAGGTGTTGAGAGGGTTATTTAAATTAATGCAAGTAAAGTGATTGGAAGAATGGGTGATATACACGGTAAGCACTTAGATACTCTTCCTAATTGTTGCTATTAATAAAACTTGCCAAGTTGATCTTTTAAAACATTTTGTGGACAGGAGATATACGTGGGAAGACTAACCAGAACGTCAGACACTTTGTATTCTCTTGGCAGTTTCTAATCAGGCCAACCCAACTTTGAATTCCGACCTAACGAGTACCTGTGTGTCCTTGGGCAAGTTACTTCCTAGCCCTAAAACCTCAGTTTTCTCAACTATAAAACAGGAATAATGCTACCACCTATCTTAGAGTCATGTTGTGACATTTAAAAATCATCACAAGTGATTTCCACAGAACCCTGAATAGTAGGCACCCAATAAATATTAGATCCCATTATTCTGTTAACACTTTTGTTATTATACATCAATACTTGTCATTCAGCTTTAAAATAAAAGGGAATTAAAAAGGACACAAAGTTTAGAATGTTTTATAAATATCCTTATTCAAAACCTAACTCTTAAAACTGGCAGCTTTTGTACACATTTATTTTTCCTGTTGTATTTTCATAAAAACAATATCTGGCTTGCCCATTCCAAATTGTTTTTTAATAAGTGAAGTTGGACAAAGTTAAGTCTTCAGAATGTTACTCAAAATAAATGGCCAAATGGCCACTCTCATATATGCAATAATATACTTTTTTGTTTGTTTCTGGCTTTGGAAAGGATGATACATAATTTAAGATTCATTTTAGAAGTACCAACCAAAAAGCATATTCCTCTGAAAATGCAGGCTCAGCGGCCACGGCTCACGGGCCCAGCCGCTCCGCGGCACGCGGGACCCTCCCGGACCAGGACACGAACCCGTGTCCCCTGCATCGGCAGGCGGTCTCTCAACCACTGCGCCACCAGGGAAGCCCCTACTAATCCTTTTCTAACACTCGATATCAGCATAACCCACTTGCAACCAACTTTCTATCCTCTAAATATTTTAACATCACTAGTGAGATAATTAGAACTTAACAAGAATTTATAAATTTTTGAAACACGCATTTTTAAAAATTTGACTACAACTCAAGGTCAGTGAATGAGATCATTAACAAGCCCTCATTACTTAGCCGTGACCTCTGATGGTATCCATTTTAACTTTGCCTTTGGGGGTTTTAATTGTTCTTATGTGACTGTGGTTTCTCATTACTTATCATACATGTCATTGTAAACATTAAAAATCTCATTCTGAGGAAAATTTCAAGAATGACATTAGGATGAGACCTGACGTTCAGAAGTTATACCATGTACTTGAGGCACTAGAATGATACACTGCTCCCAAAAGAGGGTGTGCTTCTGTGTGGGCACATAAGAATGTATGTGTGTATCCAATTCCATACTGTACGTCAAAGACATTTTAACCTTGAACATTGAGAAACCTGGGATCCAGAAAGTGGCTTGTCCAAAGTCATTTTTATAACTATATTAATTATGTTTGTCATATGAACATCTCACAGCTTATCCATTCTCAGTAATACATGCACTCAGTTGCTCTTCCAAGGATGGGGATGAGTTTGCACAAACAAATCCAGGGGATCTGGCATGAACCCTTGTATGGAAAACATTTTTGCAAAACACTGGGCTCAGTTTAGATGTTCTGATCCTGGCTCTAAAATGAAGTTTCACCAAGTGCAAGGTTAAAGGCTCCATAGGACAGTTTAACTACCATGTTTAAAACCTAAGATTTGTTCTTCATCGGCCCTAATTGTTATATCCATGAAGGATTCAGAAATGTCATTTTTTTGTTTTAGGATTCATATATGATTATCTCTTTTCTATACTTTTACTCCCAAGTTTAGGTATTGTTAAATTATAGTTACTAATGTGTTACTAATGTGTAATCAGCTCCCCCAAATTGACGTTATCTCAAAGATGACAGGTATATTTTA
Source organism: Neophocaena asiaeorientalis asiaeorientalis (assembly GCF_003031525.2). Taxonomy (NCBI): domain Eukaryota; kingdom Metazoa; phylum Chordata; class Mammalia; order Artiodactyla; family Phocoenidae; genus Neophocaena; species Neophocaena asiaeorientalis. The sequence goes on along the minus strand of NW_020172774.1, from coordinate 36,980 downwards.
AGCAAACTCTCACAACAATATTAAGTTTAGGTACTGGATAAAAACACTTATTTAAAGAGTGCCATTGTATTTTGTGCCATTTTACCCAACCAAATATATGCTGTAGCAAGTGCAAGCAGAGTTGCAAGTCCTTGTCATGACTGTTCTGCTTAAGAAGATGAGATGTTCATGAATATTTCATAGGAGCACATGGTCTTAGGAATTTCTAATTGCCAACATAATTTCTTGAATGGTAGAATATAGAAGTGATACATTAGAAGTAGAGGGCATTTTTAGAGGTTGCTACAGCACATATCTGCCATTTCTATTCTATAACCTTGAGCTATTAGTTGGAATAAACAAGGTTGCCATTCATCCAAAGAATTCCTGAGTACCTGCTGTGTACCAGGTACTTTTCTAAGTGCGAAGGATAGAAAGAAGAAACGGATATAGTCATAAGCTTTGAGGTTACATCCGAGCTTATATTTCATCAGTTTGAAAGATTTTACATCGCTTTTTATGAAACATTTCCCAGTCATACGATTATGTGTCAACTGTACTTCTCCACTAGGAGTGGAGTTCCCCTTAATTAAGGTTACAACAATTATCTACAAGGAAATAACATTGTAAACGCACAGCATTTCTTTCAATTCTTAAGGTTTAGAAATCTTGGATAGATTTTAAATTGTGTTTCCTCATCTGGCTCCTGCTCTCTGCCAGTTTGTGTCTTGATCTTATTCTAATTGCTATCTGGTTCTTCTCCCTCCCTCACCAGTCCTGGTACAAGCATGACTTTGGCATGCTTTACTTATTCTCTAGAATTCCAACTTGGCCAGATGTTTCCTCAGTTTGTCTTTTAGACTCTGGGCTGGATTTCAGTCCAGATTTCACACTAAGTAATGTCACCCAGAGAATATGCTAGAACCCCAAAAGAAAAATAATCAACAGGTCATGACTAGAAAGCAAAAAAGATTAAAGACAAAAAAAATGATGTTGATAAATTCCCTCCCTTTGCTGTAAAATTTATTTTACTTTTTAATCCTGGCTTGTGTGCCATAAGAGACAGTTTGCATTTGGATTAGTGTTTTGTTAGTAAAATTTCAATAGAGTTACCATGACATTATATGCTTAATGCATTTACATTATTAGGTCATGTAGATCTTTAGATGGTCAACAGTAAATATAGCCAATAGTAAATGAATATCAAGAAGTAATATAAGCTGTAGTAAAGATCAAATCTGAAGTATGTCTACATTTATTGACCCATGACCCAGAAAACAATTTCTGTCTTTAAAGAAAATCCTATTCATTTCAGGTTTAAGATAAGAATAGGAATATCAGTGCAATGAGATATTGCCCTTAGAATCAGGAGTTTAAACTGTTCACAGTGAAGACACTGAACAAGTCAAATAATAAAACACCCCTCCGAGTATTTGTTCCCATACCTCAAAACAGAGCTAGGCTTACTGAAGAGCAGGAAGAGGTGTGTAATAATTCTGTAGGCTGCCATATAAAACAAAAGATGTTTTAACCTACCAGTTTGGCAAATACTAAAGAAACTGACAAACACAAGATATGCTGGTGGGGATTAAATTGGTATAACCCTTTTTGAGGCCAATTTTCAATATTCAGATTATTTAAAATTTGCATACACTTTGACCCTGCAACTCAACTTCCAGGATTGTAACTAAAGAATTTTAACACAATGGGCTTCCCTGGTGGTGCAGTGGTTGAGAATATGCCTGCCGGGCTTCCCTGGTGGCACAGTGGTTGAGAGTCCACCTGCTGATGCAGGGGACACGGGTTCGAGCCCTGGTCCGGGAAGATCCCACATGCCGCAGAGCAACTAAGCCCATGCGCCACAACTACTGAGCCTGCACTCTAGAGCCTGCAAGCCACAACTACCGAAGCCCGCACACCTAGAGCCCACGTTCCACAATAAGAGAAGCCACTGCAATGAGAAGCCCACACACGGCAACGAAGAGTACCCACCACTCGCCGCAACTAGAGAAAGCCCGTGCACAGCAACAAATACACAACTCAGCCAAAAATAAAATTAATTTTTTTTAAAAAAGAATTTTAACACAAAAGATTATGAAAAAGGAGTAAATGAATACCACCACAAAAAGTCATTAAATCACAAAGGAAGAGAGCAAGAGAGGCAAAAAAAAAAACCAAACAGGATCTACAAAACAGACAATTAGCAAGTGGCAATTGTAAATCCCTACCTATCAAAAATTACTTTAAATGTACATGGATTAAATTCTCTAATAAAAAGATATATAGCAATCAAAACAATATGCTACCAGCATAATAACAGATACACAGACCAATAAAACAGAATGGAGAACCCAGTAATAAATCCACACATGTACGGTCAAGTAATATTTGACAGGGAGCCAATAATACTCAATGGGGAAAAGATAGTCTCTTCAGTACATGGTGCTGGGAAAATTGAATATCCACATGCAAAAAAATGAAACTGGACCTCTATTTTACACTGCTCACTTAAATTAACTAAAATGAATGAAAGACTTAAATGAAAGACCTGAAACTGTAAAACTGCTAAAAGGAAACTTAGGGCAAAAAGCTCCATGACATTGGTCTCAGCAATCATTTTTTTGGATATTACACCAAAAGCACAAGCAAAAAAAGCAAAAATAAATGAGACTACATCAAACTAAAAAGCTTCCACACAGCAGAAAAGAAAAATCAACAAATGAAAAGACAACTTAAGGAATGGGAGAAAATATTTACAAATCACATCTGATAAGAAGCTAATATGTAAGGAACTCATACAACTCACGAGCAAAAAAAAAAAAAATGACATTATAAAATGGGCTAAGGGGGCTTCCCTGGTGGCACAGTGGTTGAGAGTCCGCCTGCCGATGCAGGGGACGAAGGTTCGTGCCCCGGTCTGGGAGAATCCTGCATGCCACGGAGCGGCTGGGCCCGTGAGCCGTGGCCACTGAGCCTGCGCATCTGGAGCCTGTGCTCCGCAGCGCGAGAGGCCACAACAGTGAGAGGCCCACATAACAAAAAAAAAAAAAAAAAGGGCTAAGGACCTATACAGACCGTTTTCTAAAGAAGATAAAAAAACTGAAAACAGGGAGATGAAAAGGTGTTCAACATCACTAATCATTAGGGAAATTCAAATCAAAACCACAATAAGATCTCACCTCACACCTGTTAGAATGGCTATCAACAAAAAGACAAGATATAACAAGCACTAGAAAGGATGTGGATCAAAGGGAATCCTTATGGACTGTTGGTGGGAATGTAAATTGGTACAGCCACTATGGAAAACAGTATGGAGGTTCCACAAAAAATTCAAAATGAAATTACTATATGATACAGAAATTCCACTTCTGGGAAAGGAAGGAAATGAAATCATTATCTCAAAGAGGTATCTGCACCCCCATGTTCACTGTTGTATTATTTATAACAGTCGAGATTGGAAACAACCTAAGTGTCAGTCTATGGACGGACAGATGAAAAAACTGTGGTGGTGTGTGTATACACACACCCATACACATACAGTTGACCCTTGAACGATGCAGGGTTTAATCCATGTATAATGCAGTTGGCCTTCCATATCCATGGATTCAACCAACAACAAACCATATAGTACTGTAGTATTTACTACTGAAAAATATCCATATAAAGTGGACCCGAGCAGTTCAAACCTGCATCGTTCAAGGGTCAACTGTACAATGGAATATTATTCAGCCATAAAACAGAAGGAAATCCTACCATTTGCAACAACATGGATGAACCTTGAGGGCATTATGCTAAGTAAAATAAGTCAGACATTAAAAGAAAAATATTCTATGATCTCACTTTTACGTGGGATCTAAAACAGATGAGCTCATAGAAACAGTAGATTAGTAGTTGCCAGAGGCGGCGGTGTGGGGGAAACGGGTGAAGATAATCGAAGGGTACAAACTTCCAGTAATAAGATGAGTAAGTTCTGTGAATCTACTGACAGCATGGTGACTATAGTTAACAATACTGTATTGTATACTTGAAAGTCGCTGAAAGAGACAGTAAAATTTCTTAACACACACACACAAAAAGGCAACCATGCAAGGGAGTGGATGTGGTAACTAACCTTACTGTGGTAATCATTTCACAATACATACGTATATCAGAGTATCATGTACACCTTAAACCTATACAACATCATTTTTATCTCAATGAAGCTGGAAAAACTATACTTCAAAGCAGGTGCTTATTTCCTCCTGAGGCAATTAATCCTAAAACTTCTTTAGGAATTAGTTTCCTTTCTCTACACTCTAGGAAGAGTATGATGTATACGGAAAAAGAGACAAAATGGTATAAATACATTGCAAGCTACTGCCTGGTCCTGGGCTCTACAGAAGTTTCTGAGCTCGACGATGGATTTATTGTTTTGCTGCCAGTGTTGTCAGTGGAACTTTGTGCACGATGAAAATGAATGCTAGCCCATTTGATCCTTGCCCTAAAATTATTGTTGAGTTAGTTGATGGCCAGAGTTTGAAGAATATTCAGATCATTCTAATCTAACCTATTTCCCTTAATAGTGAAAATCCAGCCCAGAGAAGTCTCTTATGCAAGAGCACAGAGTAAATCAGTAATTGACCTAAAAATTGAATATATTTCTGTTTCAATTCTAATTGAGCTCATTTCCCCCCCACACACACCCCACCATGGTATCTGTATTTCTCACTAATTTTAATCACACACCAACATGTACTCGCCGTAAGGGCACACGCCTGGTTTTAATAATTTTACGTAATAACATATTATAGCACAGGGTGGTCACAAAGCAGATGTTTGCTAAAACATTATCTAAATAAAAGAACTACCCCCAGAGAGGTGGTAACTAAAAGAGGTGATAAAGAGACAGAAGATCCGAGTTTGAGCCTTGGGTATGTTCCCAGTTGGAGAGTAGGCCGACAAGGAAGAACTAATGAAGTGGCCAGAGGAGGAGAAAAAGTACACCATGTCCTCAAGGAATCCAAGTTAGGAACCTGAAGAACTCCTAGTTTATACAGCCCTGGACGGCAAGGACCCAACATCATCACGTTTGACTCATATAACCCCTAAGCCTCCCAGACCTACATCAGAGCCGATTTATGTGTGAAGAGAAATTTCTTTTCACAGGCAAATATTTGAACTGTTTGACGACTATCCTAACAAAACTGTAAGTTACACCAAGATTTTTCCAACATAAGCAACTCAAACACTTTCCACGTGCTGCCACCGCCACGAGTGAGCGAATGTTCAGTAATTCTTGACACTGATAAGAAAAGGTGTCTCGGAATACTGTGTGCTCATGCAGACATTACATGAACGAGCCTGAGGCATGAATTAATCAAGATACATTTGGCCAGAATAATAACTGAGGTAGCAGAATCTTCCCCAAAGTTCTGTAGGGTCACACCAAACACATTCCTTCCAGGAGAAATTTGGCCTTGGCCTCTGATTACGGTGTAGCACACTATGGATTAAGTAGTAAGACTGCTATTGCTGCTGGTAATAAACCCACTAGGACTCATTTGCGAATACAGTATTTCAAGATAGAGTAATTAGGTTCCAACTAAAAACGACATTTAAGGTTATTATTTCTGGGTTCTAGCCATTTCCCTCTATGTGGAAAACAGATGATTTGTTTCCCAAAAAGGCTGAGTTGAGAAAACTACATTGTTGACCTTCCTCAAAATTACAGGAGGAAAAAAAAAAAAAATTACAGGAGGAAATGCAGAGTATCCTTACCTTCTGCTCCTCGTTGCTGGTAGCCAGCTTTAAGAGTAAGCAGATCTCCTGATGCTAATAAACTGAAATTAAACACAAAGCCCATAAACTACCGTGTTTATGAATCTAATGTACGCTACATGAAATTCAAGAATATCTCCTTCGGTGAGCTATCCAATGTAAACAATATGCATCTTTTTCACTATTTTCATTTAAAATCTTTTGACACCAACCATTTCATTAATACAAGAAACAGACCAACTTAACAGACACGGTATAAATTTTTTTGGATAGAGACATACCATTACATAAATTAAATTTCCAGTGACATGCAATCTGAAAGACTGGTGAAGTAGTGTTTACAGTGAACATATTCCACAAGGATTTGGCTCAATTGTATATTATCTGACACTTCGGAAATAAATTCCTTGTTAAATTGAAAGTGATAAATTTGGTTTACAGTAATTATACATAGACCATATAACTAAAATGTAATAACATCTCAACTCTTAAAAATGGGTTCTATTTGAGATTTTACATTGTGGCAACTTGGAGATACCATGAAATATAAACTTATTTTTAATAATTTTCTAAAAATTCTAATTAAGGGGAGAACATGGAAACCTCAGACGACTGAATAGGGCATACAGAACAGAGAGATCAAAGATTTTTAATACTATGAAAATACCTCATTCTGACCCCTATTACCTGTATATTACATAGAGGAGAAGAACTGCATAAAACATAGTTGTTTTTTTTTAAATAACAGCTAATCCAAAAATAATTCATACTTATATTCTGGGAATTCACAACTTTTCAAGTAAAATATTGAACTAGAACTTGAAGAAAACCTTTAGGGACAAAATGTCAATTCGTTTTAACAGTTATTGAATATGTACCAGGAGCTCAGAAGGCTCTGGAGGTATAAAGAACAGTAAGATCAAGATTTCTGCCCCTGAAAACAGCAGTCATGAAGTTAGTCAGATGTGTAAACAGGTTTTTTAAGAAAATGTGATGACTTCTATACTCCTCAGAGGCACGTAGTGCCATGAGGGTACAGATGAGGAATTAATTAATTCAACATGGTTTGAGGGATCCAGGGGAAGCTACAGAGAGAAAAGACCCTAGATCAGACTTCAGAAATGAGCTCACCAGGTGGGGAAGCATGAAGAGGGCATTCTAGGAGTATGACATCATGATCAAAGACCTAGGACTTCGTGTGTTTGCACAAGAGCATGGCAGGAGCTGAGGACATTTATGCTCAAACCAGAGTATGAAAATCAATCCCATCAGAATCTCCTATGGAGTTAAATGAAAACAAAAAGATTCTTCAGTCCCACTCAAAGTTTGTTTCACGAAGACTGGGATATGGCTCAAGAAACTCTTTAAAATCTTCTGAGCTGATTTAATGCCCAGTAGTTTTGATTCGATAGATCTAGATTGGTCTCTGGACCATATGGCAGAGACACTGGCTTAGAGGGTTGGGGGCAGAGAGGTGGAGAGACTAGCATTGAGGCTGTAAACCTAGATCAAGAGGAAAATGTGGGAGATTTCTTATTCCACAGTAAGTAGTCTGGTCTTTATTTTGTGACAATGGAAAGTTACCAAAAAGGAAGTGGCTTTAAAAGACAAGTAGTTATTTAGCTCACAGTTCTGCAGACTGGCTCAGCGGGCTGTTTCCTCCGATCTGTTTTCTCCCTCAAGCATCTGGGTACAGATGTGGCTCAGGTAAGCAGCTTTGCTGAAGTGCGCTAGCGCTCCAGCCTCTGGTGCTTCCGCTAGCACAAAGGGACCGACTCAGCTCCGCCCCAGGGGGTCTCTCCTCTTCTAGGAGGCTAGCCCAGGCTTGCTCACGTCACAGGGACTGGATTCCAAACCAAAGAGTGGTAATGCTTGAGGACTCTTGAACCTAGGATTGTAACTGACACAGCATTCAAATCTGCCATGTTCTATTGATCAAAATAAGCCACAAATCCACACCGGATTTAAGGGCTGTGGAGGTAGATGACCTCTGGATGGGAGTGAAGGGGAGCAGAATTTGCAACTACAAAAACCAGCTTCTTTGGCATAAGGATTATCTTGAGCAGGTTATTTTTAAAGACAGCAGACAAAGGAAAAGCTCTGAAAACAGTAGAAGTTACTCTTTTATAAGAGATCTTTACATTTACAAGGGAAATCTCCATTTGTAAGGGTGTAGGAGGACTAAATGTCTGGAAACTCTATCAGTGGAGAAGGCAAAAACTTAGCCTTAGATCTGCCTTACTCTCATTTACTGTGCTTTTCCTGGTCACCTACCATAACTGCCTCCCATGTAACACTCCAACATCTTCAGTCTTTAGCTGGAAATAGTACTTAAGGTGACAGCTTGGGAATTACTCAGTTTCGAGGAGGTATTCAGTTATCCTGGGTGTCTCCCATGTATACAGGAGGTTTATGTTATTAAACTTCTGTTTTTGTCCTGTTAATCTACTTTATTACAGAGGCTTCTCAGCCAAGAACCTAGAAGGGTAGAAGGAAAATTATTTTTCCTCCCCTACAGTTGGAACTGCAAAGTCATACTGTAAAGGGGCATGGGTCAAGGGGAGTAACTGATCAGAGGCATCACTGCCCATCAATTCACCACTGAAGTCACCACAGGTCTTTTTGTTCCGTTTCTCCTCATTCTCATACATAAATCGCCTAGTAGGGCCTCTGGCACAAGTTAGGAACTCAGTAGATGGCTGCCACCTTTTCCTCTCCCTTATTAAACAGGATAGAGATGTTAGCATAGCAATGTTTCTGGAAGATTCCACTGACAGTGCCGTCGAAAATCAATTACTAGTAGGGGAGACTAGAGACAGAAATTTATCTCATATTTTAGCAATAAGCCAAGAGAAAGGTAAGAATGATGCAGATTGAAGCCATGGCAATGGAAAAGGAGAGAATGGAGTTGAGAAGTATTTTGTAGGAATATCCAACTGGTCAGTATAGCAGAGTGGCTGAGAATATGAACTTCGGATTCAGGCAGATCTATGTTCACATGCTAACCATGTCACCTTGATCAAATCATTTAATTTACCTAACCTCCAATTTCTTTATCTGTAAGATGAGAATAAGAGTAGTCCCACCTTATCTTGGTTACTGATTTGTGATAAGTGATCTATAATTGAACCTTGATAATTATCATAATTGAATTACATCATGGAGGTAAGGATATGGACATAGGCTTTGGCACAAGGCTTGAAGATTGGAATTGGGAGGTGACCAAGGAAGCCATCAAGGATGACTGAGATATCTTAGTTGCACAACTGGTTACAGGGCAGAGCCCTTTCTGGATATTAGGGAAATAAAGAAAAGCAGTGATTGTGAAGAGGAATACACATCAGTAGTATGGACCTGTGAGATATCCAGGTGGAAATGTCTATAGCTCCGCAGACACTGGGAGGGACAAATAGCCCTCCTAACAGGTAACAGGGCTAGAGAAGTACATAATATACCACAGGGAAAGCATACAGAACAGTATTTCAACTTCTTCTTTTAAACCAATGATCCTTTCTAATAGACATAGTTATCTATTGCTTCCCACTTACTGTCTCTGTATCTGTTTCATCTTCTCACCAATACAGGTATACACTCTGCTTTCCTATGGTAGCTTGCTCTCTATTTATCTGCAACAGCCAAAAAGTCTGATACCTTATGACTAATGAGAAAATTTACAAGAAATATGCTGAGATAATTTAAACACCAGACGGCACGTGAGTTCATATACAAAGTGGAAGTATTATTACAAATAAGATTGACAAGACCCTTTATATTTTAAAGGAAACAACTGTGTGTCACTTCCTATTATAAATGTTACATGGGTTCTGTGGTCACCACACATCTTGAGGTTAAAGGTTTCATTTCTGGAAGTCATTATTTTCCTGTTTCTAAATAACCTTTAGCAGCAAAAACAAAGAGAAGTTTACACTTGAATTAGACCTTTGCCTCAAAACTGGTTAGTCTCCAATGGAGTCCTTTGTTTGGTGTGCTTCCCGGATCATTGGATGGTAAATGTTCTGTGCTCCCCTTTTCCTTCCCTCACTTAGCTTGCCCGAGAAGGGCAGGCCACACAGGGCTTTGACTTCTCTAAGTATTTATATCAACAAGATTATTTCACCTTGAGGTTTCTCATCGTATATCATTGTGACTTATATTTTATTTTGATTTTAGCCAAGACTGAATCAAAGTGTGTTTTTAAGATTAATACCTTCTAAAAAATAAAAAAATTTTAAAAAAAAGATTAATACCTTCTATTTCCAACTAGAAAATTTTAAGATATTAAGTTATAGATTTTCTTCCTATATCCCCCCTCTCACTAACCTCCATTCAAACAGATAATATACTCTGTGTTTCACGTTCTTACAAAACAGACGTGCCTCTGCTGAGAGCCGGTACAGCGTGTTGGGCTCCCCGCTTGAAGGAAATAAAGAGCAGTTGTGTAGAAGAAGCTGTGACACAGGGGTTTCCCCCAAGACTAAAAGAGTGATTCCCTCCAGGAATGGAGGAAGGAGAAAAACCAATGGGTCAGTTAAAGCAGATCTGTGCTCGCTACTCTTAATGGCACCTCAGGAATATAGCAGGATCTCAGAACTAATGGTTACATGGTACAGGAAGCTGGATCTGGGCCTGGGGTTCCAAAAACACAGCGGCAATACAGCAGAGAGCCCTTACACACATGGAACTTCCGTGGCCTTGAATGAAGGCCTATTAGCACTAACCATGTCGGGCCAGAGGTCAGAGCCTCTTCATCCTTTTTCCCATTACCGTGAAGTCTCTGGAACTCTGGTGCCAAGACAGGGTGGAAGACAGGACATCCAAAAATACCAGTGACAGAATATCTCACCAAATTAGTGGGATGAGGGTCCAGGATGCAAAGAAAGTTGATCAAAAGGGAAAAGACAGTAAAGTTTCTGCCAAGTTGGTGAACTGAGATTCACACCCACAAATGAACTTCAGGTAGTTTGTGTCATGAAAATAGCATTTAAATTTTTCAAAATGAAGTATTATTTCATTCCTGAATGAACCTTGGTAAACTGTACACGCTACCAACCTGTGGCCCTGACATTCTGATACCGTCACTTCCCAAATCCTTGCCACTTCGAAGACCCAAGAACAGAGCTCAGGGCAGCAGCAAAATCCAAGGTTACAAACAGAGGGCACGTAGTTTGAAAAAGAAGATCAGTCAGAGAAATTCAGCCAGAGATTAAGTAACTGGCACCTGCTTCTGCTTAAATTTTGCTGATGGCAGGAGCCTTCCTGAAGTTCCCGGCAACTGCAGTGCATGAGGGAGTACCTGTGTGGAGAGGAAGGTGGGAAGACTCACATACACACAGTTTTCATAGCGTCTGTGGGAAGCAAAGGAGTCTGGAAGGTTCCCACGATTCTAAAGCAGATGACACAGGGTTAGTTGAAGGCAAGAGCTGTCACGCCAACCATTTAGGCCCTAAGCTGACTGATGGAGCATGCCCCCAGAGAGGGGTGCCACACGTGTACGGCCAGGACCAGGGCTCCAGAAACACTGCCCCTCTGAAGATCCTCCAGGCAAGGATCTAGAACAAAGATGAAAGCTGCTCCAAGAAACCACAGGAACAATCTACGCAGAAACCACATTATTTGCAGAAATTACCAATATGTGGTTCAAGAATACGAGAGCATGCACTCTATCCTGCTGCCATCAGAGGACCATATAGTCAACTCTAGACATCAGCTGCCCCAGAATCCAGTCGAGGGCAAGACGTTGACATTAGCAATAGGAGGAAGACCAAATGGACTGAGTGAGAACAGCTGCCCTCCCCCACACACATTTTAAAAATGGAACCCCACTATACATACTGTTTTCTCAACTATTTCCCCCTGTGTACCATGAACACATGTCAATGCTGAAATATACACACTTCTAGTAAATCATTTTTGAGAGCTCCATAAAATTCATTGACTAGAGGTACCATTAATTAACCAATTCCCATTTGGGGAAAAAGTTTTTTGCTTTATTATGTATTTTTATTCCCTTAACAATTGTATCCTATTATAGAGAGGACTATACACACTAGATTCTTTTTTTTATATATATATACAGCAGGTTCTCATAAGCCATCCATTTTATACACTTCAGTGTATACATGTCAATCCCAATCTCCCAATTCATCCCACCCTTCCCTTCCCCCTTTGGTATCCATATGTTTGTTCTCTACATCTGTGTCTCTATATCTGCTTTGTAAATAAGATCACCTATACCAGTTTTTTCAGATTCCACATATATGCGTTAATATATGATATGTTTTTCTCTTTCTGACTTACTTCACTCTGTATGACAGTCTCTAGGTCCACCCACATCTCTACAAATGACCCAATTTCGTTCCTTTCTATGGCTGAGTAATACTCGATTGCATATATGTACCACATCTTCTTTATCCATTCGTCTGTCGATGGGCAGTTAGGTTGCTTCCATGACCTGGTTATTGTAAATAGTGCTGCAGTGAACATTGTGGTACATGACTCTTTATGAATTATGGTTTTCTCAGGGTATATGCCCAGTAGTGGGATTGCTGGATCATATGGTAGTTCTATTTTTAGTTTTATAAGGAAACTCTACACTGTTCTCCATAGTGGCTGTATCAATTTACATTCCCACCAACAGTGCAAGAGGGCTCCCTTTTCTGCACACCCTCTCCAGCATTTGCTGTTTGTAGATTTTCTGATGATGCCCATTCTGACTGGTGTGAGGCGATACCTCATTGTAGTCTTGATTTGCATTTCTCTAATAATTAGTGATGTTGAGCAGCTTTTCATGTGCTTCTTGGCCATCTGTATGTCTTCTTTGGAGAAATGTCTATTTAGGTCTTCAGTCCATTTCTGGATTGGGTTTTTTTTTTGATATTGAGCTGCATGAGTTGCTTGTATGTTTAGAAGATTAATCCTTTGTCAGTTGCTTCATTTGCAAATATTTTCTCCCATTCTGAGGGTTGTCTTTTCGTCTTGTTTATGGTTTCCTTTGCTGTGCAAAAGCTTTTAAGTTTCATCAGGTCCCATCTGTTTATTTTTGTTTTTATTTCCATTACTCTAGGAGGTGGATCAAAAAAGATCTTGCTGTGATTTATGTCAAAGTGTGTTCTTCCTATATTTTCTTCTAAGAGTTTTATAGACTCTGGGCTTACATTTATGTCTGTAATCCATTGGGTTTATTTTTGTGTATGGTATAAGGGAGTGTTCTAATTTCATTCTTTTACATGTAGCTGTCCAGTTTTCCCAGCACCACTTATGGAAGAGACTGTCTTTTCTCCATTGTATATCCTTCCCGTTTTTGTCATAGATTAGTTGACCATAGGTGCGAGGGTTTACCTCTGGGCTTTCTATCCTGTTCCATTGATCTATATTTCTGTTTTTGTGCCAGTACCATATTGTCTTGATTACTGTAGCTTTGTAGTATACTCTCATGTCAGGGAGTCTGATTCCCCCAGGTTGGCCTTTTGTCCTCAAGATTGCTTTGGTTATTCGGGGTCTTTTGTGTCTCCATACAAATTTTAAGATTTTTTTGTTCTAGTTCTGTAAAAAATGCCATTGGTAATTTCATAGGGATTACATTGAATCTGTAGATTGCTTTGGGTAGTACAGTCATTTTCACAATATTCTTCCAATGCAAGAACATGGATCATCTTTCTACCTGTTGGTATCATCTTTAATTTCTTTCAACAGTGTCTTACAGTTTTCTGCACACAGGTCTTTTGTCTCCCTAGGTAGGTTTATTCCTAGATATTTTATTCTTTTTGTTGCAATGGTAAATGGGAGTGTTTCCTTAATTTCTCTTTCAGATTTTTCATCATTAGTGTATAGGAATGCAAAAGATTTCTGTGCATTAATTTTGTATCCTGCAACTTTACCAAATTCATTGATTAGCTCTAGTAGTTTTCAGATGGCATCTTTAGGATTCGCTATGTATAGTACTGTCATCTGCAAACAGTGACAGTTTTACTTCTTTTCCAATTTGTATTCCTCTTATTTCTTTATCTTTGAGGAAATGATTACAGTTTTTCTCCATTGAGAATAATGTCTGCTGTGGGTTTGTTGTATATGGCCTTTACTATGCTGAGGTAGTTTCCCTCTATGCCCACTTTCTGGAGAGTTCTTATCATAAATGGGTGTTGAATTTTGTCAAAAGCTTTTTCTGCGTCTATTGAGATGATCATAAGGTTTTTATCCTTCAATTTGTTAATATGGTGTGTAACATTGATTTGACTTGTGTATACTAAAGAATCCTTGCATCCCTGGGATAAATCCCACTTGATCGTGGTGTGTGGTCCTTCTACTCTGCTGTTGGAATCTGTTTGCTAGTATTTTGTTGAGGATTTTTGCATCTATATTCATCAGTGATATTGGTCTGTAATTTTCTTTTTTTGTAGTATCTTTGTCTGGTTTTGGTATCAGGGTGATGGTGG
>NW_020172774.1:19882-21725 GCF_003031525.2 Neophocaena asiaeorientalis asiaeorientalis | reverse complement strand
TCCTCCCTCAGCAATTTTTTGGAAGAGTTTGAGAAAGATAGGTGTTAGCTCTTCTCTAAATGTTTGATGGAATTCACCTGTGAAGCCATCTAGTCTTGGACTTTTGTTAGAAGATTTTTAATCACAGTTTCTTTCACTTCATTTGTGATTGGTCTTTTCATATTTTGTTTCTTCCTGGTTCAGTCTTGGAAGGTTATACCTTTCTAAGAATTTGTCCATTTTTTTCAGGTTGTACATTTTATTGGCATAGAGTTGTTTGTAATAATCTCTTACAAACCTCTGTATTTTAGCAGTGTCAGTTGTGAGTTCTCCTTTTTCATTTCTAATTTTATTGATTTGAGTCTTCTCCCTCTTTTGTTCTTTTAATTCTTCTAGGTCTTCGTTAAACATTTCTTGCATCTTCTCCATCTTTGCCTCCATTCTTTTTCCGAGGTCCTGGATCGTCTTCACTATCATTATTCTGAATTCTTCTTCTGGAAGGTTGCCTATCTCTACTTCATTTAGTTGTTTTTCTGGGGTTTTATCTTGTTCCTTCATCTTGTATATAGCCCTCTGCCTTTTCATCTTGTCTCTCTTTCTGTGAATGTGGTTTTTGTTCCACAGGCTGCAGGATTGTACTTCTTGTTTTTGCTGTCTTCCCTCTGGTGGATGAGGCCATCTAAGAGGCTTGTGCAAGTTTCCTGATGGGACTGGTGGTCGGTAGAGTTGGCTGTTGCTTTGGTGGGCAGAGCTCATTGAAACTTTAATCTGCTTGTCTGTTGATGGGTGAGTCTCGGTTCCCTCCCTGTTGGTTGTTTGGCCTGAGGTGACCCAACACTGGAGTCTACTTGGACTCTTTGGTGGGGCTAATGGAGGTCTCTGGGAGGGCTCACACCAAGGAGTACTTCCCAGAACTTTTGCTGCCAGTGTCCTTGCTTTTGTTGCATCCCATAGGTTTTGGATCATGTTTTCATTCTCACTTGTCTCTAGGAATTTTTTGATTTCCTCTTTGATTTCTTCAGTGATCGCTTGGTTATTTAGTAACGTATTGTTTAGCCTCCACGTGTTTGTGCTTCTTACACGTTTTTTCCCCTATAACTGAATTTTTATCTCATAGTGTTGTGGTCAGAAAAGATGCTTTGATATGATTTCAATGTTCTTATATTTACTGAGGCTTGATTTGTGACCCAAGATGTGATCTATCCCGGAGAATGTTCCGTGCACACTTAAGAAAGAGTAATCTGCGGTTTTTGGATGGAAAGTCCTATAAATATCAATGAAATCTCTCGGGTCTATTGTGTCATTTAAAGCTTGTGTTTCCTTATTAATTTTCTGTTTGGATGATCTGTCCATTGGTGTAAATGAGGTGTGAAAGTCCCCCACTATTACTGTATTACTGTCGATTTCCTCTTTTAGAGCTGTTAGCAGTTGCCTTATGTATTGAGGTGCTCCGATGTTGGGTGCATATATATTTATAGTTGTTATATCTTCTTCTTGGATTGATCCCTTGGTCATTATGTAGTGTCCTTCCTTGTCTCTTGTAACTGTCTTTATTTTAAAGTCTATTTTATCTGATATGAGTATTGCTACTCCAGCTTTCTTGTGATTTCCTCTGTTGAAGTCCTGCAATCAAATCCTGCTAGCCTTCAAAGTCTGATTCTCTAGGAATTCCTCCTCCCGTTGCCAGACCCCCAGGTTGGGAAGCCTGACGAGGGGCTCAGAACATTCACTCCAATGAGTGGACTTCGGTGGTGTAAGTGTTCTCCAGTGTGAGTCACCCAACCAGCGGTTATGGGATTTGATTTTACTGTGATTGCACCCCTCCTACCATCTCATTGTGGCTTCTCCTTTGTCTTTGGATGTG
>NW_020172774.1:0-19840 GCF_003031525.2 Neophocaena asiaeorientalis asiaeorientalis | reverse complement strand
TATGTAGTGTCCTTCCTTGTCTCTTGTAACTGTCTTTATTTTAAAGTCTATTTTATCTGATATGAGTATTGCTACTCCAGCTTTCTTGTGATTTCCAATTGCATAGAATTTCTTTTTCCATCCCCTCACTTTCAGTCTGTATGTGTCCCTAGGTCAGAAGTGGGTTTCTTCTACACAGCTTATATATGGGTCTTGTTTTTGTATCCATTCAGCGAGCCTGTGTCTTTTGGTTGGAGCATTTAATCCATTCACATTTAAGGTAATTATCGATATGTATGTTCCTATTACCATTTGCTTAATTGTTTTGGTTTTGTTTCTGTAGGTGCTTTTCTTCCCTTGTGTTTCCCACCTAGAGAAGTTCCTTTAGCATTCGTTGTAGAGCTGGTTTGCTCACTAGCAGGCAGGTCTGGTTCAGTCTCCTATGGGGTCACTGCTCCTTCCCCTGGGTCCTGATGCATACACTACTTTGTGTGTGCCCTCCGAGAGTGGAGTCTCTGTTTCCCCCAGTCCTCTCGAAGTCCTGCAATCAAATCCCGCTAGCCTTCAAAGTCTGATTCTCTAGGAATTCCTCCTCCCATTGCCAGACCCCCAGGTTGGGAAGCCTGACGAGGGGCTCAGAACATTCACTCCAATGAGTGGACTTCGGTGGTGTAAGTGTTCTCCAGTGTGAGTCACCCAACCAGCGGTTATGGGATTTGATTTTACTGTGATTGCACCCCTCCTACCATCTCATTGTGGCTTCTCCTTTGTCTTTGGATGTGGGGTATCTTTTCTGGTGAGTTCCAGGGTCTTCCTGTCGATGATTGTTCAGCAGTTAGTTGTGATTCTGGCGTTCTTGTAAGAGGTAGTGAGAGCACCTCCTTCTACTCCGCCATCTTGAACTAATTTCCCTCACTAGATTCTTGACAATAAATATTCAGAAGCAAAATTTTGGGGTCAGAGGGTGTGGGCAATTACAAGATACACTGCTGAACTGCTTTACGACTCATAGTCCTGTCAAAGGAGTTAGAGAGGGTCAACTTACTGGAACCCTCACCATCACTACATGGAGCAAGTATGCACTGCTGCGTGACACGTTACCACAAATGTGATGGCTTAATACACACACTGATTATCTCACAGCTTCTGTTTGTCACGCGTCTCTGCATGGTTCAGCTATGTTCTCTGCTTCAGAGTCTTACCAGCTATGATCAAGATGTCAGCTGGGATGCATTCTTACCTGGAGAAGAACCCACTTGGGAACTGACTCAGACTGGTGGCAGGATTCCTTTCTACCTGGCTGGAAGGCTAGAGACATCTGTTTTCTTCAGCAAGAGCCCTCCCTCACCTCTTAGAGGCATCCCAACAGTTCTCAGCCACGGGGCCCTCTGCATAAACAGTTCACAGCATGGCATCTTACTTTGTCAAGGGCAACAGCCTAAGATAGAGCCAGCTAGCAAGAGATTCTTACACAACATTATGTAGTCGCAGGGGTAACAGCCCATCATTGTTACCATATTCTATTGGTTAAAAGCGAGTCACATGTCCCACTCCAACTCTAGTGGAGGGTTTTCTACAACAGTGTGGACACCGGAAGGTAGGAGTCACTGGAGGTCACCTTCAAGTTTGTTCACCACACTAGATACTATCATTTGTTTTACTTTTACAAATTTAACACAAACTAATCATTGTTTTAATCTGCACTCATTTTGCCTTGATTAGTAAAATAATTTTTAACAGAAAAAAACAGTCAATATTAAATGCTGTTGTCACACACACAAAAGTAATAAATAACACAGAAAGCTCACAGCTCTAGCAGAAACTAACAATAAATTGCCTAGAGCACTTTCTATACTGAATTTAAGACGACCAGGCATCAAAATAATATCAAGGGCACAGGGAGATCAGCTCAGTGCTTTGTGACCATCTAGATGGGTGGGACAGGGAGGGTGGGAGGGAGACGCAAGAGGGAGGGGATACGGAGGGAGACGCAAGAGGGAGGGGATACGGAGGGAGACGCAAGAGGGAGGGGATATGGGGATACAGGTATACATATAGCTGACTCACTTTGTTAGACAGCAGAAACTAACACACCATTGTAAAGCAATTATATGCCAATAAAGACATAAAAGAATATCAAGGGAAGTAGGATTTCATGATGTTTAGGAAAACGTTCACTGGAGCTAGAATGCCTGAGTCTGAATATCGGCCACAGTGTTTACAGGCTATGACAATTTCAACCACCGACTTAGTCTCTCTGAGTCTGTGCTTCAATTTGTAAAACTGTGATTATGTTAGTAAGTGCTTAGACTTACTGAGCACTTTCTATGCTCCACACTCTTTCTAAGTACTTTAACATGTGCTAACTCATTTAATTCTCACAGTAAGCTTATGAAACAGATATTGTGAAATGCATCATCCTAGGGTATGGGGAGGATTAAATGAGTTAATTTAAGTAAAGGCCATAAAATAGTTCCTGGCACATAATAAGCACTCAATAGATGTTAGGGAGCATTATGAGGATATACATACGGTTGTGCTCATGTCCAGTGCTCTGGGTGACACAAAGAGCATAATATAATGTTTAACCCCCAAGAAGACTGAAAGAATAAAGACATTTACAGGAAAATAGCCTAATCAAGATCACAGATATTTCACTAGGTAGCATATGATTAAGTGGCATGTGTTATGGCTAAGTCCAGAGAATCTCGGAACTTCTTCTAGAAGACACAAGCCACAAACTCTGTTTCAAAGAATGGGCAGGGGATTTGGATCTAGAGAAAAGTAGGAGTGGGAAATTACAAAAGAACGGACCAGTTGGCTCAAAGGCCAAGAAAAAGGAATGGCCAAGGCTGGTCTCTGCCAAGAAATGAAATATTAGAAGTCTGGTAGAGCAGCCAGGTCTCCAGGAAGGGAACAAGGCAAGGCTGGACAGGAAAGCCGACACTAGGATATGGGCGCCCTTGATGTACTGCATGAACCTGTCAATATCCATCCCTCTAGAGAGCGTTATTATTTATTCAGTGAACAAAATGATTTGTCATGATGAAGACTATTTCAATGAGAACATCAAATTCAATGCTAAACTTCCCTTCCATCTGAGGAGGAAACAACTGAATGCTCTCAAGCCTTCAAGGACTCTCATTTACCACGAATCCATCCCTGCAGGCTCACCTCACAAGAAATGCCTCCCCAGACTTTCACAAACTCCTAGAATATCTACTATCATTTATCTCGTGACGACACAGTACCCTGCATCATTAGGCAACTACCAAGTGTACAAATTGTGGCTTTCGAGGAGAAAACAGGCTTCTGGCTGGGCCAGGACCATGATTTACAGCAGGAAATGACAGTCTTGTTTTTTAAGCACCTAGTGCATTCCTGGCATTATGCTAAGTGCATTCCCACATCTGTGCATTTAATACTAATCGGCACCACGTGCCTGACCAACTCCAGGATCAAGTTCAACTCCTCTGCCGATTATGGACACAAAAATCAGGCCATACAACGCACAGCTCTTTAAACCCCTGGGGTTTGGAATGAGAAGCGTGTTGGACGCGGCTGAGCTGTGAAGGTGAGAGCAGGAGACGCCTAGCTGCCATCCAGGTTGCAATCCTTGTCCTGGTGGGTGGTCACACACGCCAGACAATGGCAATAATAAATAGTGCACCTAGAGAATATCTCCTACAGCCACACCCTCCTCCAGGCACATCTGTGACTTCATTTCATCCTCACAACAACTATGCCAGGTAAGTACTATTATAAACTTCATTTTATACATGAAAGAACATGTGCTCTCCTGAGCTAAAACGTTTCACTTGGGCTCAATCTTTTCCCTTGTGAGTTCTGACATGTTATTGGTTTCTCTCCACCCGCCATCCTAGCCCTTTGGATACTGAGAGTCAAATTATAGAAAAAAGTCTTTTGTTGTATCAGTATTTTTATGTTTAATAAATACACTTATCTTCTGCTTAAAGTTACTCTGATAACATGGATAGTAACTAGTTTCAAAACATTAAGACTATCGCCTAACTCTTTGTACCCAAGCCTATAAATCTGCAAAATATCAATACAATTCTGTCTTCTACCTACAGGGAGATTACTCGTTAGATTAATCTAACTTCAGATTGTGACTATAAAAGTGTTTCGATAAATTTAAAGTTCCCGGGCTTCCCTGGTGGCGCAGTGGTTGAGCGTCCACCTGCCGATGCAGGGGGCGCGGGTTCGTGCCCCGGTCCAGGAAGATCCCACATGCCACGGAGCGGCTGGGCCCGTGAGCCATGGCCGTTGAGCCTGCGCGTCCGGAGCCTGTGCTCCGCAATGGGAGAGGCCACAAGAGTGAGAGGCCCGCGTACCACAAAAAAATAAATAAATACATAAATAAAACAAATAAAGTTCCCGACAGGCATAAAGATTAACCCACTGAAAGACTCGCCAAAGGGGAAAACTTCTTTTTCCTGGGTGCCTTTAATTAGTTTTCCTTCAGATCTATGTTGACCTCAGAAAAGCAATGCTACTTTCTCTGCTCTTTGTACTGCCACTGGATCAGATGATACTTTCTCTACTCTCCTTTATCTGGCTCTTTCTGCTTCTCTGCTCCTTGATAATAATTAGTTCTAGGGAAGACGGATGGGTTTTGGTGCCGGGAGGATTCATTACAACAGGCAGCCACTGTGGGAGTGGGGAGAGTACAAATGAATGTGTGCACTGCCGCAGGGCAGGGGGCAGAAAGTTAACGGGCAAGGGAAGGGCTTGAAGAGGAAGTCTCCCAGGACAGACCCTCCCGCCACTCAGTGCCCCCAAGAATTCGTAGCAGCAGCCATGAAAAAGCCGGAGTGGGCTCAATAGGGTATAACATTCAGGAATCTCAAGCTGAACAAGAAGGGGCATCCATTCCAGAGCTGGATGTACACTGGGGCTGCTGTCACTTTAGAAAGTTGTTGTTAACAAAAGACAACTTCATGGTATATAGAAATATAATTGACTTTTGTATGCTGATCTTATATCTTATGACAATACAAAACTCATAAATTAGCTTTAAAAAAAGACAACTTCACTTCCCTTTCTAAATTCACAAGCTATAATCAGGTACATGTGGACAAAGTACTTGCATAGAATGTTAAAAAAAAATGATTTACCGTGTTTCTTCATCAAGAAATATTCCTTTGTATTTTGATGGATCTTCTGTATTAAAGCAGCAAGCTGTCAAGATGCCAACTATCTTTCTTTGTAGCTAATCAATATGTTATAAGAGACATCACTAAAAATAGCAATGAAGTAAACAGAAGCTTGGGTATCAGAACTAACTTTGGGCTTTCCATCGTTTGTTTTCCTTCCTCTGAGACAGCTCCACTGAGACTTAGACATTTCACTTAGAGATGTAGAATAGGTATGTGTCCCAAAGACAGCAATGAAAATAACTGAAGGGATGGAGAACGGGTTTCATGAGGAATCCTTAAAGAATCTTCTCGTTTTCTTGACCATGAAAAGTTAATATAGAACAAACAATGTACACTTCTACATATTCCCAGTAACTAAAACAGAGTTTCTTGTACAGTACTGTTTTACAATACAAGAAAAAAAAAAACACTTTAAGATATAATAAAAACATACCTACCTCTACCATCTGAGGGCAGAACCTTGGAGAAAGGACCACAAGCGATGTCTATTACTGGAGCACTTCAAGCAAAATGTGGACACATTCCCCTCTAAGCTATGCCCAAAGAGACACTGGCAGAGCACACGCTCTCTTATGGTCCATCCTGCTTTATGATCCCATGATTCTGTCACCTAATATTTTGCAAACTAAAAAGTCCACAGTGGTTTATGATATCTCCATTTGTGCCTGACAGTAGGGTAGGGAGTATGAGTATAAAATCGCTTGCCTGTTACATGCAGTTAATATTAATATTGTATAATGAAGTAGGATATGTTGATCCTCTTTTGATTTAGGAGCTCTAGAAGTGAAATAAGGTGCGCCCAAGCAGTGTTGGCGAAACGATTTTTCTCCTAAATGTCAGATAGTTAGGAAAAAGCCCACTGAGACACACTCATTTATATATAAACCTTCTTCTTCCATGCCTCACATCTAAGTCATCAAAGATGAATGGTGTAATGATTTAATGAACCAAGATTCCCCTCAAGTCATAGGTCACAAGGAGTAAAAGACATAAAAATATTTCCTATAACAATAACACCATTTTCATAGTATCTCCCCCAGTCACGTCTATCAGATGGCATGAGTTTGTAGCTGAACTTACTTCACTCCTTATTCAGTTCCCTTCATCTGTTGAGGATGCCTTCTGCCTTTCGAAGTTCAGAGCTCACTCTTCAAATGAGGCTGCACACCTGCTCTAAGATTTCTCTTTCCATAAAACCTGTAAAACTCATGGACACTTTCACAGGCCACGGGAGGTGACTAAATTTATCATTTATACAAGAATGAAACAACAAATAAAAGGCACAGCTATACTAAAATAGTGGCAAATCTTAAAGCTCATTTATGCTTCGTAATGAAAACACATTTGGAAAGAATCTACAGCATGGGATAAAAATATGATGTAAGGACTTTGAGGAAATAAGTGACTTGAGCTAATGTACATGAGGCTGCCTCCCCTCCATTCCAGTACCTGCTGGACTGGTCATGGAACCTAGAAATTAGGGCAACCTGCCCCAGCACTGGAAGAAAAATCACCACCTACCTGCCATAAACTGAACAATTCTCACCAAGTGAAATTCAGAGAGGATCACTTTCGAAATCAGACTGAAAAAATTCAAGTAATCACAGAACATAGAATTACAAATCCTATGATAAAGCAGACAGGTGGACCACTGAGACCTCAGGCACAGCTGGGAGTGCTTGGGAAGATAGGAAGTGAGAAGAGGAGGGCCCTGGGAACAAACTTTGAAGAAATCCACTGTTACAGAATTATAAAATATACTGGGACTTCCCTGGTGGCGCAGTGGTTGAGAATCCGCCTGCCAATGCAGGGGACATGGGTTCGGGCCCCAGTCCGGGAAGATCCCACATGCCGCAGAGCAATTAAGTCCGTGCACCACAACTCCTGAGCCTGCACTCTAGAGCCCACGAGCCACAACTACTGAGCCTGCATGCTGCAACTACTGAAGCCCACGCACCTAGAACCCGTGCTCTGCAACAAGAGAAGCCTCTGCAATGAGAAGCCCGCGCACCACAATGAAGAGTAGCCCCTGCTCGCTGCGACTAGAGAAAGCCCGCATGCAGCAACGAAAACCCAATGCAGCCAAAAAATAAACTTAATTTAAAAAATAAAACAAAAGAATTATAAAATATAAAAATAATGCCGCATAAAATAAGGAGATTTTCTAGCCCTGAAGAAGGGGAGTAAGAGCATACTTGTGAAAAATATTTATTCCCGGAAACGAGATCACATTTTAGTCACCATCTAACACCGTTCATCAAATAAAAGCAAACCACCTCTACAGGAAAATAAAGTACCAGCACTTGATCTTAAATAGTATTAGAACCAATAAAGAACAAAACAATTACTGCAAAAACTGAATCCCTGAAGCTTCTCAACTGCTATTCCCATAGAAGACACCAGAACAATCATAACAGAAGCAATAAGCAAAAATAAATAAGACAGCCTTCTTGAATGAAGTAAGACTTCAGCTTTAAAAATTGAAAGGGCAAAATTAGAGAAAATAGATGAACACCTACACGTAGCCTGATTAAACTTTTCAATTTTAAGCATAATCAATCTTCTAGCCATCTAGTCAGAAAAATAAAAACAAATCAACAAAACAGGTTCCTTACAAAAGAAAGACAAATAATGCTGGCTCCAGGCTTATTAGAGTTTGATAATGTATGTATTTATACACGCGCATATATATTAACCACTCCCCCCATCAGCAGCAAAAATATATTAAACATAATCTTAAAATCCTCAATAAAATACTAACAACTTGAACGCATCACATATCATAGGTAGAACAATTATTCAGTCATTTCAGAAGTCAAAGCAGCCACTTCAACTCTTAAACCTCCATTACCTCCTG
This sequence comes from Neophocaena asiaeorientalis asiaeorientalis, assembly GCF_003031525.2. NCBI lineage: Eukaryota > Metazoa > Chordata > Mammalia > Artiodactyla > Phocoenidae > Neophocaena > Neophocaena asiaeorientalis. Next base: position 11,824 of record NW_020172774.1, on the reverse strand, counting down.
CCTCACTGTACTTTTGAAGAGAAAACACGGCCCTTCAGACAGGAAGTCTCTCAACTTACCACCCCCTCTCACTTTGATCTACTTCCTTAACCAACTTTTGCTTGATCCTTCCAGACACAATGCAACAGCGTTCCTTTCCTATCTTACTTTGAGTACTTGAACTTTCAACTGCATATCCCACTGCCTCTCCACTATTGCTTATCATTGACTCTCCACTAGCTCTTTCCTAACATTTATAGATGCAAATTCTCTTTCATTCTAAAAACATACCAAACAAGTAAGAAAAGCTTCTTCCAACCTGGTTTCCTTCTCCCTTAGCCATTTCACTCCTTCACTTCTGAATTTCCTGAAATTGTTATCTGCATTGGCTACCTCCATCTCCCCATTTTTCCCATCCCACCACTTGAAAGAGTTTTTACCAAGATTAGTAACTTTCTTTCTTTTTTTTTTTTTTAGTGACTTTCTTATTAGTAAATCCAGGGAGCACTTCACAGCCTTGTCGTACTTGACCACTCAGCCACGGTCTGATTGACTGCAGCTTGCTTCTAGAAATACTTTCTTCCCTTGTTGTCCATGACAACACACACTCTTGATTTTCGCCCAACTCTTCCGGAAATTAATTCTCAATCTTTATTGCCAGATTTGCTCCTCTGATCTATTTCTTTTTTTTTTTTTTGCAGTACGCGGGCCTCTCACTGTTGTGGCCTCTCCCATTGCGGAGCACAGGCTCCGGACGTGCAGGCTCAGCGGCCATGGCTCACAGGCCCAGCCACTCCGCGGCATGTGGGATCTTCCCGGACCAGGGCACGAACCCGTGTCCCCTGCATCGGCAGGCGGACTCTCAACCACTGCGCCACCAGGGAAGCCCTGATCTATTTCTTAACTGTTAGTCTGTATGGAGTTTCTCACCTAGGCCCTTTGTCTCACTCTACACTGTCCAAGTGTGATCTCATCCATTCCCCTGGTTTAAATGATAACATATATGTTAATGACTCCTAAATCTATCCAACTATGCAGACACATTTATATGCACATCCCATAGGTTGCTCAAATAGTATTAATATTTTACATCCACTAGTCCTTTGCATATTATCCTGTATGTGTAGCTTTCCTCTTCATTTACTGTTTTTTCCAAATGTGAATCAGTGCACACATTTTATTAAGTACCCTGAACCTTTTCCCTTAATATGCAAACACCTCACCACGTCATTAAATAGCATACGGCATGCTTTTAAAATGTATTACTAAATACATATACAAGCATATATAACATATGTAGAGTTTAAAGAATAGGAAAGAACAAAAAAATGCTAGAAAAACACCTACGTGCCCCACAGGAAAATAAATTGCAATGTCATCCCCAAATGGAATATTACAGAGAAGTCAAAGTGAATGAAGTAGAACTACACCCAACAATATGGAAAAGCCTTAGCAAAACCACACTGAATATTAGCAACACAGTACTGAAGGGGGAAAGTGTGAGTCCCAAAACAAGAATCCCCCCATTTAGAAAGTAAAAACAATACCTATATACTTTTGAACAACATATATGCATTACGGATGTGTGTGTATGTATACATATATAAACACGCGTGTGGACAGATAGATGCATAGACAGACTTAAAAAGCAGTGAATGAGTAACACAAGATTGAGAATGGATACTATCTCAGGTAGGCACAGGCATGGGGACAGGATGCAGTAGCACACAGGTAGATGTTAGTTTTTGTCAACATTCTTCTAATTCTTGCATTGAGTGATGAGTTCACAGGTATTTACTATACAATTCAGAAAGAACTATCTGTGCCCATGCATAGGCCAATGAGATCTTTTCAAGATCCAGTTAACATGATTTATTCAACTCTGTGTACCTGAGATCCAAAAATAAATGACGATGATAAATCCATGAAGACCTAGAGTATTACCAGGACTTTGAAGCCTCCTGTGTGACCGACTAGATCACATTCACCTCCCTCCTTCATGGCCCTAAATTTTATGTTAATCACTCCCTCACTTTTCTTCTGTTTTTTTCTAAATATATATATATTGCTAAAATTATTATTCACTTTTGTTTTGACTTTTATAGAAATTAAATCATACTGAATATCTTCTGGTATGACTTAATTATCCTCAATATTTTCAGATACATTCATATTAATGCATGAAGCTGTAGTTCATTGTTTTCTATTGTTATGTAGCACCCCATCATACGAGTATATTTATCCATTCTACTCTTAATAGACATCTGGCATGTTTCTAGTTTAAGGCTTCTACCAATGATTGTTTTGAACTTTCTCTACGTCTCTGGCAGCACATGCACAAGAGTTTCCGTGGGGAAATTTTATATCTATATGGAATCAATAGCACAAAGAATTCGCTCATCTTCATCTATAATAGGTAATACCAAGGATTTTCCGAAGTTGTTTTACCAATTCATATTCTCAGCCATTTGAATTTATGATGTTCCACAACCTTTTTTTTTTTCCTCAGTTACTGATACATTGAAGGTCTTTATATATTCTAGATACTTAACCTTTATCAGTTTTGTGTTACACATTATCTTAGCCAAGTCTGTAGTTTATCTTTTCATTTCCTTTATGCTGGCTTTTGATAAGTAGAAATTCTTAATTTGAATGTAACCAAATTTACCAAATATTTGAGCTTCTCATCTTAAGAAATCTTTCCATGAACCAAAAGCAAGAGCAGTCAAAGTAAAGCCCATTGGCTAAATACGGGATTTTGTATTTTTATGGCCTGATAAGATTGTTTTTTTGTTTTTAAACAGTTGTAAAAATAAACAAGGACTAATATGCAACAGAGATAGCAAATGATATGCAAAGCCTAAAGTATTTACTCTCTAGTCCTTTACAGAAAAGTTTGCTGACCCCGGCCCTATGGCCATAAAGACAATCTTTTGTAGCAGCACTGTCCAGTAGAACTTTATGATAGAAATGTTCCATAATCTATGCTATCCTATATGATAGCCACTGGCCACATGTGGCTATTGAGTACTTGAAATGTGCTTAATGAACTGAAGAACTGAATTTTTTTAATTTCTAATTTTCTTTATTGATAATTTCTAATTTAATTCATTTAAAATATCAAATACCTATAATTTCAATATAATCTATAACAGAATTTAAAAATAAAGAATAGAATATTGAAACCTGAATCATTTCAATGAGATCAAAGATTCAAATCTCATAGTATCATCCAGAAACATGTAGAAAAGATTTTTAAATACACAATGGAAAACTAAGTGGCAAATTGAAAGCTAAAATACATATGAAGTTTGTTAAACTCCTTTGAAAAGCAGCCATGCAATTCTCAAGAAAGGAATTTCCATGTCTCATTAATACATCTAAAATATTTTGACTTCCTACTACAAACCCTGATGATCCTCAGAAAGCTAGTCTGAATCAAGAGCTGAATTTTTTATTTTATTTATTCAATTTAAATTGTAAGATGTGTCTTGCGGTTACTGTACTGAACAGTGTAGTCCTACGTTTTTAACTAAGTTTTAACATTGTACCTTTCAGAATTGTTTTAAATCTAACTAGATTTTTGTATATGATGTCAGATCAAATTTCATTTTCTCATAGGGATAAAAAATGTTTCCTAGCCATTTTCCTATCATGATACAAACAGAATAATATACACATAGCAGACTGGGGTAGATGCATGTGACTGCTAGAGGCCAGAGGCAACTTCAGAAAATCCTGTGACATTTTTTTTTTTAAGGTGTATCATTTTCATGATACTTAAGCACTAGGACTAATTCTTACTTCTCAGCCCTTTACAAATATTAACTAATTTAATCCTCATACTATTACTGTTATTAGCCATATTTTCCACATGGGGAGGTATGGCACAAAGATTATGTACAAGGGCATAGAGACAGTAGGTACCACAAGTATGACTTGGACCCATGCAATTCGGTGCCAACGCTCATGCTGTTAAACCACTATCCTATATTTACTCAGCAAGTAAGGCTTCTTTCTTCCATTTTAAACTATATACATCGGGCTTCCCTGGTTGTGCAGTGGTTGGGAGTCCGCCTGCCGATGCAGGGGACACGGGTTCGTGCCCCGGTCTGGGAAGATCCCACATGCCGCGGAGTGGCTGGGCCCGTGAGCCATGGCCGCTGAACCTGCGCGTCCAGAGCCTGTGCTCCGCAACGGGAGAGGCCGCAACAGTGAGAGACCCACGTACCACAAAAAAAAACAAAAAAAAAACTATATACATTTAACTTCTTTAAATTTCTTTTTATTATCTTATTGCACTGGCTCAGGCCTCCAATCACTGCACTGTTAAACTGGTAGTGGTTACACTTTTTGTCTTACTCCAGATTTTACAGGGATAATGTTTTAGTATGATATGTGCTTCATTTTTGTCAATGTATTTTATCAAGTAAAGGAGTTCCCTTCTATTTCTCGTTTGCTAAAACTTTTCATCATGAATTATGCAATTCATGAAATTGAAATTTTAATCAAAAGCTTTTTATGTGTATACTGAAATCATCATTTAGCTTTTTTTACCTTTAATCTCTTAGTATGATGAATCATTTTTCTAACGTTGAAGCAACTTGGCATTCCTGGAATAAACACAATCTTGTCATGATGTTCCATATACATCAATGTATATAAATTGTATGTCATATAATTATGTCACATATGCTATTTATATGGTGAGACAGAATATGGAGCTGGTTTGCAATTTTTAAAAGTCAGGACCAAGGTTAGCATGTAATTTTCCTTTCTTCTATGATCTTTATCTGGTTTTTCTATCAAGGTACATGAGCCTAATTAAATCAGCTGGAGAATACCCTTTTCCATCCTCTTTGCAGTTGCTATCTCAGGTCTCTCAGTCTTTTGTAGGTGACCTATTATGTTCTCTCTGGCTGCTTTTAATGTCATTCCCTTGTTTTAGCATTCCATAGTTTATCTATGAATAAACTTAGCTTAGGTGTGAATTTAATCTTATTTGTCCTTTTTGGGGTTTGTTGGGGATCCTCAGTCTGAGGATTAGTTTCTTTCATGAATTTTGGAAAATAATCAGCTATTAAATCATTGAAAATTTCCTCTCTTCCAATCTTCTCATTGTATCCCTCTAGTATTTTGACTACAAACATCTTACAGAAAACCTGAACGAACTTTTTGGCCAACCCAATACACATTATTCCTTCTAAGTCTGTCATGCAGTATTCTCAACATATGTTTTGTATTTTCCATCTCAGTCTCTCTGTGAATTCTGAGTAATTTCAGATACACAGTCAAGTTTACCAATTCTCTTCATCTATATTTAACATTCTTTTTAAACCATACACCAAGTTTTTATGTCTAGAAGATCTATTTTAACCTTTTTTCAAATTTCACTAGCCAGATTAGTCTAATGGATAGTTTATTTCTTAGCCATATTTTCAATACCCTCTTATTTCTCTAAACATGTTAAATATACTCATTTTATATTATTTTTCTGATAATTCCAGTGTTTACAGTCTTGGCAGTTTGGTTTAATTTCAGAGGTTTGTTGTTTCTGTCGATACTCAAGGATTTAAGTTTTTTATCTTTTAAGAGTTTTGATTATGAACACAGTATTGGGTATGTAAATATGCAGAAGAAACAATGATTCAATTTTAGGAATCAAGTTGAAGGAATTTACCTTTTGATAGGTCAAATGAGATAAAATATATGATCATCTTGATAGATGCTAAAAGGTATTTTATAACATTTGTCACCCATTCCAGATTTCTTTTAAGGGAATAGTAAACTAAGAATAGCATATAACCATAAATAATGTGTATCTTAAAATATGATATAGTGGTGCTGTCTGCATTAAAAGCTTAAGAGTATTGTTTCAAAAGGTATGTGTTCCACAGATTTTGGGAAATCAGCCTCCCAGGATGGTGGGAAGCTAGAAAGAGGTACTTCTTAGGGACTTATGGGCACAGACTCTACTTTTCTCCCTGGGGGAGGATGTGACCTCACTGACACCAAGTTTGGGCCAAGATCTAGGAAAGCCTAATGCAACCTCTCCCTAAATGGAACCACTAAGCAAAGAGATTGTACATTTTCCCTGGATAGTGATGTGAGTCCTGAATAGAGAAGAAATGTAAAATAATGTTAGGCTTTGCTCTTCTGGTAAATCTCTACCTTTTGCAGACAGTGTCATTGGCTGTGTGCTGCTCACTGGGAGACTGAGGGTTGCTGCAGTATTATAGGATTTTGTGCCCTTGGCTAAACGAACCTATAAGTTACGGCAAGCTACGAAGGTATACGTTGGTCTTTTCCAATCAATCAACAGTATTTCTGCAAGCACATGACAGGACACTAATGCCAGTGGCTGATGGATTGAGCCAAAAAAAAAAAAAGGTACTATGACCAAAATGTTCAGGAAATGATATGTATTTAAGCACATCTTCTTGGAAATTTACAACACACAGTAGATAATTAAAGTTTCTGAATTCCAACAATAAAGACAACTGCTTGGTTCAGATAAGGGGTTAGCAAATTTTTTTTCTGTGAAGGCCCGATAGTAGACATTTTAGGCTTAGCAGGCCATATGGTCTCTGTTGCATCTACTCAACTCTGCATTTAAAGTACAAAGCAGACATAGAAAATACCTGAATGAATACCGTGGCTGTGTTTCAATAGAACTTTATAAAGAGAGGCAGAGGGCTGGATATGACCCATGTGCCATAGTTTAGGGCAAATGACCGCATCCTACACGTATTTGATCATGGAAATTTTTTTCACCCAAATCTCAATTCAAAACCTATGTGCAGGCTTCCCTGGTGGCGCAGTGGTTGAGAGTCCGCCTGCCGATGCAGGGGACACGAGTTCGTGCCCCGGTCCGGGAAGATCCCACATGCCGCGGAGCGGTTGGGCCCGTGAGCCATGGCCGCTGAGCCTGCGCTCCGCAACGGGAGAGGCCACAACAGTGAGAGGCCCACGTACCGCAAAAAAAAAAAAAAAAACAAAAACCTATGCACTTTAAAATAGGCAAATTTAAAAGATAAATAAATCTTACTAGAAAAGCAAAGATAATTTTTTAACTGTTTTTTTTCGCCTTCTGTAGGATTTATGGAGGATATATGTTATCCAAAAAATATCAAGGTAATAGAGTGATCAGATTTAAAATTGTATCCAACTTCCTTATACGTGGACTTTAATATTCATTTCTCATTCAACCTGTCTTTAATCATATATCTGTCTTGTGATCACATTATAGAAAATCAGTTTGAGGGTATGAGAGCCAGAGTTGGGCTAAAATATAACAGAATATTAGAACTGCAATTGCAAATTAACTAGATTTTAAATTGTATACATGTTATGATTTTCTTGCCTTAAACTCTTACTGAGGTGACATGTGTCCATGAACTGAAAAGCCAACTCTGTGGCTGACATAGGTTTGATAAATGCTAACCATAGGACCACTAAATTAAGTATGTGGCATCTGCCATCCTTACCTCATAATTGTCCTGACTTTTGATCATTTTATTTGGGACTTCAGTATTATTAAGCAACTCAATCAGTGGAACATAAAAGTTCTATAAATAAATTAGATTTTTCTCTTTCTACTTTCTCAATTTAATAAAAACTTTTTCCTCCTTCTGCTGGATTGATGTGACCCGAATGTATAATTTGCCCTTCATTGGCTAACATTAACAGCATTATTCATCCTCATGACAATTCCAGAGCAACAGCCTGGGGAAGGCCACACTCACGTTACTAACAGTTGTAAGACTTGCTTATTTTAAAAGCATTCAATCAGCAAAACCTCCTTTTCCACTAATGATTTTCAATCACACATCTCTCTTGGTTGATGGTGATGCATTTCTCATCACGACGCGCTATCCCACACAGCTTACGGCTCGGCCATCCCCAACCGCTTTACTTCAGATTAGAAATATACCACCTCTATTTCACTGACCTTCAGAGATGAGAAAACAAACCTAATTCCAGTCTACACAACTCAAATCATTACATGATACAATTTATCAAAAGACTACATGCTGTTAAAAAGTGAATTTGGCCCCAACTCACTTTTTAAATAGCTGTTATAATGCTTGCATGAGAGTATACGAAGTCTTATTCAATTTTTTTAAAGAGCTAGAACCTCCGAACTACATCCCCAGATGGTTTTGGGCAATCACCACCTAGTATAAGCAAAGCTATTTGAACATCTCTATTATGGAATCTGGTTTGCTGCCTATAGGCCTCTATACATAGCACTTTCAATCAGGGCACCTGGCCTATTCTTTAAATGTCCCCACAGGACATGATCTATTTTAAACTCCAATCTGCATTAGTGCACTACAGTCTCAACCTTTAATCTCCTGCCTAATTTAATTCCATTCATCTCCTCCCTGACCTCTATAAAACTAGCTTACAAGGGTTTTCACACTCTTGCATGGAGGATTCCAGTCAGCAGCTAGAGGACAAGATGGCTGGGTCACAGGCTATTTCTCCAACAAGTCACAGACTTCCAAACCTCTGGCCTTGGGTCAGGATTTCTCTACCTGGATCAGCCTTCTTTCCCTCTTCCACTGGGAAACTTCAGTTTATCTGTCCACTTGAAGCCATCTCTGACTTTACCATAGCAATTGTCTTTGTAGGCTTCCTTTGATCCCTCACTAGACCAAAATCCCTTCAAGGGCAGAGACCTATCTTTTTTATTCTCTTTGCACATGAGGAATAGGGGGAGCTGCTGCGCTACATAAGGATTTGCTTAAATTTGAAGAATACACCATGAATCATGATGTGAATATAAATATACAGCCTCATTGGGATCCTAATACCTAGTGCCTTTCACTTGCATCTGCTGGTTGGCTTCATCCTCCACTTTGGGGTACAGTAGAGCACTTCAGTGATGCTTCTACCATTTTCCTTTCATCTTAGGCTCCATGCTCCCCAAGGCTTCTGTATTTAACTGTTCTCTCTCCTTTGCCCTTGGTAATTTTATTGACTGATGGTTTTTGAGTTAGATCTGAGTTCAAAGTCCAGGTATGCCCTTTACTAGCCCTGTCACCATAAAGAACCCACTTTCTTTTCTTTTCACTGACCATCAACATATGATTCTTTGCACACTTACCTAATACTGCAATTGTAACTTCCTCAAAAACATGGATATATTTAAGTCCCCCACACCTAGCATCATGTCTGGTACCGGCAGGCAATCGGGAAAGGCTTACTGAATAAGTGAATCCCCTCAAGGTGCCATTCATTCATACACTCACTCTATATTTGAGGACACTTTTGTTTTACTTCTGTTATAGCATTTTGAAGTGAGGCGGTCCTGGGTTCAGATTCTGCCTTTGTCATCTGTTCCCTGTGCTATTTCATACTGTGTATTTTTTACACGTCCAACTTTCCACTCGACTATAAACTCCGTAAGGGCAGAGAGTATATATTGTTCATCTTTAAGTTATTCCCCAAGGTTAACAAGAGGACTCACAAACCTGAGTCCCATAAAATATGGGTGCTTAACGAAAAGCAAGTGCAAAAGCAGAGTAGTAAGTGCCAAGTGTTTGTATAGACAAGGCATTTTCATGATTACTCTGCTGGTCCCTCTCATTAGAACCCTTTCTGTGGCAGCACTTCCATGGGCTACAGCACAACCTTGATAATGAGAAAGATCTGGCTTTGAGTTTCTCCTCTGCTACTTTCTACATGTGTTACCTTCAACAAATCCCTGACAGTCATCAGCCTCGACATTACTGCTATAAGGTAACAATTACGTTAGGGGATGGACTTAGGGCCTGGCACACAGGAGATGCTCAGTTAATGTTTGTTACCTTTCGTCTCTGTTTTGGTTCAAAGGGTGTAGTAATGTGCCCCATGTGAGTTAGACTGATCATTCATATGCCTTTAATCAGTTGCAAATGACTTGATTCCACATTATGACCCCTTTTGATTGTGGAAGGGAGAATTTTTAAGTGGAAGAAAAGTTCTGTTATTAAGATGACTTCATTTCAGTAATCCATTTTATCTGACATGTCAAATATCGCAATTATTATTCTAAGAGACAAACTTACTATACCCAATTATATTCTTTTAAAATGTTGGGACTGTAATTAAGAAGAATGAAATAATGCCATTTGCAGAAACATGGACGGATGTAGAGATTATCATACTAAGTTAAGTCACACAGAGAAAGATAAATACCATACAATATCAATCACTTATATGTAGAATCTGAAAAATAACACAAATGAACTTATCTATGAAGCAGAAACAGACTCACAGACATAGAAGACTTGTGGTTGCCAAGGGGGATGGGGGAGGGATGGACTAGGAGTTTGGGATTAGCAGATGCCAACTATTACATGTAGAATGGATAAATGACAAGGTCCTACTGTATAGCACAGGGAACTATATTCAATATCCTGTGATAAACCATAATGGAAAAGAACATGAAAAACAATGTATATATATATGTATAACTGAATCGCTTTGCTGTACGGCAGAAATTAACACAACATTGTAAATCAACTATACTTCAATAAAATAAAATAACTTTTAAAAAATAAAATATTGGGACTGTAGAATTTTAAGCTCTGAATCCGACTCTGAAAACTTGGAACAAGAGTAACAGCTTTCACTAGAATTAAATATATCATTACCCCTCAAGTAGAAAAGCATTTATCTTTCACACAAAACCAGTGGCAGTGGATGATAAAGACGATTCTGTTTGATGTGAGATTACATTCAAGACCTATGGGTCAGGAAATCTGTAAAGAATGCCACAAGTCATGGAATATTAGTATAAATTGCGAGGGATGCAAAACTTCTATTAAAATCAAACACTCCAGGGCCCTTTTTAAAAGCTGGGGTGTACTCATCAGTTTTACATTCGCAGTGAGGAGAACCTGACAGTCTGAGACATTCTAAAATCTACAATAGTCACGTGTGTATCTAGGGGGACAAAATTTATCTTAAAAAACACCTCCTAAATTCTTACTAGTATTCTTATATACCTCAAGTTCCAGCTGAAATTAAATATAGATAAGCTCAAGTAAAAAATTAGAAAAAGTATTATAACTCACACTGTTTTACAAAATTCAGTATCATCCAAAATTTAACCCAGAATGTTAATTATATTTACATACAAATATGTTCGTTGGGTTCTTTTTCCAGTTTCTAAAGTGATTTTTAACCATTTCCTTACAGAGCTGAATTATTCTTATTAAATGGAGATGGTTTGCAGTAATTTGCAAACTGTAAACACAATATGAATACGTGTTAGAGGAATTGTTCTGAATGATGACGACGCAAAGCTAAATGTGGTTTATTTTAACAGAAAGAAAACCAATCTGAAAAAAGAACTTAACCAATGCACGGAATAGGAGAAGACATGTGACTATTCCCCAAAGCTGTAAGGAACAATCAGAGGGCATTATATATCCTTTACCAGCTCAAAATCCTTACTTGCTATAGCTCCTGGCAAACAAGAGGCTATTTGCTTAGCACTTCTGAGCAACTGGTGCTTTCAATCAGATAATTAGAGGGAGCAGGGGAACTGGCATATTTGCAGAATCACTCACACCTATGGGAAGTCAGAAGCCTTTTAAACCCTTGCTCCTGTAATTGGCCAAATCTGCCTGGAGTCAAGGGAAGCAGATATGAAACCACCAGAAATTCAGGCCTCTGCAGTGTTTCCTTCACTTACTTACAATTTTCATCTCCAATTTTGTAAGCACCACGAGTGAATATGATATTATTCAACAAATGAATTGTTGAAAACGTGTGTGAAATGTATGGATTTTCACCTGCTAAACGCATTCATTCATTCATTTATTTATTGGCTGCGTTGGGTCTTCGTTGC
>NW_020172773.1:1449466-1482451 GCF_003031525.2 Neophocaena asiaeorientalis asiaeorientalis | reverse complement strand
AAGGATCTCATTCAGATTTGATGGAGAGATTAAAACCTTTAAGGACTAAACCAAAAGAAAGCTGCAGTAGCAATTCTCATATCAGACACAATAGACTTTAAAATAAAGACTATTAGAAGAGGTGCTTTAAATGATACATTAAACAAGATGGACTTAATTGATATTTATAGGACATTCCATCCAAAAACAGTAAACATTTTTCTCAAGTGCTCATGGAAGATTCTTCAAGGTAGATCTGACAAGCCTCAGAATGGGAGAAAGTATTTGCAAATGAAGCAAATGATTAAAAGTATTTGCAAATGAAGCAAATGATTAAAAGGATTAATCTCCAATATTTATAAGGAGCTCATGCAGCTTTGATATGGGGAGGGGGAAGGGTAAGCTTTGACAAAGTGAGAGAGAGGCATGGACATATATACACTACCAAACGTAGGGTAGATAGCTAGTGGGAAGCAGCCGCATAGACAGGGAGATCAGCTCGGTGCTTTGTGATCACCTGGAGGGGTGGGATAGGGAGGGTGGGAGGGAGGGAGACGCAAGAGGAAAGAGATATTGGAACACATGTATATATATAACTGATTCATTTTGTTGTAAAGCAGAAACTAACACACCATTGTAAAGCAATTATACTCCAATAAAGAGGTAAAAAAAAAAAAGAATCATCTGTGAAGAGGTGTTCTTTTTAAAAACTCACATGCTGTGTCATATATATGTCTTTCCTTTCTTTCTTTTTCTTTCTCTAGAACTTTTCTACATTGCAAACTGAAGCTTTTTATCTGTTAAACAACTAACCAATTCCTCCTTCCCTCAGTCCCTGGAAACCACAATTCTATGTTGTTTCTTTAAGTGTGACTACTTTCGATAGAAATTTGTTTTGTTTTGTTTAATGTATACATGAATTGCTAGCTTCAAAGCTATTGAACACTTTCTTAACAGCTTTGTTGGAATGCTATTATACTATTAATTATTTGATGCTTTTTTTTCCTATGGTAAATAGCTAAGCACATTGTGCAATATTAATGGCAAAGCATTATAGACATACAACATCAGGTTATGACAATTTGATCTCTATTAAAAACATTTATAGCGTAAAAAAACCCAAAAACTGTATATAAATATAGAGTTCATTTCAAATGGTGCATTTATAGTTAGTAAAACTGTGTTTGTAAGACTACTAGATGCATAGCTTTTAAAAATATATATATATATATATATATATATATATATATATACACACATATACATATATAACAATGATCATTTGCTTCTTGCCTCAGAGTTTGCAAAATAATTTCAACCTCATCATCATATTTAATTTCATAATGGCACTGAGACCTGAGTGGAACAAGGAATTGTACTCCTAAGTTTTTGATGAGCAGACTGAGACTCAGGGATAGTGAGGAATTGGCCCCTAATTGCATGATATTAAGTCTTGAAGGCAGGAGACTCACCCAAGTTGTTTTTTTCTTTTAAGGTCGACTTCAAGGCACTTTCTTCCACACTCCAGTATCCCGCTAAAAGATAATATTGCTCTGACAGAATGCAATAACTCTAAAAAGTCCTATACATGTGCTTTGGGACTAGTACAAGGATAGGCATGGAGTACAAATAATCTCATTCTATAATGTTCCTCCCTGGATAAGGTAGTGATTAGTTAGTTATAAAACATTATTGCCACGTCTATTTTGTTAGAAGCATTTTTGATAGAGTATTGTTGCTACTTTCACAAAGCAATTGGCACTGTAATGTAATAATCTCGACAGATTAAGCCGAATTGGGAATTCTCTAGAAATCTACTGGTTCCAAGTTTTGTCGTCAGATCTGCAGTACTGAAAATCTCACAGATCTCTGCCATTAGTGGCAGTGACACGGATGCTTAAACTGTACACCCTCTACAAGAAGCAACCAATTACCTCACCTTTCTCCTATTAATGACTAGTAAGATGAGAATTTAAATAAATGATATAGTAAAATATTGGCCTCCAGGCCCACCATCATAAAAATTTGGTTTGTTCCATTTGATTTTTATTGCCATATTGAAATATACCTGTATATCACCCTATTTAATGCATTAAAATATATGCAATAATAAGAAATATGGCTATTCACCAAATGTATTCAAGTTAAAAAATAAGCAGGTCCCAATGAAATTTGCTTCATGGGTTTTAAGTGTTGATGCTTATTTATTACAAATTATGCATTCTCAAGTATATTCCTTGCTTAATTAAAAAAAAATCTCGTCAATTCTCTTGTTAACTCTTCAATGAAGTCTCCAGAGAAAATAATTAACATACTTATGAAGAAAAAGGAAAAATAAACACACTATCAAAAGAGGCCAGAATTGTGTCCGAGTCTGTCTAACACATGCATTACAGACTGATGCACTGAGTAATTTTTCTCCTACCCAATACATGCCTTCTCTTTGCCCTAGTTGAAATGAACCTCATTTTACATTTCCTACCCGACACATTCATAAAGTTCATAGGGGAAAGAATCCAGTGACATCTCAATATCAGTGTTAGGCTGCAAGTAAAAAAGAAATGAACATCTTACTGAAGAATTGCTTGAAGTTTGTGAGCCTTGAGTTAAGTGTTAAAACAGTTTATGCTACATGAATAACTACATTTCTCCACAGAGGGGAAGGGGGTCTTTATTGGCCCTGGAAAGGCAGAGAATCCACGTCTAGAGCTATTACTGTCAAGCATATAAATCTACACCTCGTTTCAATACTATTGCATTGCATTTTTATTCAGACAAACAGAAAATTAGATAGAGCGAAAGCATATGAAGCTCGTCTGTCTGCCAGGGATATACTTTTGACTTCTGGATGGGTGGGGAAAAGATTTTAATGACACAAAGTGTAATTTGACATTGTTTTTGAGGCTCTCACACAGGCTAATGCCACTTACTTTCAAGCAGTAGCTCCTTTTATTAGTTTGATCCAATTAGTTCTCCCCATAGTACTGAGTACTATAATTACCTTCTTCCCTCAGTTTTTGTGACATGCCCTGGTTTATGAGGTACTCTGTCTCATTCTCGTCCTTCAGTCCCTGAAGCATCCTCCAGGCATCCATGTAGAGTTGATTGCCATATATAAGGGTAAAAGAAAGTCAGAGCCATTCCAAATTGATTGTAAGAAATCTGCCTTGCAGACAGTTAGTTCTGCTACAGCAAAAGCCAATGCACATAAAGAAAAAGGGAGCTCTCCTTGGTGTATGTGGAGGCTGACCAGCTCACAAAGGTGAGAATGGAATGGTCTCATCAGTGAAACCCCAGCCTTGGCAGCCCTTCAGAGGGACATGCCAAATCTTCCTTCACTCTGTCTCTTAGACTCGGGCTATGAAATTCAGCCCACTTGGGTCTCTTCACAAATCAGCCTAATAACATTAAGGGGCACTCTGAAACGGGAGACCAGTGGGAACTTAGGTGAGTCACTTTATTCCTCGGATCCCAGTTACTTGATCTTAGGAGTGGACTCTTATTTGCTAGCATAATAATACTTGGAACATGGTAAACACATCAAGTAAACATGTAAAAACAGAGTTGGTGCAGCAGAACCAGAAGCAGGGAACCAGAGGCCTCCCTGCTTGGTCCCTTACCTCCTGCATTTGGCCATGAGGGAAATCTAAGGAACATTAGAATCTCATAGAACTCTGTTTGGAAACTGTGGGATCAGTGATTTCACACACCCATCTAACCCCCTGTGAAATGCCCCTGCAGTTTTTGGTAATTATACTAACAACATCCCTAGAAGTGCTGGTAAGGGCATCCCTTTACAATGCTCTGACTACAGGATGCCAGAGTTAGCCAAGCCTTTTCCCAATATCTGATCTTTCAGCCCAGAACTCTCTTCTTCCTGTGATGAGACTCATTATGCTCAACTGGTCGGACAAATAGAAAGAAGTGACACCTCTCACCCTCAGAGCAATAACTCTAGTCCCCATTTTACCACTATAGCTTTCCTCTTGTGATTCTAGAATGTTCTTCAGCATTCATGAGTACATTTTAAAGAAGAAATGGATATAAATGAACTTATCTACAAAACAGAAATACAGTTACAGTTGTAGAAAACAAATTTATGGTTACTAGAGGGTACGGGGGGAGGGATAAATTGGGAGATTGGGATTGACATAAACACACTACTATACAGAAAATAGATAACCAACAAGGAACTACTGTCTAGCACAGGGAACTCTGCTCAATACTCTGTAATGACCTACACGGGAAAAGAATCTAAAAAAGAGTGGATGTATGTGTATGTATAACTGATTCACTTTGCTGTACACCTAAAACTAACACAACACTGTAAACCAACTATACTCCAATAAATTTTTTTTTAGAAAAGACATTATCAGCTGAGAGAATAAAAAGCTTTAAAGAAACTCTTGATGAAAAAGAGGCCAAGCGGCTGGGATGGTAACATTTCAAGAGAGGGAAGGGCCAAAAGCCAGACATAATTAACTTCACCTCTTAATCCAAAATAGAGCCTCCTCTCTGCACACAGCCACGACATTAGGTGTCCATCTGTGACATTGCTTATTTGATGCTAAATGATGCAATATTTTCTAACAGTTGATTACAGACTTTTAATCTGTGATAAATACTAGGTCAATGTGATCCATAATCATACTAGGAAAATGCAAAAAAAATAGAAGTTTCAAACTCTCAGTTTCACTGACTTGGATTCCTTTCTTTTCATGGTTATTGATACAGGTATCAGCTAAAATCCTGATCCTAACATGATTTTTCTGAGCACTTTACATCTACTCCCTAATGTCAGTACCAGTACCCTGTAACTGTACCCATTTCTTTTGAACTCTAGTCGCCTGACTCTAGTCACAAGAACTCTAGAACTGTAGTGAGTTGTCTTTGAAATAAAATGCTATTCTATAGAAATGTGGCTGTACATAGAAGTGTTGACCACATTTGGTGTAAAATTTAGAATGTACACCTATATGTATAAGTGCTCTAATCCATTTTCACCTCTTTTCATAAATGTTACCAATGATCTAAAATAAAGTGACTTTTATTTTAAGCTTTTTTCTTTATACTTAATATTTACTAGGGAAACTATAATACTTACTCTTTCTTTTGAAATTATTTAACGTAACATGTCCCTCTTTCATCAGTCCTAATTCCCAAATGCGTTATCCTCCTCTATTTCCCTTTCCCTCAGTATCCTTCTATCAATGTCTTTAGCCTCCACATTAAACAACTTATTGATTATCCAGCTTCTTTCTCTCTCAGTATTCTTAAACAGTTCTCTTGTGTAGGCTCGGCACATCCATCATCCTGTGTTCCTCTTTTATACATAATGAATAATCGTATTTACATAGTATCCAGTTCCAAGGAATTAAAGCACTTTAGATTACTTTGGGGAAATACGTGTAATCAATTCTGACAGCCTTTCTGAGACAGGTAGAAGCAAAACACTGTAATCCATTTTTACTAAGTAAGAAAGATGGCAGTGAAGGTAGGAAATTAGCCTAGGTCACGTTGTCATTTTCCAGTAGTTACAAATTGACATTCAACCCCTGGTCAAGTGTGCCAGCCCTCTCAATCCCTTTCTTTCCATTCCCACTGCAACTTCCCTAGTTCAGGCCATCTACATATACTTTGCCATAACTGGACTTCCTCTGAGACCTCCCATCCCACACTCCCTGTGCCAACCCTGTTCCGCTTCGTCCTATTACTGACAAATGTGTCTTCCTGAACTTCTCTGATCATGTCACTTACTAGCTCAAAATGCTTCAATAACTTCCTATCGTCCAACAAATTAAATATAACTTCTCACACCAGCATCTGAGCGACTCAATCTAACTTTTCAAACACATCAATAAGTACTGCCTTATATATACTTGAATACTCTACGTGACCAACGTAGTTACTAGCTGTTCCCTGAAAGTCTCAAACTTTTTCACTTCCAAGTCTTTGCCCATGTTATTTCTGATGCTCAGAACACGTCTCCCCCTCTATGCTCTAATCCTGTGGCTTTTGTTCTTTGAGGATCACTTTCAATTTTTCTACTTCCATTAAGCTCACCCTGGATCTGTTAGCCAGATGTAAGCTATATTTTTCATAGGTGCAGAAATTTTTGCTTGTCTTTTGGCATTTATGATAGTCTTATTCTCTCTTTTTTTTACTTATTTCATCACTTTTTATACAATATAAAATATTTTTATAGCAATAACTGTTTTACTAGTATTTTTAAAAGCTTTCTTTGTCAACTAGCATCTATAATTACTGATCTAATGAAAGTTTTTTATGTATTTAATTTGAATTCATTAATTGTATTGCATCAGGGACTTCCCTGGCAGTCCAGTGGTTAAGACTTTGCCTTCCAATGCAGGGGGTGCGGGTTTGATCCCTGGTCGGGGAGCTAAGATCCCATATGCGTCTCGGCCAAAAAACCAAAACATAAAACAGAAGCAACATTGTAACAAATTCAATAAAGACTTTAAAAATGGTCCACATCAAAAAAAATCTTTTAAAAAATCAATTTTATTGCATCATACTTATTAACGTATCTTATCCTCAAGTATTATTTTTCACTGCAATTCATAAAATCATCATTTATGATTATATCCTTTTAAAATTCTTGAACTTTGTTTTTCTCTATCACTTTTGTTGGCTCCTCTTTCATCGCTTAATTCTGGTATTCCTTATGGATTGATTGTCACATCCTTCTTTATGGATTGGTTCTTGTCTCTTACCCATGTACTCCCTCCAGGAGAAGTTCTTTTTCTCATAGCTCTAATTTGTGATACATGACGTTACCTACAACTTTTGTTTTCAGTCCTGATCATTCTCTGTTGCCCTGCTTCCAACTGTCTCCTTAATGTTTCTGTGAGGATATCAACTTATATGTGACCAAACTCACACTTCTTCCTCTAAGCCTCCTTTGCCATCATTGACACCAATGACTTCACCTCTCTTTGGTGCATTAAGCTGAAATTTATTCTCTAAACATCTAATCAATCTAATTCTCTCACTGTTCACATGAAGAAATTAAAGCTTAGAAAGGGCAAGTGACTAGTCCAAAACTACAGAACACAACTGATCTTCAGACCAAATTAATAGTAAACCAGCAGCCGATCTGAAGGGATGTCTTAGAAACAATCTCATGAAATCCGTTGTGTTTATAGCAATGATGTGTTGCAGATGTTGACTCTCTCCCACAACATTCTCTTCTTGAGGATAGATGGAACACACTTCTCTTCTTGCTGAGTTCTGAGAATAGATGAGTTTCTTCCCATGCAACTGCTTTCCTTAGACCTTTTAAATGACAAACTTTATCAGATCTCCTTTTTATTGCCTTCTAGAAAGCTCATACTCCAATTTTTGCCCACCCATAGAATATGTTTAAGACCTCAGAGCTCCCAGTTAGAACCCTAGGGTCCCTCTTGGTTTCAAATTACTTTTCCTTCTAAAATATTTCCTTCACATAAATGTCATCAACTATCTTTGTCTGAAAGAAATAACTTGTAAATTATATCTATTTTTTGGACCATCTTGAATATTTGGGGGGAATAAAACAGAAAAAAATATCTAATTGTAAAAATGAAACAGTGATAGAGATAGAACTTGGTACAAGTTCTCTAGACTACCAGTAACACACTCTATCTTGTCTGGCTGTTCTCTATATTTACTTGCTACATATTGCTATGTGTACTTATATGTGTGTGTGTTTGTGTGTAGGTATATATGTGTGTTTAAGATTTATTCACTTCTTATCCCTCCTATCAGATCATAAAATCCCCAACGACAGGAACTGTCTAGAAATTTTTCTTTGCAATTTTCTCAAGCAAACATAATAGTACGTGCATATGGTAGCAGCTCAATAGATGGATCTGGATGATTCTCAATCTATTGCTAAATCCTAACTCATACCTCAATTGTCAGTCACCATCTCACTTATATATAGAACTGTCTACCTGACCTTGGCTAAAACTGTAATCCTTCACTTGATAGAATAGATATGTAATCTAAGGGTTTACTGTAAAATTAATTTCTGTAAATGGAATCTTGTCTTCTCACTAACTTAAAGGAAATGGAAAAATTTGCACTTCATAAAAATATACAAGCATACCTCACAGATATTGTGGGTTCAGTTCCAGACTACTGCAATAAAGTGAATATCAAAATAAAGCAAGCTACATGAATTTTTTTGTTTCCCAGTGCATAAAAAAGTTACGTTTACACTTCATTGTAGTCTATTAAGGATGCAATAGCATTATGTCTAAAAAATGTATATACCTTAATTAAAACTTGCTAAAAAATGCTAGCCATCATCTGAGCCTTCAGCAAGTTGTAATACTTTTGCTTGTGGAAGGTCTTCCCTGGATGTTGATGGCTGCTGACTGACCAGGTGGTGGTTGCTGAAGGCTGGGTGGCTATGGCAATTTCTTAACATAAGACAACAATGAAGTTAGCTGCATTGATTGACCCTTCCTTTCACCAATGATTTCTCTATAGCATGCAGTGCTGTTTGATAGCATTTTACCCACAGGAGAACTTCTTTCAAAATTGGACTCAATCATCTCAAACCCTGCCATTGCTTTATCAACTAAGGTTATGTAATAATATTCTAAATCCTTTGTTGTCATTTCAACAATCTTCACAACTTCTTCATTAGAAGTAGAGTCCATCTCAAGGAACCACTTTCTTTACTGATTCATAAGTAACTCCTCATCCGTTCACGTTTTATCATGAGATTGAAGCAACTCAGTCACATCTTCAGGCTCCTCTTCTAATTCTAGTTTTCTTCCTATTTCCACCACATTTGCAGTTGCTTCCTCCACTGAAGACTTGAACCCCTCAAAGTCATTCATGAGAGTTGGAATCAGCTTCTTACAAACTCCTGTTAATGTTGTCATTTTGACCTTTTCCCATGAATCATGAATAATCTTAACAGCATCTAGAATGGTGAATACTTTCTGGAAGGTTTTCTATTTATTTTGCCCAGATCCATCAGTGGAATCACTGTCTATAGCAACAGTAGCCTTATGAAATGTATTTCTCAAGTAATAAGACTTGAAAGTTGAAAGTACTCGTTGATCCGTGGGCTTCAGGATGGATGTTGTGTTAGCAGGCATGAAAACAACACTAATCTCGCTGTACATCACCATCAGAGCTCGTGGGTGACCAAGTGCATTGTCAATGAGCAGTGATATTTTGAAAGAAATCTTTTTTTCTGAGCAGCAGGCTCAAGAGTGGGCTTAAAATATTCAGAAAACCATGTTGTAAACATACGTGCTGTTGTCCTGGCTCTGTTCTTCCATGTATAGAGCACAGGCAGAGCTGATTTAGCATAATTCTTAAGGGCCCTAGGTCTAGCCAATGAAAATGAGCATTGGCTTTAACCTAAAGTCATCAGCTGCATTAGCCCCTAACTAGAGAGTCAGCCTGCCCTTTGAAGCTTTGAAGCCAGGCATTGACTTTTCCTCTCTAGTTATGAAAATCCTAGATGGCGTCTTCTTTCAATATAAGGCTATCTCATCTACATTGAAAGTCTTCGTTAATTACCTTAGCTAGGCTTTCTGGATAAACTTGCTGCAGCTTCTACATCAGCACTTGCTGCTTCACTTTGCACTTTTATGTTCTGGAGACAGCATCTTTCGTTAAACCTCATGAACCAACCTCTGATAGCTTCAAACTTTTCTTCTGCAGCTTCCTCGTCTCTCTCAGCCTTCATAGCACTGAAGAGAGTTAGGGCCTTGCTCTGGATTAGGCTTTGGCTTAAGGGACTGTTGTGGCTATTTTGATCTTCTATCCAGACCCCTAAAACTTTCTCCATATGAGCAATAATGCTGTATCTCTTTCTTACCATTCTTGTGCTCACTGGAGTAGCACATTTAATTTCCTTCAAGAACTTTTCCTTAGAATTCACAACTTGGCTAACTCTTAGGTTCAAGAGGCCTTGCTTTCCTCCTACCTCAGCTTTCAACATACCTTCCTCACTAAGCGTAATCATTTCTAGCTTTTGATTTAAAGTGAGAGATGTGTGATTCTTACTTTCACTTGAACACTTAAAGGCCATTTTAGGGTTATGAATCAGCCTAATTTCAGTATTGCTGTGTCTCAGGGATTAGGGATGCCTAAGGGGAGGGAGAGAGATGGTGGGACGGCTGGTCGGTGGAGCAGTCAGACCACACAACATTTATCGATTGGCTGCCATCTTATATAGGTATGGTTTGCAACGTCCCAAACTAATTACAGTAGAAACATCAAACAAAGAGCACTGGTCACAGATCACCATATCCAATATAATAATAATAAAAAAGTCTGAAATATTACCAAGTGTTACCAAATTACCAACATATGACATAAGGATACAAGCAAATGCTGTTGGAAAAATAGCACCAATAAACTTGCTCAAAACAGAGTTGCACAAACCTTCAATTTGTAAAAAATGCAATGTCTGAGAAGCACGATAAAGTGAAGTATACCTGTATTTAAATGCAGCCAGTATTCAAAATTCGGGCAACTTGATGACACTCAAATGCACTTAGAATGTTCAGAATCTAGTAATCTTGGTTTGCGCTTATGATGAGTTAAATATAAGAAACATAGTAAGTAAAGGCAGAGAAAAATACAAGAATTTCTGACCTAATGACACATTTCTATTATATTTAATATTTCTTTCAATGTGAAGATAGAAATATTTAGAACTCTAGAAATCCCATCGATTCATCATTGGTAACTTCCCTTAACAATTTTAATTTTACACTCAAGGTGGATTTGTTTTTAACTCTTTAAAATCTTTCAAAAACTATTTTAAGTGTACTATACAATTTTCACAGATATTCACTATTAGCTCTTGTAAACACTGTTGGATGGGTGATACAACACTAAATAAAATTAAGGAATGAGAAAGCAATTTTTTGCTTAGCAGTGGAACCCACCCTCTGATACTTCATAAATATACAATTATTTAGCAATTTTGTTTAATCCTCACCTCAATTTTAAAATGTAAGCAGCATGGGTGTAGGGAGGCCCCTTATGAATTAGAGGTATAAATCTGTATTTCCTAAGATATAGTCCTTAGGAAAGAGATACTTAGAAGGTTGCACTTAGATTGTTTTCTTTATTCCATGTAAGCATAGAAAAGCATGTGTTTGTTGAACCCAAAATGTGGGCTCAAACACAGAAACAAGAGGTAACTAGAGTCCAACAAGTGTTACAATGTGGAGATTGTGACTGGAAGATCATTAGCAGAGTCCAGAAATTCTGCACAGCCCCATTTCCCACGCACTAATGTAGAGCTCCAGGAAGCATTAAACAGTCCACACAAACAAACAAAGGAAAAGAATTTTTTTAAAAGTCTGTTTGTTTCTATTAGAGGCATTGGTGCCTGCTCTTAATGAAACAGGGGTAAATATATTATTCTGCAATGTTCAATTTTCCATTATTATTTAAAGAACAAAACTCTTGTTCCATCTGAGGAAATATTATTGTTATCTTTTTATATATAAAAGCAATTTCAAGTCACTGCTAAACTATATTTAAGAAAATATAGTATGGAGCCTCAATTTTTCACATGCTTTTGCAAAATAGAAGGTACAGTTCTTAGTAATATGCTTGCAATAAATCGCACATATTGAGATAACACCTTTTTCTTTAGGTCATTGTTGAAACACTAAGACTATAATGACCAAATAGTCTCCAAACAAATAGTTTTTACCCTAGTAGTACTCTAAATCATAGCGCCTTTTCTTCAGACTTCCTGAAACTAAGAAAATCTGATTTGAGATCAGACCTCTTGTTATATTCAATAGAAATTATTTCAGAGGATCGAACAGCCTGCTTTGTTTCAACAAAGAAAAAGGAATTTTAAAACCTCAACATTCTATTCTTAATCTCTGTTACACTATTTTCAAATCATATTTGCAAGTAGATTTATTTAAACACTATAAGCAAAATATAAAAGATGAAAACATAAGTCATTAAAGACATCACGATACCATTTTTTAAAATGCTGGTTTGAAATTCCAGTTTTCTCCAGGTATTGTGTAGGTTCAAATTTGCCTGTTTTCTAGAGTAGAAACAGTCTTAGCTAATGTCATCACTTCTCACCAGGTGAAATGTATGATTGGCATATTGATCTTCATTATGGGGTGATACAGCACACTGCTTAGGAATGCAGTTTACACATTCAAATAGACCTGGGTCAAGTTTTGGTTTTGTCACTTAGGAGTTGTGTGATTTTAACAACTTTTTCTACCACTATCAGTTTGTTTCCTTAGCTCATAGCTGGCATTATAAAAATGTTTATTTAATAGAGTGGATTTGAAAATTAAATGAAACAATCTATGCTAAGAAACAGCACAGTGACTATTAATTCTTGGCTATTTTTATTCGCACTGTTTTTTATTAGCCATATACATTTTGGGAAAGGATGTAAATAGCTTTTTTCAGTCAAATGTGATTTTTGACTTTTGTTCCTTGGCCTACTACCTGTGAAATCTTGGGTAATTTATTTAAAAGTCTCTGAGAAGAACCAAAGCAGTACAATAGAGAAAGAAAAGTCTTTTCAGCAGAGGGTACTAGAAAGTTAGATATCCACATGGAAAAAAATAAAACTCAACAACTACCTCATATCATATACAAAAATTAATTTGTAACATCCAAAACATTAATGCTCTTAAAGAAAATACTGGGGAATATCTGTATGACTCGGAGCTAGACAAGCTAGCTTAGATGATAGAAAACAGTAAGTATTAAAAAGCGGATAGATTAAAATACATCAAAATTTAAAACTTCTGCTCATCAAAAGATACCAGTAAGAAGATAAATAGGGAAGTCACAGAGTGGGAGAAAATATCTGTGAAACGTGTATCTGATAAAGAACAAGTATCCAGGACATATATAATTCTATATTTTAATAATAAAAAGTCCAACAACCTAATTTTTAATTGGGCAAAATATTTGGACAAACCTTTCATAAAAATAGATAAATAATGGCCAATAAGTACATTAAAAGTGCTGAAGATCATTAGTCTCCAGGAAATAAATTAAAACTACTACAAACCCTACCAAACTGAATAATATTATAGTCTGAGCACACCAGTGTTGGTTAAGGATGTGAAGCAGTTGTAACTGACATATATTGTTTATATACAAAATGGTACAGTCACTTGGAGAAATATCTCACAGAAGTTCCATTCCTAGGTATTTACACAAGAAAGATAAGAATAGATATTCATAAAAGATTTGTATAATAATATTCATGGAAGTTTTATTCATAATAGCCTCAAACTGCAAACAGCCTAGGTGTCCATTGATAGAAGAATAAATAAATGGACTATGGTATAATAATAATAGGATGAAATACTATTCAACAATAACAAGGGAAAATGTACTAACATACAAATGACATGAACAGTTCTCAAAATAATTATGCTGAGTAGAAGAAGCCTTACAGGAAAAAGTGTATACTCTTTGACTCCATCTATAAGAACTTCTAAACAGGCAAAATTAAACTATTCTGGAAAAAATATCAAAAGAGTAGTTGCCTTTTGGATTGGGGAATGACTGGGATAAAGCATGCTGGCAATGCCAGTGTTCTGTACCTTGATCACAGTTTTGTTACACAGGTCTGTTTGCATCTGTCAAAACTTTGTTAAAAAACACTTAAGATTTGTGCATTTGTGTGTGTGTTTTCTATCAAAAGAAAAAAAATTATGAGCAAAATATTGAATTCTAGTTATACATGTGCCAAAGTATTTGGGGAGAAATGTACTGATGTCTGAAATTTACTTTGAATTACATCAAAAATTAAGATGGATTGATGGATAGATAGAGGGATAAATAGATGGATAAATATGTAGTAAAATAGGTATAAAACATTTTAATGACAAAATTTAATGGTAGATATATAAATGCTTACTATAAAATTCTTTCAACTTTGTTGATGTTTGAAATTTTTCATAAAAATTATTGAAAAAATTAAAACTTTCTGATGTTTTTCATCTTCTGGAAAAGAGGAGATTATAATTTCTTCCTAAAGGATTTTCCTGAGATAAAATGAGACCATGACATCTCAGGCATATGTTTTGCAACTACTTTTTCCCACACTGTTGATTACCTATCCATTTTCTCAGTGGTGTCCTTCAACAAACAGAGGTTTTAAATTTTGGTGTAGTTTAACAATTTTTCCTTTTATAATGAATGAATGTGTTGACCTACAATGTGTATTGTTTCTTTTATACTTTACTTCACCTATATTTCCCTTCAGGTTCACAGGAAGCTCCTTTCTGAGAAGGCTAGAATCTACTCAGATTTCCCCACCTAACTTTCACTCCACATCCCTCCTGTACAGAGTTGGCAGTCACTTGCTCAGAGTTTCTTTTGAAGGGTGTCCTTGACCTGCCCTAGGAACAGGCTTTCCTCTCCCTCTCTCCCCTCACAACACACAGAGCTAATCAGAAGTAGATCCATGGTGGACATTCAGCCTTTTGTAGCCTCCTGCACCTTTTCTCTGAAAAGAAAAGAGTAGGCAAAAAGAAAGAGGACAGAAGAATGTAGCAGGCTGGGTGTCAAATTAGAGACTATTGCGAATAGTGGGGAGCCAGAGTCAACTGCTACGGAAAGTCAAGGAGAATTAGGACAGAGAAAAATACCTTTGACTTGGGAGAACTGTGAATATTGACCTCAGAAACATCATTTTCAGGAAAGTGGTTGGAACATCCGAGGATTGGCCTTATTTCTATTCTGGGCTCATCAGTAGCTCAACTTCAACAAACTTTCCAGCTACCGTTGCCCCAACCTGAAGGTCCTACCTATTTTACTTGAGTTTCTCACATTCTTATGCAGAAAACTGTTACCTCTCGATGTTCCTTATCTTCCTAAGCACAGGCAGTCACAGGCCTACAAAGGCACCGTGAACACAGACAATTCCAAACACACCGCACCCTCACTGCCAGAAACCCCAACTGCGTTGGTTGGTCTGGAAGTCACCCTATTGCTGTTTTCATTTTTCGGGTATGCATATTTTGTCCTTTGCAAGGAGTGAGCTCCAACAGCTTCACTAACTTACTGAGTCTTATCTTTCTTCCCTGATGTCCTTGAATGCTTCATTCTCAATGGAAAATAAATCCCTTGGAGCCAGTGAAAAGGCTTATGGAAATACAGAAATTAACTGAGGGATCTTGGACTGTGCTTCCCATAAGATAACCTCTTTTGAGGTAAAAAAAAATTATGTTCTGGATCTGAAGGTAAAATTATGAGGCAACTGGCACTGGAGACTGGGTACTTCCTTCCTAAATGACTGGCTTTTAAGGGAGTCTCTCTTGTTTTCTTATGCCTGAGGAGTCTCGTACTATGTGAAACAAATTCAATTGAAACTAGAGCTCGCTAAGTGAATTATGTTTACATTCAATGAGCAATTTTCGATGCTCAAGACTTTGATGGGTTGTGTGGAGCACATAAAAGGAAAATGTCACATGGTCTTTGCCTCAAGAGTTATATACATCAAATAACTAAAGAACAATTTAGGGGCTTCCCGGGGCTTCCCTGGTGGCGCAGTGGTTGAGAGTCCGCCTGCCGATGCAGGGGACACGGGTTCGTGCCCCGGTCCGGGAAGATTCCACATGCCGTGGAGCGGCTGGGCCCGTGAACCATGGCCGCTGAGCCTGCGCGTCCGGAGCCTGTGCTCCGCGACGGGAGAGGCCACAACAGTGAGAGGCCCGCGTACCGCAAAAAAAAACAAAAAACAAAAACAATTTAAAACAAAATAATCAAGCATCACTGGCTACTGCAGGTCTAGAAGGAAAGGCATTAAGGGAGCTGGAGTATGTTTCTTCAGTTCTTCTTCAAGATTCCTAGACAAGGAGGAAGAAGACCACTTTAAGAATGTGTAGGGATTATGAAAGGTCACCTGAACACTCAGGAAATGAAACATAAGAGATTTAGGACATCTCTAGACCCAGCACGTAATTTTCTTCCAAAGCAAAAGACTTTAACTCTTTGTAGTAGCTGTTCTTGGAAGAAAGGGGTTTCTTTAAATAAATCAGTGATGGACTCAGTGGGTAACCTTAGGATATTTCATAAGCCACAGCACATGCGGGAGCATTCCGAACAGACTTGTACAAGAAAGATGACAGAGGTTGGCACTGAACTTCATTTTTAGTATGTGCTTACATGATGAAAAGACTATCCTTAGAATAAGTTGTAGAAGTGGCTTACTGCTGAGAATCTTCTTATGGAAAGGTGTTTCAGGTAGAGTACATGTCTCACATCACAAGAAGAGCAAAGGATATAGTTAAATTCATTGTCAATACGGTGAATAAGTTGAGAATGAAATGAGGCTATAATGGCTGACCCTCAATGAATCTCCTTGGTACAATGAGTAAGATGTGCCCACTGGCCACAGAACACTTAGACAATAGATTTTTTAAAAAATTAGTTTTGACCAAAACCTAACAATTCATTGGGGCAGTAAAGCTCCATAACTTGCACACAGAAATCAAATGAGAGTTAAAACCCAATGAGAATCATATTCTTCAGATTCACACTGACTGTTACATTCTCTCTTTATTACCTTATTTTAGTTATTATTCATCAGGAGACTTCACACCTCATGACATTCTTTGAATAAGAAACATAATTTTCCATATTTGCAAATGTATTTTTGTCATAAAATTCATTCGATATATTTTTATTATCACTGGAGGCATTAACATCAGGCATCATCTCTGCCCTTATTATTTTTTTTTTTTTTGCGGTACGCCGGCCTCTCACTGTTGTGGCCTCTCCCTTTGTGGAGCACAGGCTCCGGACGCGCAGGCTCAGCGGCCATGGTTCACGGGCCCAGCCGCTCCGCGGCATGTGGGATCTTCCCAGACCGGGGCACGAACCGTGTCCCCTGCATCGGCAGGCGGACTCTCAACCACTGCGCCACCAGGGAAGCCCTGCCCTTACTTTTCTGCACCAACACTTTCTCTTTCAACCTATTAAAATCCCAGTCCTCAGAGAACCATTCTTCAATAATGTTTCATCACATTGTCAATTGTACTTTTTCATTGTTGAAATTACCACTCAATTAATATGCTCAAAACCACTGTCTTAGCCTTCCTCTATGGCTGTTTAATTACACTTTTCATGTGTTTATTTCAGAGGAAACAAAAGGTGCTAAAACATGCAAAATAGCATGAGTGACATAGTGGCCTTTAAAAAATTAATTATACTAAATTAACACACTACAAAATGAAGTTCATCCTTAACTATCAACCTTAGCTGATATCTAAGTAGTTTTTCTTCCTATTTCCCCACCTGTGCATATTTGTAAATAGTATTTTGTGTGATGGCACCACCTAGATGCATGGTTGACCTTTGAACAATGCCAACCCTCAAAACTTCACACATAATTTATAGTGGGCCCTCCCCATCCACAATTCCTCAGTATCCGTGAATTCAGCTAACCATGAATGGTGAAGTCTGATAGTATTTACTATGGAAAAAAATGCAGGTATAAGTGGACCTGCACAGTTTAAAACCATGTTGTTCAAGGGTCAACTGGGCTTGTTCACGGAGCTCTGTTATTAAGCCGTTTGCACTGAAGGACATTACATTGGTAGTTCTTTACTCAACGCTGTGATCTCTAACATCAAGAGTTAGTTTTCTCAAGCTTAGTCATGCTAGTGGAGATCAGCCCACTCAATAGAAAGGTGGTGCACTTGTTTCTGAATTGAGTTTATGGAGAAAATATCACTAACAATACTCAGTTTTGAAACATAAACAGAGGTGAATGTAAGTATGACTGTATATTTTGAGCTATAGATAAAAACCTCTTTCCATAAATACTAGGAGTCACCAGTTAGAATTTATTTTGGTTTAGCTCTCTAATTTTTCTTCCTAGGAATTTTCAGCCTTCAGACTTGTTGAAGGAGCCAGCTGAAAAGTGAGGGATAAGGTTCATATGAAAGGGATTATTTGGGAGCTTCGCTTTTCACTCTATGTCAGTGGTTTAGCTTGCATGAAAATCACTTGGAGAACTTGTTAAATCACATATTTCTGGATCCCAACCCCAGGGTTTCTGATTCAGTGGGTCCAGTGTAGGTCCTGAAAAATTGCATTTCTTATTTATTTATTTATTTATGGCTGCGTTGGGTCTTCACTGCTGTGTGTGGGCTTCCTCTAGTTGTGGTGAGGGGGGCTACTCTTCGATGTGGAGCACGGGCTCTAGGTGGGCAGGCTTCAGTAGTTGCAGCACGCAGGCTCTAGAGCACAGGCTCAGTAGTTGTGGCACATGGGCTTAGTTGCTCCATGGCATGTGGTATCTTCCCGGACCAGGGCTCGAACCCGTGTCCCCTGCATTGGCAGGCAGATTCTCAACCACTGTGCCACCAGGAAGTCCAAAATTGTGCTTCTAACAAGTTTCCAGGTGATGCTGAGGCTGCTCAGACCACACTCCGAGGACAGTTGATTATCTCATCTTTTCCAATGAATAACCTGCCACCTTCCTAATTCATGGACCACTTCCTCCATTATCCTCCCCTACCAAGCACTTTATGCTTTCACCTGTACTCCCACAGGCTATGTATCTTCAGGTCCTATTCATTTCCCTGTTGGTCCACCCAGTTCACTCATTCTCAAGAATGTTTGAAACATTATCTTCTCTGTGAAGCTTTCTCTGTGTTACTTTTCTCTGTGAGTCTCTAATAATTTTGACCTATCTCTACCTCAGCAGACTTAAACATCTATCTTTCCCACTAGACTGAGCTTTTTAAAAAATTTTATTTATTTTATTTATTTATTTTTGGCTGTGTTGGGTCTTTGCTGCTGCGGGTGGGCTTTCTCTAGTTGTGGCGAGCGGGGGCTACTCTTTGTTGCAGTGTGCAGGCTTCTCATTGCAGTGGCTTCTCTTCGTTGCGGAGCAGGGGCTCTAGGTGCATGGGTTTCAGTAGTTGTGGCACATGGGTTCAGTAGTTGTGGCTCTCGGGCTCCGTAGTGTGGCTCGCGGGCTCTAGAGCACCGGCTCAGTAGTCGTGGTGCACGGGCTTAGTTGCTCCGCGGCATGTGAGATCTTCCCGGACCAGGGCTCAAACCCGTGTCCCCTGCATTGGCAGGTGGATTCTTAACCACTGTGCCACCAGGGAAGGCCCTAGACTGAACTTTCTGAAGACAGAAGCCTAGTCTCTCACTTTGTATTCTCAGAACATAGCCTTGAACCTAGTTACACAGCCTAGTACCTAGTACGTAGGTACTTATAATTTCATTGGCTACCAGGATGAATAAATACATTTAAGTAAGATCTGCTTTGTCCAGTTAGATGTTGCCAGATAAAACCAAAAAAAAAAAAAAAAGTAGAAAACATGTCTGCCCCGAAGGAAAAGAAAGTGAGGAGCTATGCACCTACCCTTCAAAGATGTCCTGAGAGGAAAGGGGGAAGCTGGATTGGAGACTTGCTTTGTCTGAAACAAACTGGAGTTACATTCTGATGCCCAAAATAACTGAAATATTCCAGGAGATGAGAGAGACTAGAACTTCTATTTGGGACCCCCAACCTGTCATCTTTTGCCCACACCAGGCTGCCTCACTCATTTGACACTGTTGTTGTTGTTTTCCATTTATCCAAGGGGTCGCAGTCAGTGCGGAGGTAGACAATATAATTCTCATCAGATTGTTCCTCTTAACCCTGTAAATCTCATTTGGTTTCTGTTAGCAATTCACTAAACTTCACTGCTCTACTTAATTGTTAGTTTGGGGTTAAAACTGCTTTACATCACATCTAGTTTCTCTGCAATCAGTAAACATCTAGGGTGTCCTTATATGTATCGTGAAAGAGAATAATAAACTACGCTTCCATAGAATGAAGAGTCTGGCTTGAAGTAATACTGAAATTTAGCCCTGGGAATACACTCTCGTTGGGTGAGATGATAAAACACAGATGTGGTTATAATCTGAGATTATGCAGCAGCTCTGCCTAGGTGGACTCTCAGCCCTGCCACTTTCTGTGTGACTTACAGCATGTTACTTAAGCTTCTTGTGTCTCAGTTTCTTAATCAATAAAGTGGGGATAATAATAGTACCTATTTCATACAGTTGTTATGAGCATTAAATGATGTCATACTTGTAAAGTACCTAAAAGACTATCTGGCATATAATGATCACTACATAAGAGTGTGTTAAATACAACCTGTATGTATAAAATAAACCCCCAAAGCCAGGAAGTGTGGAGGAGGCCTGGGGCATGAATATCCAGGTTAAACTATTTGCTTGCTTGTTTTATTTTGTTTTTAAGTCCAATCTGGGCTTTACTTATTATGGTCCTGTAGTTGATTGACAATTTTTTTAAAGAATAATATTTGTGGGCACAGCCGCTCCGCGGCATGTGGGATCTTCCCGGACCGGGGCACGAACCCGTGTCCTCTGCATTGGCAGGTGGACTCTCAACCAGTGCGCCACCAGGGAAGCCCGACAATTTTTTTAAAGAATAATATTTATAACACTAAAATGTTAATTTCTTGCTTAAGTTAATGAATTACCACATACCCTTAATAATGAATGACACCAACTATCTCTTTACTGTAAAGATATAAAAAAAAAACGGGCCATTTTCCACATCAGACCAAATAATATATTGTCTACTTTTTAAATGGAGAGTGTATAAAGTTGGTAATCCAAAGGATAATGTATCCATGAACAAGGTCAGTGGCCTGAAATACTGAAGTACGCGGCAGTGGTAATGAGATGTAGCTTTGCCAGCACGTGGATTTCACGAGCCACATCATCAGCCCTTTCTATTGTTAAATGGAGTTGCAGATCACTGGCAACAAGACCCTGGATTCCAGCCAGCCCAGCAAGACTGAAGCCACACTTCCTCCAGCTCTGCTCTGCAGGGTGAGATGTTTGTGGATGATAGATGGTAGCAGGATACTGAGGCAGGAGCTGCATTAAGCGGAGCAAACGTAAACCTGGCAGGCAGATGAAATTTGCTAAGCACATACCAAACACAACATCGAGCCATGTGGCAAAACTGTGAGACACTGGGAAGCAGTTGAAATTGCCACCAAGATTGCATGTGACAGAGACTGCAGGGCATCAGGAGCATACGAGACGAGACAAGATAACCACAGACCACACAAGGCAACAGGCTGAAGTGAAAGGTTCTGCTGACCACACGTCTTCCTGGGTCTCTTGTCTACCTGGGAGCAGCAAAGGTGTCAGCAGTTTTGAATAGGCTTATATGACAATAATCAGTGTAATACAAGATGAGCAAACATGATGTCGCGTTGAGTTCCAAAACCTAGTTTTCAAGTGACAGTTTTCTGTTTGCTGTTTTAATGAAATGAATTTAATAAAATGAAACCAATGCACTGCCATTTTTTGCATCTTATTAATTTCCTTATATTCAAAGAGTAAATGCCTCCTAACAATTGTATTTTTGTGAGGAATAAATGAGGTAATGTAAGTGAAAAAAGGTGTCATGTTATTAGACACACAGCGGGTGCTTCATCTGTGATACCCTTCTTAATTCCTGATAATCTCTCTTGTTCTGAAATCGTCTACCTCTGACGTTAACGCTGCTCCTCCAGCGTTCTTTTTTTCCCATTTCCCCTTTGGTAACCGTAAGTTTGTTTCCTATGTCTGTGAGTCTGTTTCTGTTTTGTAAATAAGTTCATTTGTATCATATTTTGGTTTCCACATATAAGTAATATCATATGGTATCTGTCTTTGTCTGGCTTACTTCATTTAGCATGATAATCTCTTGGTCCATCAATGTTGCTGCAAATGACGTTATTTCATTCGTTTTTATGGATGAGTAATATTCCATTGTATATATGTACCACATCTTCATCCATTCCTCTGTCAATGGACATTTAGGTTGCTTCATGTCTTGGCTATTGCTATGAACAATGGGGTACATGCATTTTTTTTGAATTAGAGTTTTCTCTGGATATATGCCCAGGAGTGACATTGCTTGATCATATGGCAACTCTGTATTTAAAGAACCTTCATACTGTTTTCCATAGTGGCTGCACCAATTTACATTCCCACCAACAGTGCAAGAGGGTTCCCTTTTCTCTACACGCTCTCCAGCATTTGTTATTTGTAGACTTTTTAATGATGGCCATTCTGACCAGTGTGAGGTGGTACCTCATTGTAGTTTTAATTTGCATTTCTCTAATAATTAGCGATGTGGAGCATCTCTTCATGTGCCTGTTGGCCATCTGTATGCCTTCTTTGGAGAAATGTCAATTAAGTCTTCTACGCATTCTTTGGATTAGGGTTAGCATGGCACATCTTTCTCCATCCCTTAACTTTTTTTTTTTTTGCGGTACGTGGGCCTCTCACTGTTGTGGCCTCTCCCGTTGCGGAGCACAGGCTCCAGACGCGCAGGCTCAGCGGCCATGGCTCACGGGCCCAGCCGCTCCGCGGCATGTGGGATCTTCCCGGACCGGGGCACGAACCGTGTCCCCTGCATCGGCAGGCGGACTCTCAACCACTGCGCCACCAGGGAAACCCCATCCCTTAACTTTTGACCTGTCTTTATATTTAAAGTAGGTTTCTTATAGATACATATATTAGAGTCTTATTTTCTTATCCACCCTCAGAATCTGCCTTTTGATTGGTCTGTTTAGACTATTCATAACTGAAGTAACTATTGATATTGGATTAATATCTAGTTTGTAACTCTTTTCTATTTGTTACACTTGTTCTTTGCATCTATCTGCCCACCCTCCCTTTTTATGCCTTCCCTGG
Source organism: Neophocaena asiaeorientalis asiaeorientalis (assembly GCF_003031525.2). Classification (NCBI taxonomy): domain Eukaryota; kingdom Metazoa; phylum Chordata; class Mammalia; order Artiodactyla; family Phocoenidae; genus Neophocaena; species Neophocaena asiaeorientalis. The sequence continues at coordinate 1,459,747 of NW_020172773.1, read as the reverse complement.
TTCCAAACAGCATTTTATATGATTCTATTTTATTTCCTCTTTCAGTGTATCAATTTTACTTATTTTTTAAAAATTTATTGGCTGCATTAGAGTTTGCAGTACACTTTTTAAACTAACCTAAGCCTACCCTCAAACAATATCATGCCACTTCTCATGTAGTACAGTGATTTATAACAGAGAATCCTCCATTCCTTCTTTTCATCTCTTGTGATATTGTTATCAGGCATTTTACTTATCTATACACTATAATCACCCAATACATTGTTACTATTATTGCTTTAAACAGTTACATTTTAATTCAATTAAGAATAGGAAAAATGAAAAATTTTACTTTGCCTTCATTTATTTCTTCTCTGATGCTTTTTTTCTTCATGGAGATCCAAATATCTGGTGTACAGCATTTTCCTTCTGCCCAAAGAACTTCTTTTAACATTTTTAATAAAGTAAGTCTGTTGAAAATAAACTTCTTCAGTTTTTGTTTGTCTACGAAAGTCTTTAGTTCTCTTTCACTTTTGAAAAATAATTCTGCTGAATATATAATTCTAGGTTGGTGGGGATTTTCCTTTTTTTTCAACACTTGAAATATTTCATTCAACCCTCTTCCTGCTTGCATGGTTTCTGATGACAAGCCCCATGTAATTTTGTCCTTATTCCTCTATAGGTAAGTTGTTTTTATCTGGCGTTTTTAAGATTATCCCTTTGTCTTTGATTTTCTGCAGTTTGAATATGATATGCCTAACTGTAGGGGTATTTTGTTTTTTTTGTTTTTGTTCATTTGTTTTTTATTTTTACTTTTTGGTATTTATCCTGCATGATGTTCTCTAAATTTCCAGGATGTGTAGTTTGGTGTCTGTCACTAATTTTATAAAGTTCCTGAACATTATTACTTCTTCTGCTCCATTTTCTCTTTCTTTCCCTTCTGGTTTTCCAATTACATATATGTTACACCTTTAGGAATCTCCCCTCAGTTCTTGAAAATTCCAATCTGCCTTATTAATTCTTTTCTTCAAGAGAATTTGCATTTTAGTTTGGGAAGTTTCAGTTTACCTGTCTTCAAGCTCATTGATTATTTCCTCAGCTGTGTCAAGTCTAGTAATGAGGCCATCAAGGGCAGTCTTCACTTCTCCTACAATATCTTTGATTTCTAGCATTTCCTTTTTATTTTTTCTTAGAATTTTCATTTTTCTGCATCTAAAGAGTTTTAACCAATATTCCCTTTTTTAAAATTCCAATTTTCTCCTCACTTCTAGAGATATCTAATTTGGTCATTTCCTGAGCCTTTGTGGATTCTGTAATTTAAATTGGGTTGGTTTGGGTTTAGGATTTAGTTTCCTTGGTAGTATTTAATCCTTTATAATTTGTTCATCGGCTTTCCAAATTCCAAAATTTTATTATTTTCCCTCTACCATCCTTTCTCTCCTCCACACCCCTACCCCATCATGGATATAGCATTTTAAAATATCCTTTACTGTTATTTTATTACGCTTTCAGGAGGAAGAATAGGTAAATGTATGTTTATTCTGTCATCTCTGACCAGAGGTCGATTCTTCTTGAGGTCAGCAGTCACAGTATAGTGTATGATTAAGAGCACATGCCTCGAAATGAGACATACCTTACGTGGAGATTCAACTTGGCCACAAACTACCCACACACTTCTGGACACAGTACTGAGCCTCACTCTCCTTCTCTATACAATGAGGGTAATAAGAATATCTAATTTAAAGAGTGGTTATAAGGATTAAGTAAAACAGTGAATGTATTATCCAGTGCCACAAAAGTGTATACTACAATTAATAATAATCATAGCCAACACCCATTATATATTTATCATGACCTATACAACGGTCTATGAATTTATGTATATTAACTCGTGATTATGATTTTTGAAATTGATGTACAGAACCACATTCCCTTATCCTCAATTTCATAATTCAAAGATATAAAAATCTCTTAAAAACTCATTTGGCAGCAAAACTTGACCTGATCTGAATTTATTTCAGGGCAAAACTTGAACTGAACTTATGTTAAGTCTCAGTTCCATAGAGTGTGAATATTCATATGTTTCGTTGCAGAAAAAATAATACAACTGTGATAAACAGTGCAGCAGAGTCTCCTTAATAGTGTTTCTTATGCACTGTATTACTTCCAAAAATCTGAAAAAAAATGGAATTCTGAAATACATCTGTCTCCAAAAGGACTGTCACCCTATGTAAGTGTTTTATAATCTTCCTCCCTGAACCTTACGTGCTAGCCTTTTCTTTGCGTATTAGGGTAATAAGTAGAGCTGTGGAGCTCAAGATGAGAACAGAAGTAGCTACATTAGGAAGAAGAAAAACTAAACAAAGTTTGAAAAGAAGGTGTGAGAGAGAAGGGTTGGAATTGTTGAAAGAGTCCAAGAAGATACGTTTTGGAGGGAGTGGTTGCCAGGATGAATAGGACTTTGGGTAGACAGCTGGGTAAATGGCATTTTTCAGAATTCCTGCTGGGTGCTATACTATGAAACAATTTCAGTATAGGCTTATATTGCTTCAAAGGCTTGGTGAAGTTCAATTTCTGTTTTAGTTTTTCTCTATTTTTTTTTAATGGAATTGGACCTAACTTATCCAGGTTTTATTTATAAGTTTTATAAAACTTATTTATAAGTTTTATTTGGCTTACCCTTTTGGCTACACAGTATTCTTTTTGAACACCTAAGACAATCTCTCACACACAACTGCTACTTAATAAACGTCTTTGAATTGAATTATAATGATCCTTATATCATGAATACATTGTGGAAATATTTAGTTTAAAAGCAGTACACAATATAGAAAGAGGGTAAGATTAGGAACAGAGGTTTTGTGAGTTTGCTCCAAGTTCTGCCTTTGTTGTTAATAAACTGTATAATAGAGGGGGTTTTGTTTGCTTATTGGATCTCAAGGGCAGAGAATTGGGTTAACCATTCCTAACATTTCATGGCACATGGTCATGACAAGTATCCTAAAGCTATTTATTTATCTATTTCCCCTTTTATTACTGACCACTTCTTTTATCTAATCTTCCCCCACCTCATACTCTATTATGCTTGTTATGTGTCTTCAGTTATGCTTGTAAAATATGTAGTAGTATTTTATGTTTATCTATTCCTTATTTATACGAGTAGTGTTTGTGATGTAGTCTACATTTTAGTTGTGTTTTTTCTTTTTTTTCTCCCCCACTTATCATTTTTAAAATTAGCCATATGGCTGTATGTACATGTTGGGTTATTAGGATTTTAAAAACTCATCTACATTAATTTTTCTTTTCATCTAAGATTATTTATTAGTATCAAATATGTTCAAGGCACAATAATGGGCATAGTGTTTGGCCTCTGGGAATAGAGGATTAAATAAATGACTATATGTGAAAATTTTTTTCATTTTTTTTACTAATTTAAATGTCTAGTAAAATGCTTGAAACTACTGATAAAATGGCCTCCTTTCCCTCTTATGAGGAGATATTTCTCACAAAATACAAGTTGCTGTCTCTTTGTGACTTTTTAAATATATGAGTTTTGCATAGCTAAGTTCTGCTGTGTAGCCAGTGTCACAGAGCAGTCTTATAAATGCTTCTCTGCAGCAATAACTTTTTCTCCAGAAGAACTTATCCAGTTTATACTCCTATCATCAACAGAGCACAAGTGTTCCCAGCTTCCCACATCCTCAGTAATCCTGATAGTTATTCCTTTCTAGTTTTTGTCAATTGAATTGATATAAAATGCCATCCCGTTGTTTTAATTTGCATTTTCCCCTCCTTACTAATGAGTTTAAACATCGTATTATATGCTTATTATCCATTTGGGCTTCCGTTTCTGCATCTTTCCTTTCCTAAATACTTTGCTTATTTTCTCTTGGAGTCTCTGGATTGTTCTTGATTTGAAGGCGTTCCTAATATGTTCTAAATAACAATCCCCTTTATCAATTTTAAATGCTGAATATATCTTCTGTTAAGCTGTGATCTTCTTTTCATTTTTGCGTATAATATTGTTCACTGAAAAGAGTATCTTAATTTTCTTGTTTATGCTTTGTACTTTTGGTTTGTGCTTTTTGAGTCATGTTTAAGTCATATTTTGTAACCCTAAGTCAGAAAGAATACAGGCTAGTTACTTAACAATTCTTGGCAATGGGTGCCCTCATTTGGAAAATCTAAGTTTGGCCTATGTGCTTGTTAATCAGTTGTTCAAAACTGGATTTCTAGAAAAATCTACATAATATTATGATTAGGCAGAACTGGGAATGTAGTTAAATAAAATAATGTGTGTAAAGTATCTCTAATTCTTGGCCCACAGGAGGCATATACTAAACAGCAGTTATTATTATTACTATTAGAGGAGATTATTAGCCAGAAAGAGTTAAAGAGCGAGCCATCTGGGCTCATGAAAAATGACGGGTGTGATTTAGAGGTAGGCATTTCATCTTTATTTGTTTATCTTGTGCAACTAAATGCTGATAAAATGGAATGTGTTTATTTTCTCTTTTAAAGATTTCTATGTGAAAGATGCCACAAACTCCAAATGGCATCACTACAGAGCCAACTATTTAACTACAGCTAGACTGACAGTACGGTAGTGATTTTGTATTGTCAATAAGCAGATGAAAGGATTCAAGGAGTCTTTGGTGTTTATGAAAGACTTAATTCATGGTGCCCTTTGGTAGGGAATCTGACTTTTACCAGCCTTTTCAATGCTTCTGATAGAAGACTTCAGAATCTTTCATGACTCTGAATGATGACTATTTTTTAAAATATTACTTTATTTTATTTTTTGCCAGAAATGCCCTGGGGAACTCTATGGAGGACCACATACAAATGACTGTCTTGTGTACATGGAGAAAAATTTTCTCAGTGGGATATAGAAAGTGTAACTCTGCGATGTCATATATGAGTCGTAAACCTAAAGTATTCCCAATTCTAGCCTCTTTCCCATTCCTTAAAATATAATTGATTCTACCCAGAAGATAACCTGTTTTCCTGAAGAAAGACATGGTAGCCCTGTGGTCCTCATTGCATGTATTACTCATTTAGCAGGCTAACGTTTACTGACAGGAATCATGGGACTTTTCTTCTAGTCCCCTAAATAACTAACACTCCAAGCCTTATACCCAGCAGATACTCAAAAAATATTTTCTGATTTATGGATAATCTATGTGTTACTATGGAAGTTTAACTATGGTCAAGCCCATGTTATTATTATAGGGCTACTAGGAACACCAGGGAGCTATGAACTTCTGGACGTAGTAGAAACAGCCCTGGTGCCCTGCTTGGATTTTTGCAATGAACACTAGTTTTATCTTCTGTCTACACTAGTATCTGTATATACTCTTCCGCAACTTGTGATGTTACAAGTGTGTTTTATTTCCTAAGTGTCTACATGTGATGAGTGGTATACAGGGAGTGAGGGGATGCACTGAACAAAACCCCCTGAAATGCTAATTGGCAGTCGACCCTTCCCATTTTCCAGATCAGTCTGCCCTTCACATAAAATCCGCAGCTGCCGACTGCAGGGCCTGTCACTGTTACCAATTCTGCGTCTTCATCACACAGCATGACTTTTTTGCTCAAACTTACCCAGATTCGAATTGTTCTATTGAAGTGGTCTGGCTGCTGCTGCTCTTTCCCAGCTATTAACATAGACATTACAGCGCTCCAGCCACTCGAAGACTGCAGTCATCCTGGACGGCAGCCACTTGAGGGAGATCTCAGACAGATGGCTGTTTGCAGAGAATTTAACAGCAGTGCCTCTCCACACTGCAATGATGGATTTCCACCTCAAAGGAAGTAATGGGTATTAATTCCCTTGAGATTTCACGATACTCATTCTATGCCTTTCTACCCATATCACATTCCTCACCCTTGCAAATAGCAGGCAGATGCCAGCATTTTGGATGCCTGTGAAGAGGGAGCACCTGTGATTATCAAAAAGCCTTGTACATAACCTGGGAGAAGGAGCCCGTCTCCAAAGAGAACACCAGCTCCTGCAGATACCAGGTTTGGGACCCTAGAATCATATATCTTTGCAGTATTTTCCATCGGTAAAATGGAGATGATGCCTCTCTTACTTCTTCTTTTTATTTTATTTTATTTTTTTTGCCTTTTCCTTTTTATCTCTCAATGACTCCCCCTTCCAGTAATTTATGGTAGTAAATTTTCCAGTCGTATTTAAAATATCCTTTTAGATTTTTCCATTTTTAAGTAAACCATATGCAGAGAAAAGTGCTCAAATCTTAAGTTTAGAGCTTAATGAACATTCACAAGGTGAACAAATCTGTGTAACTGACACCCAGATCTAAAAGAGACCATTACCGTCACTTCCAGAAGACCCCTTTTGTCCCCTTCAAGGTTCTGTAAGGTTTTTGTTTGTTTGTTTGTTTTCTAAGGTCCTGTAAGGTTTTGAAGAGCAAGCCAGATGTACCCAGAAGATTTAAAGGATCTTGAGAAACTTTGTATCGGGGACAAATGATACATTGTACATCAAATGAATGGTCTTTAGAAGAAGAAATCTAGAACCATGATTTCCCCAACTTCCCTCTAACTCTGCCTCAGTACTCAGGGACAGCAATGTTTCAACAATTTACCCCAGGGCTTTCACTCCAGAGATTTCTTTCCTGACTTTCTGGAATAAATATTCAGTAAACTAGATTCTTTAAAATCTAGTTTAAAAAGTTACTCTCTCTCTTGCATCTTCCTACAAGCTAGTCCATAAATGGTGTCTTCGCAATGGGGAATTCATGCTTCAAGAGGCAAGATAACCCACCACGAGCCATAACTGTTGGCCTAATGGTATTTATTAGACATGGATTCTGTTGTGACACTGTTAGATAACTCAGAAAAAATTTTAAAAATCTCTAACCATTAGGATTTATTTATGAAGACAACCCTAAGATTTTTATGTTATGTAAACTTGTATTGGTACAACCCTAATTATTCAGTTCAACTTGGGGTATAGTCAATGAGAGTGACTGAAAATTTTAAATTTTAATTATTACTATACTGCATATGTAATTACCAGTTTGTTGTCAAGTGAAGGTACTTCAGAAGATAAGTTTAAATGTTCTAAAATTAGCATAGCAATTGTTTACAGGTATATGCAGATTTAAGGTGCTTCAAAAATTAGTTATTAACTTAATAACCATGCTTATATTATTAATTTTCTCTGTAAAAAACATTGTCCTCTTTATGAGGATAAAGATACATAACTTTACAATAAATTTCCTATCTGACTTATCATAAATTATATATTGCTTGAGTCTGACTTAAGGATGATTTATTATTTAATGGCCTTAAGATAATAGAAATATGAAAACTATATGTCATTAGAAAAGAAGGCAAAAAAATTGGAAATAAATACTAGACATATTTTAATAAAGGGTTCCCAAGATATGAACTCATACAAGTGTATGAAAATAATGTGTTGAAAATCATACAAGCCCCCAATCTCTTTGTTTGTGTACTCACAGCTTTTGAAAATTAAATGCTCATGTATTCCTTTTCACCTTGTAATTCTAGGATTTTCTAGATTGTCTTATGTCATGGTAACAAACAAATGTTAAATTTCAACTCAGCCTCAGAGCAAAAGGCTATGTAAAGCAAATGCAATAAACAAAGGGAGCTGCAAATGCAATAAACAAAGAGAGTTGCTCTCTCTTGAAGAGAGATCCCAGGGCTGCCCATCTGACTGCCAGGGAGTGCTAGACATTAAAAGGAGGTTTATTCTAAGTAGAAATCAAGCAGGCATGCACCAAGAAATCTAGAGACATCAGAAGTTTGCCAAATGTGGCAGAGATCTCCACCACCTACTGGCCATCTGTTAGAACACCAAGCAACAGAGCCTAGAGAGGGAAAGGCAGCATCACGGAACCCTCCCCTTGGACTTGCGCCCACCCCCGTAACCCAGGTCAAGGTTCTCACTCCCATGTCCGCCTGTGGGCATTGCTCTTGAAAGAAAATGTTCAAGGGCCCCTCTAAAGAAACTGGAGATTGCCTTTTCCAGAAAGTCCTTCACCTGGACACTGTTGTTTGCAAGTGACTGAAACCCAACTCAAACTATCGCATGCAAAAAAAGGAATGTATTATTTCATGTAACTAAAATCAAGAGAAGAGCTGGACTTAGAGATAACAAACCAGAAATGTGATGACCTCTGTCTGGGTCTCTCTCTCTCTCTCTTTCTTTCTCTCCCCCGTCTCTCTCTCATCACTTTTCTCTGACTCTGTGCATAAAGATCTATTCTCTCAAATCTATTTTCTCCACACACTTAGAATCATGGCATCTGGCAGTTCCCAGGTGTGCATCTTTACCTGAATGCTGAGAGGAACTGCCTTACTTCTTACTTCTGTTAGTTTCTATTACCTGGCTTCCGATATGACTGTGTTTCATAGAATAGTAAAATTAAAATAAAAAAAAAATATATATATATCTGGGAAACCAAAACAGAATTTCCATCTAATTGTTTTCCCCAGAAGAGATATAAAAAACAAAACAAAACAAACTTTCTTCTACTAACACTATCATTTCATTAAACAAAGGGGTATTTTTAACTCAAAGAAGAGAGAGTTTTATAATCTCAAAATAAAGGGCAGTTCTTTAAATTGAATATATTTAGCTTTAGGAAAGTTTTTTTTAGGAAAAACTTTATTTTTTCCATTTCACCCATGAATGTCTCATCACTGACAAGCACCAGTCCTTGTAAATCATCGTTCAGTGATACTAAGAGATATGAGAAAAATATTATGGGGATGCACAAGCGGTATGAATATATTTCTCTCTCCATACAATCTTGTTTTAAGTTTCTCTTCACACTGACCACCCCTCTCAATCCATTAGTTTACCAGATACCAGAGCCAAGACAGCCTTGTCGAAAGAAGAAATCAAGGGGAAAAAGCAAGCAAGAAAAAACAATTAGGTAAAGACATAAACTCAGTGGTAAAAATCATTTGTAGGAAATGTGTGAAGCTTGCAGGGAATTAGGATATGACACCTGGAAGTAAGCCACTTTGACATTAGATTTATTTGAGCTGAAGGCATTTGAGTTCCTAAAATCACCTTCTGCCTAAAAGCACAGCCTCCCAAAAACTCAGGTGTCATAAATTCCCTCCCCTGAAGCAGGTCATAGAAACAGCAGGTGCTGGGAGGCCTCTCTGACCTCCCTTGTCTCCCCTGAAGCAGGTCAGAAGCCCCTCCCAGGAGAGGTGCCCTCCCTGTACCGTCAGGAAAGGAGCATCCTATCTGCAAAGACAGAGGCACACCCGAGGCGTCCAAACAAACAGGCCTTTTTGCTCTTCCCCCAATTTACCTTCCTTAGAGCACACCCTTTGTCCTATCATGGTTTTCCATGATTCTTCACTCTTCACCAACCTAGAATAAAAATGCTCAGGCTTAACTCTTTCTTTGGGTCTTCGTTTGCTTAAGAGGGCTCCCATGTCTCATAAAACTTATGGTAAGTGAATGTGCATGCTTTTCTCCTGTTAATCTGTGTTTGTCCGTTTAATTTTCAGGCCCAGTCAGAGACCCTAAGAGGAAAAGGTTTTCCTCCTCTTACAAGCATCTCATCACTTTCTGGACTATGTACTTTTAAATCCTTTCCTCTCTTTGAATCTGCTACACAATATAAAAACACAACCCACACCCCTATATCTTTACTTTTAGCACCAACTAAAGGACACAAAATTAATTCTGAATTCCAAATAGTCATGTAAGAACATGCATGCCAATTTGCTGGTATTGTTTTCTAATTGCATTTTACCCATCCCTCCCATATATTCATAAGCATAATGAGGTCTTTAAACTGAAAGTTCTTCTCCAGTGCTAAAGAGCATAACCCAAACTGCTACACTGAAATACATTCAGTCAGTCAACTACAAGCCAAGCTTTCAAAATAGTGGATGACTCAGATATAATATAAAATTAATCCTTTACAAATTTATACAGGCTTCCTCAAACTGTTAATGTAATGGATTTCCTTAAGAAAGCACATTTAATTACACCTTTTAGGGAGAGTAGTACATCAAGATCTAGACATCAATGTTTAAAAGATTAGGTAAAATTGCATTCTAATGAGAAAAAAAATTAAAAAGTAAAAACTAAAACAATACCAAAATTATCGACATAATTTTCAGTCTTCAAAAAGAGCTGATACAAATCCCATCAATCTCTTCGTGTCATTTTTGGCAGGAAAAACAAATCTGTCCTTCCAAGGCAATGCAGCTTTTGCTCAAAGCTCAAGTGAAAATTTTTCTCTTTGACAAAAAAAAAAAAAAAAAAAAAAAAAA
>NW_020172773.1:1448256-1449285 GCF_003031525.2 Neophocaena asiaeorientalis asiaeorientalis | reverse complement strand
AAAAAAAAAATTTCAAAAAAAAAAATTTTTTTTTTTAAAAAAAAAAAAAAAAAAAAAAAAAAAATCACATCATATTCATTTCACTTCCTCAAGCATTTATTACAGAGAGAATCAATTAACAGTAAAGTTAATTACTAACTATAAAATTGCTAATTGAGACAAATTACACATGATGGCTTTGCAATTTGGGTAAATGACAGGTTCAGATGGATATGAGACCTACAACTTATGTTATCCAAGATATTTGTCTCTTCAACAAAAATTTCAGAAAGACACATGCGTTAAAATATAAAAGCAACAGAAGCTACCATAAGGCAATGTATTAGAGCACAAAATTCAGTAACAGGATGTCTCCAAGCTGGAGGCTTTATTACTTCAAGTTTTAGAAGCAGGTTACTGAACGTTGTTAAACTCATCATGCAATCTTGTGATGCAGACCTTGAGGGCTGAGTAACAGTAAGGGTCAAGGAATACTGTTCGAATGGTTTCTATCATGCTTGCTATTTACATATTATTGTTCTAATAATAGGCAACCACTTGTTCTAGTGCATACCTATGCAAACATTTTAAAGTGTTTAAACCAAATGCTAAAAGAAAATAAAGCTCTTTGGATTTTTTTTTTTCCTTTGTGAAAACTAACTTCTCCCTTTCTCCTAGTATGAAGTGATACATATCCAGAGCAGAAAACCTAAATGACTAAGAAGAAAAACAAAAATCACTGATAAGTCTATCATCCAGAGATATTCATATGAAGATGTTGGTGCCTTTCTATGTACCTATCTCTAGCTATATTTTCATGCTTGTAAGTGTTTACTTGCAACAAAATAGCATCCTACTGTACATATAATATTATAATCTACTTGCATAATATATAGATATATTTGGGAACACATTTCCTTGCCTAAATTCAACTATGTATATACATATATATGTGTGTATATATATATATATATATATATATATATATATATACATATACACACACACATATATTTTTTTTTATTTTGTGTATTTTTTGTTTTTGTATAT
>NW_020172773.1:1379469-1448237 GCF_003031525.2 Neophocaena asiaeorientalis asiaeorientalis | reverse complement strand
TATATATATATATATATATATATATACACACACACACATATATTTTTTACTACTGGTAGTATTTGGTGTTATTGAATAAGTGGTTTAACTACTACTCCATTTTCGTGACATTTGGAAGTTTCCATTTTTGATACAAAGACACTGCTGTGGTGATCATCCTTTTAGTTAATATTTGTTTAGGGCTTTTTTCAGGTTTTCTTTCTTATATTTTAAAATAAATATATATGCATTGTTATTGGTTTGGTCCTATTTTTAAAAAATACGGTATTAAAGTTACACACACACACAAATAAACACACACACGATCCACATTGTACGGGATCTAATTTATACACAGGAGTATTTGGCTACTTTAATCAAAGGTAATACTCAGTCTTGTACTTTCTAACCTACAAATGAGGTTGCAGAGGCAAAGGACAAGTAGGGAAACCAATCAACATACTTGACTGTTTCACAGTCTCGAAAGGAGAACCTTGTGTATAATGTCCTCTAAAGGCAATTTAAATTTTGTCTTAAGTATGTGCCTAAATGTATCTGTGGAATCTCACTGCTTGAGAAGTCAGGTAGAACCTTCTCAATAAATCCATTCTAAAATGACCACAAACTCTACCAATCTCTATGATTCCTCTAAAGAGACAAAATCACGTGAATGGATCTCAACTAAGAATAGTTGGTCAGGTTGCCAAAGAAATGATTTATTATATACAACCCAGAGATTAAGGTATGCAGATCTGCATCATAAACCTGACTTCGATTACAATGTTGGTGAAGCAACCATACACTTCTGTACAATGAGGGACTTTAGATAAATGAAAACAGTCCCTTTAAAATTGAGAGTTATATTGAGTCTATGGTTAAATATTAAATTATTTTTATATATAGCATATAATTTGATAATAGATTCTGTAAGAATATAATGTGCTGCTTCTTAACTGATGGCCATAAAATTAAAATAATGACTTAACATAAAACTATAGCAATAAATAGAGCAAAAATATAGTTTATAAAGATAAAAACACCACTTTGAGTCACAGAGTAAATAAGACTATGCTTTTGTTCATATGAAAATCACTTAGATATGTGAGTTGCTGGAGATTTTCTGCCCCTGCCCCTACTGACCATTTCCACTTTCACTGCCACTCAGACTTGGAAATGATCTCCTTTCTACTACTCTTCTCTCAAGAATAGTGAGCACCGTTTATTAAGTCTCTGCTCAGGGTTAGGTACTGTACCAAGTGCTTTACGTGGTATCTCACTTGATTCCCATAACAAGCTTGAGAGGTAGGTTACTACCCTTATTTTATAGATGAGCAAACAGAGGGTTGTAGAGATTGAATGATTTGCTCTGGGACATACTACTTGTGAAGTAAGATTCAAAATCCTACCTTGTTTGTCTAGCTCTAAAGCCTCTATCTTCTATGACATGCTATCAGAGCCTAAAGGGAAGGATAAAGTACGATCTCTTTCCTCTGGATACAATTTAATGGTGAAACACAGGTAAAGGATGAAATGCAATCACATGGGGAGACAGTAATAACGTTTAAGTATGCACCAAGTATAACAGGTGAGGGGGAGGTGATTATTTCTTCCTAAAGTGATAACATTTAAATAGTGCCGTGAAGAACAAGTGGAATGTCGACAGATGGCAAAAAGAGAGCGAACAATACAGATGCGCAAGCACTTGACAGAAGTGGCTTAAACTTAAGCAAAATATGGGTAAATCTGAAAACATAGGTTGTGTTGATACAGCAAAATGTTTAAGATATGTTAAGAAGTTTGGTGTTTCTTATATAGGACAAATAAAAGGATAAATTGGACATTTACTCATTTATATAGACCTATGTGGTTTACATATCCTAAGATATTTAGAAGCTATTTGGCAATTAAAAAAAATTGTTTTTTACATTTTCCATGGAACTTGGTTTGTCTTCAATTTTGAGAACCTCGTAACTATCTTAACTTTGCAACACTTGTAAGATCTTTAACAAAGTTTCAGTTTACTAAAAACATGTAGCAGTATCAACCATAATCTTTAGAAAACACTACTTCTAGATAAGAATTGAAAAATGGAGATTTCTCTGATGTTTTCTCTGGCATAAAGAATGTATTTGAGGCATCACATATGCTTAAGTTCTGTCTTTTAGTCTGAAATTTTAAGGTCTATTCGATCGCCAATAATTTTAAATAATTGCTAGATGACCTTGTAGCTAATTAGAAACTAACACCATTGTATTGAATTTGATCTTCCTGAAGATAAACTATTACTCAAGGACATAACTGCCTCTGGGTTAGTAAGATACTATTATTTTAGCATTTAAAAAAATGATTTCCTCTAACTGTGTGCATATTGGTCTTAAACTCAATTGTATTGTTATTTTGAAAGCAAAAACAGTTATTTGCAAATCATACAGCACTAAAGCCTTTCGAATTCTTTATAGTAAAATATTAACAGTGTGAGGACTGCTAGGAATAAAGAACTTATTCAAGAACTCTCAAAATCCCAAGTGTCTGTTATCATTCTAAGAAAATACCCTTAACCAAGAATTGGACTCATCAAGATGCACTCTTTTGTGCAAAATCTGGAGGAGTTATTTGAAAGACTTCACCTGTCATGCGCATCACAGTTTAAAGTTATTCTCATTTCTGAATTTACTGTCCCCTCACATTTTTGCAGAAGCTGCTCTTTATATTTAAAGACGACAATTTTGATTCATTTACTGCAATCTGTAAATATCAATAAAGCACCTGTGTTTCCTCCTTACTATCTGATTCACTTTTATTGCTCTAAACTTTGTGCTCTGTCTTGGTAACTTAATGTTGAAGTGTGGCAGATTGTGATACACCAAAAGGTGCCACTTTGGCATACAGATTATTTTGAGTTGAAAGCAGTTGAGAAGAAATAGGTACAAAGAAAGTTCTCTGCTCTCCCCTATTTGCCTAAAGGCAGGACATAAATTTACAAAGGTGTCTCTCTTCCTTGCTCTACCAAAGAGGACAAAGTTTAATCCCCAGAGGCAATTTTAGACTTATCAGTCTGGAGAAGGCACGAAAGGAATCTATATAACATATTGTACTAACTAGCCTTTACCCTTAGAAGCCTGAAACTGCTTTTCTTTATCATTTCTTCAAAAATTTATCATTCTCTGTTGACGATACTATCTAAACTGAAATTCTAAGCCACCTCAGGGAGTTACTCATTTTTCCCTGGGTTCTCCCTTTTGTACATATATACTTGTTAATCAACTTCTTTGTTTTTCTCTTGTTAATACATCTATTATAGCAGTCTCAGCTAAGAACTCAGAAGGGTAAAGGGGCAATTATTTTCCTCTCCTACAGCATCATATCAAAAATCCTCAACAGAATGAAGAGGAGCTCTTGGTTGTTATATTCAAATCTAGCATCTCTACTACATCCCTTGAAAGTGGTATGTACAATCTCAACCATATTACACAAAACATGACAAAGAGAATGTAGTCTTATTTTCCTGGAGTTAGATCTGTAAAAGGGAGTAGACCATCTGCTGCAATCATCTTAGGGCTGAGCTATGACCAAAATTTGACCCTGGTTTCTTTGAGACTATGATGGTGAGAAGAGAACTGCAAATCTTCAAGTAGCTGGCTTCAAAACTAAGAAGCTTTCTCAAGGACAGCAGGAGGAACTGTAGAACTCCTCCATTGGAGGAGAAATGGTAAAGACAACATGGACTGGACAATAGGTACCCCATAGTGTTAGTCAAGGCTGATTGCTCTGTTCTGTCAGAAGCTGAGGGTAAGGACACATGCCGTTTGAGTGGGAAATGGTATTTCCTTTGAAACCAGTGAGATTTCCTGGTCATTCATACTGAAAAAAAAAAAAAAAAGGTCAAATTAAGGGTTAGAAAATACTGATAACAGCTAGAGAAATTATAAATAAATAAATAAATAAATAAATAAATAAATAAATAAATAAATAAATAAATAAATAAAGGAGTTGGGGTAAATTCTTGTTTTGACTACCGGGCAGTAGGGCAATGTGGGCTCAGCATTCCCTGAGGCTCGAGTGCAGGTACTGAAGGAAGGTGGACAGGGCCACGCTGGGGGCACTGGGCTGTGCTGCCCACAAGGTCAGAAGCACAGACTGTCATGGTGGGCTGAGGAGGGAGAGAAGGGAGAGAACTTGAGCAAGTTCTCTGAGCTACACTAGAAGGCTCCTTGGAGGCTCTGAGAAGCACTGAATGATGCTTTGAAGAGAAGTTCTGGCCCTACATCTATCAATTTGGCATTTAAAAGAAATGTCATCTCACAGTTATAGGCTGGAAAGGTCTGGAAATAGTGAACACCTATTCTATACCATAAAATTGCCATTTGTTTTTCTCATATGACAAAACAAAAGTTCCAAGGGAGAAGTGATTGTTCTAGGTTTTGTTTACTCCTGTAAGGTTTGCTTAGCCCAGTGTCTGGTACAAGATGAGCCTCAGTGAATATTGTTGAATATTTGTTATTTAATCTCATCCTTACCAGAACTCTGAAAGCAGCTAGTAGTATCCCCATTTTACAGGTGAGAAAATAAAACTTGAAGAAATTAACAGAACTGCCAGGGCCCCATGGCTTCAGAAGAGAGAGAAGAATAGCCTAGACTTGAACCTGGGTCTCCTCATTACAATTACACAGCTACAACCATTGTGGCATAGTTATGGATCCAAGAAGCATGAACTAAAACTTTGACAATAAATAGAAGCTTTAAACCCCCAAGCTAGTTTGCATTTTGTGTTTATAGCCACTGTTCTGAGTTGAAACTCTGAATATATTCTTTTTTTTCTCTTAGGGGTACACCAAGGAAATTAAAAGAAATGGGCTACATTCACTAATGTGAAATTGGAACCATTTTCCCTCCAGCCAGTTAAAAAAATGAAGGCACATTACACAATACAGCAAAGCAAGGATGGCCGAAAGGAGGAAAAAGCCAACAAACACTAAAGCCAACTTATTACTCCAATAAATGTCAGGTCAGTAATTGTGTGGGACACAGATTAATACAAAAGAATGGATTTGTGTCGTTCTTAAAATATAAATATGAATGCTTTTGACAGAGTTAATAAAAGTATGTTGTCCACAGTATCTGGTAATTGATGTGAAACAGCTACCTCTACTTTATCCGGTAAATGGCAGAAGCAAAGCTTCTCCTGAGGGTGCTATTCACACATAAAATTTGTTTAATGGTTTCCCGTTAATGTGTTCTATTTTTATAATGAAAGTCTAGCCAAATTATAGGAGAGATGCTCTTAACTCCTTTACTGCTATCAAATTGAGCAGTAATTGAATCAAGCAAGAAATCCCTTTTTGACCTTGAAGGCTGATTTTACCTTCTCATCCCATCATCAGATTTGAGAGAGATATGGTATTAATTTTTCTAGCCTTTTATATTTTATACAGTAACCCAATGGTACTAAATAAAATGCTTCCAAATGGAAAATGCAATAAATCATCAACAAACTCATTCATTTTCATACAGAAACAAGTAATTTTGATGAAGCCCAACTTTAATTCACCAATTCAAGTTTTTCATTCAATATTTCACCTGCTATAAAACATTAACTAATAAGCAATTTGGCTGTTATGTATAATCTGTCAGAAGAATTGTGACTATTTGTAGAAAAATCAAATCAGGAAGAAATGTAGTATATGGAATAGACAATACTACATATAGATGCCTTAACAGAATTATTCCTGAAACATTTAAATAATATTTAATTCAATTGAAAAGAGTTTTATCCCTTTATATTATTATGCTGTAAATTTAAAAAATCAAATAATGTTTGAAAAATGTCAGCATTTGGGTTTAACATGTTGAAAGGACTGTCCCTTTATATAACTTCAGTGATTTTCAGAAGAACATGATTTACATGCAATTGCCAAATTACAAGCTACATGAGACAGATCCATCCTCATCTTGAGGGAGAAAATGGCTAAGTATATTCATGCTCATTTGAACTTCAGAGACTAAATTGGCCTTAAACATCACAAAGTTTGTCTTCAGAGGTATATTTTGATTAAAAATAATTTTTAAGTCCTTTTTGTAACCCATCTTTAAAGTTGTCATTCCATGTTCCCTAGAATACCCATAAAAAGTTGATAATGATTTAGAGGGGAAGCACCTCCCTACTGACTTCCATAAAAATGTCCGAATTCCACTACTATAGTTGCTAAGGTTCTTTGTGATCCCAACCTTCTCTAATCTCATACGTATCCTATTCATGCATCACCCAGATCTGTGCCCTGTCTTCTCCACATGGCCACATCTCTCTGATCTTCCTCAAGCCATAAATGCCCTCTGCATATGGAACTCTTACCCATCCTTTATGCTCAGCTGAGTCACTGACTTCGTGATGAAGGATTCCCATGTCCCCTTTCTGCTGTCTGTTAGGCTTAATCACTCCTACTTTTCTCTCTTCTCCTATGAAACACAGCTTACAAATACCATATTTTGCTTTCTACTTTTAATTTAACCTAGATATTTAGAAATCACTACTTCCGCTCATTCTGAGCTATATAATAAAGTTCCTGAAGAAGCAAACTATGTACACTTAGTGGTTGAGAGTGCCGACTCAGAGGTCAAAGAAACCATGATTGATTCATGCCCCAACTCCACCAATTTCTGGCGAGCAAATGTGGCAAAGTTATGTAAACTCTCTAAGCTTTTTTTCTTCTACTATACAATTATACTATCTATCTCTTACGGTTCTGTAAAGATTTAAAGAAATAATGCACCTTGAATAATGCATTTATCATGGTGTCTGACATATACTAAACACTCCATAGCTATTAGATATTTTATAGTTATTTAGTATCTTTCATCGTGGAACACAGAATGTAACACAGGATAGATGTTCAATACTGTTAGATTAGTGACTGAGTAAATGAATGAAATTAAGTCAATAAAAAAAGAAGAAAAGGCTATAATTTGAAAGGGCGTTTTCAATCCTTCCCAAGAAACCCTGTCTATATAGCCAAGACCATGAAAGGACCCTAAGTTTCATAAAGAAATCTGCTTCCTTATTGGGTAGGTGATTATATACAAAGCTATGGCCCTGGTGCCATTGTCTTACTGTGTTTCTCCCTAACTCTACAGAGCCCTATCTGTACAGTAGAGTGAAGATCAGTATTGTGAATACACTCAGGACATGTTCTCCTCCTCTAGTGAAGGGCATACCTGTACAAGCAAACCTGAGTGTCTGCCTGAAGAGCCAAGAATGAATCACTTTTTTTAGGAGGTTAGGGCAAGGGTACAGGTGAGGAGAAAACAGAAAAGAATTTGGGGAGAAAAATGTTGGGGTGAGAAGCAAGGGGAATTTAGGATTTTTCTGTACCTGCCTTTATTTTCACATATTTTCTTCAAAATCAGGCACTAATATAACCCTATTCATAAAGGGCCCCTCTCTGTGGGGGGGGGGGATATAATTCCCACCCCACTGACATCAGGCTTGGCCATGTGACATGCTTTGGTCAATGAAATGTGAGTAGTAGAGACATATGCTACATCGGAGCAGCTTTAGGAGATATTCTGTGGTCCTTTCATTAACCTTTTCCCCTCTACTGACATGTGCCTGGCAGAAATGAAGAGGGAATGAAACAGAGACACAGCTAAACCAAACATTTTATTGTTGCAAGGATGGAGATTGAGGAATTATTACCACAACATAACCCAGCAAAAGCAGACTAATATAGAACCCTTTTGGGGTTCATTCTTAGGGCAACTGAATCTTCCTACAAACCCCTGCAGTGGCTTCCCCCACACTCCCACCACACACACACACACACACACACACACACACCCAACTCCCAAGGTTAGTCTGGGCCAGCGAAATCACTGTATTTACTCTACTCATTCTGGAGAACTCAGTTAACAACTGCACACCTAAACAGCATCATTTTGTTTGTGCGTGTTCACGTGTTAACAAATGTGTGTGTGTGTGTGTGTGTGTGCGTGTGTGTGTACCTATATAGAGATCTATCTATATCTAAATCTAACTGCATCTCCAGATATATGTACAGTGAGAAGACCTGACTCCTGCTTTCTAGGGCTTGCAATACTGATGGGATTCCACATATGAAAACTTGGGAACATGAAAAAGTAGTTCTCGTTTCATTACATTCAGCACCGCTTTGTCCCATTTAGTGTGCTAAGTAAAGAGGATGATGCAAACACATCTTACTAGATGTGGTTTCTCTTATCAAGGAGATGACTTCCTAGCTGGGGATATAAATATGCACATGGTCAGCTATAACCTATCCTAAGATATAAAGTAATATGTGCCATAAGGGAAGGTGAAAGAAAGTGCTCTGGGAGGTCACAGTCAGGAAGGATTCAGGGGATGTTTCACAAAGAAGTGGTTTTTGAGAAGACTGTTGATTGATGGGAGGAGAATTGTAACATTTGAAAACAAGAGAATGGCATGATCAAAAGCATAGAACAGGAAATAAAAACTCGTCTGATTAAAGCATGAGACTGTGAAGGACATAAGAGGTGTGTATTAGTTTGCTACAGCTGCCAAAACAAAATACAACAGAAGGGGTGGTTTAAACAACAGAAACGTATTTTCTCACAGTCTGGGGGCTGGAAGTGCAAGACCAAGGTGTCAGCGGGTTTGGTTTCTCCTGAGGCCTTTTCCCTGGACTTGCCATGGCCACCTTCTCACTGTGGCCTCACGTGGTCTTTCTTCTGTGCAAAGGCATCCATGGTGTCTCTCTGTGTGTCCTAATCTCCTTTTCTTATAAAGCCTCTGGTTCTATCAGATATGGGCCCACCCTAATGACTTCATTTTAACTTAATAACCTCTTTTAAAGTCCTATATCCAAATACAGTCATTCTGAGATGCTGAGGGTGATGGCCTCAACATATGAATTTGGGGGAGACACAATTCAGTCCACAACAAGGTGAATAGACAAAATAAGGTAGAGGCTGGTTGGAAACTGGAAAGAATTAAAAATGTGTAATAAAGAGCGGGACAAACAATTAGAACTGTGCTTTAGATAGATCATGCTTGTGCATGAGGTAAATAAGATAAGGAGAGAGACTGGACAGATCTTTTCAAATACAGGCAACTGATGACCTGATTAAAGAGAATGCCAGTGGAGTTGGAGGGAAGGGGACACGTGTGAGAGAAAATGTGAGACAGAATGAATAATGACTATGAAAATATAACTGATTTTATATTTGTGACTGGATGACTATATACTGATGGCCACAAAGTCAAAACTCTTGATGAGAAGAGAAACAGAAGTCTTGAAACTAGAAATACAATCTAGAGAGATAGAAAGAGATCCTGGAACGAGCTATGAAATTAGAGGAGGGAGGATTTACAAAGTCACTGGCGTCTTTAAAACTGTTTATGCGGAAAACAAGAACGAATTCCAAGAAAGGTCATTAGATTTGTCAACCAGGGAAGTATTGATAATCTTATCAAATGGTCCAGGAGAGACAGGGGTAGGTTATGGAGGAGATGAAGGTGGAGGCTGGGGAAGGAAGCTTGATTGCACTGCACAGGGGAGTATGAAAACAAGGTCTTAAATATAGCTGAAAATATGATAAAGCCAACTTTGCTAACTATTTGGTGATTTAATTTTTACAACATCCTATGAGCTAGATACTATCACAATCCTCTTATACAGATGGGGAAAATGAGACACAGGTGAAGTATCGTATTTGATGTTACATAGCTGGTTAATCAAAGAGCTAGATTTGACCTCAGGCATCTCGCTCCAGTACACACATATATAACTGTCGTTCTTTTGTTTCTCTATATAAATTTAGTTTGATGGTAAAAAAAAAAATCATTTAAGGTGGCAAGAAAAGCATGAATAATTTCATATGGACAAGAATGAGTAAGGCATATCTTTGTGTGGGTGAGAGTTTGGGGGCTGTGTATACTGAGATCAGGCAAATGCAGCAGTGGGCTTATGTTGTATACACATAACAGATAAAACAAGAGCAAGCTGATGGAATGAGTAAAGTTTATGTATTTGGACTTTGCAGTTGGAGTGATTTTCTAAGTGAAAGAGTCATACATATGATACTTCGTTAGTACCTTCATTCAATATTTATTGAATATTGAATATTGAATATTCATTAAACATTTATTGAACATCTACTACATCCCTGGCACTTACACTAGAATCTAAAGATATCATGAAGAGGGGCTTCCCTGGTGGCGCAGTGGTTGAGAGTCCACCTGCTGATGCAGGGGACACGGTTCGTGCCCCAGTCCGGGAAGATCCCACATGCCGCGGAGCAGCTGGGCCCGTGAGCCATGGCCGCTGAGCCTGCGCGTCCAGAGCCTGTGCTCCGCAACGGGAGAGGCCACAACAGTGAGAGGCCCGCGTACCGCAAAAAAAAAAGATATCATGAAGAAAAATCCAGAACTTATGGATTTTCCAGCTAGTGACACTTAAAGGGATCACCAGCAATTTGATGAAGAATGGAGGAACTATTTTATACCAGAGGTTATAGATTATAATAAAACTGCCTTCATCATCAATGGGACATACAATTCAAGGAAAGTCATTACACCTTCCCAGTTTGTCCACCAATGAAATAGAGATCAAATTGTAACAGACGATTACATCCTTGAATAAAAGGTACATTGGAGAGGTGAAGTCATGTTAATAACTGAAGATAGCATGTAATAGTATTTAATACGAAAAAATCTTTATTTTATTTTCATTAGGAAAATATTAATTATTGGATTTGACCCAGATAGACTTGTTATTTTAAATACATTGAATAATCTTTAGAGGTTGTTATCATTTTCTCCACCAGTAATAAAGCTATAATTGTAAAATCAGAAGTTAATAAAAAAAAAAAACTTACAGTAAAATGATGTTATGATTGAGATTTAACACGAACATAATTTAAACCACTGTTAGGACTCCCACAGTAGCCATATCTGGCCATATTCATCCTCTCTATGTAGTCTTTTACTCTGTTTAAACAACAGATGCTAATATTTGGACTGATCAAATACATGAAAGTATTTCTGCATTTTGAAATCTTTATGACTATCACTCCATTTTAAAGGTAAAGTAGAAATATTTATCCTATTGCTTATAAATTATCATCCTTTTGTTCAGAAAGTACCAAACAGAAGGAGCCAACATAGAATCACATAGGACCTTCTTCCAAACTAATTTAATTTGTAATCAAGAATATCTTGATTTTAACAGCGTACTTCCTTAGGCTTGAACATTTTGGTCAATTACTTAAATAAGGATATAAAAAGGTATTAAAATTGGCAGATGGCATGAAACATGGAGGGATAGCTGATATGAGAAATGACAGAGTCGAGATTCAGATTTATCTTGACAAATACTAACAAGCCAGTCCTACACCTAAACAACTGTCAGTGCAGCAGTTATATTTTATTTTCAAAAAATTCTGTTGCACAAGCCTAGACTGGTAGAGAACATTGGCAAGAATTCATGGGAAAGAGTTCTGATAGTTTTGGTTAAGCATAATTTTAAACAAATGCTCTAAATAATGTTAATAAAAAATAGAATAATAACAAAGATAAAAGGAATCTTCAAGCTACACAAATTGAAATATAGATTCCAGTTCATAAAAAGTGATCATTGCTTATGGATCTGGTGCTTGGTTCAATTCTGAGAAACATATTTTAAGTGATACAGATAATCAAAACCTCATACATAGACACAGAGGAAGGAACTGCAGAACTGAATGTGAATTATTTTAGGTCATTTATAAGGTCCATTCTAGCATTAAAATTCTATGATTCTATGGAAAGTATAAACTACTGCAGAGAACGCTTATATCAAACAAATCCCATAAATGCTGTACATATAATCTTTGACTATGCACTACAAGTACTTCTTAAATATGAGTTTGCATCAAAATTATTATCTTGATAAGTTCAATTGTGAAACAATACCAGATCATATCCTATTAACTCAGAGGAAAGCCTAATCATATAGGCTTTACAGGTAAGATAGACAAATATATTTGTTCTTCAAAAATCTTATTTTCCATCCATTTTTAAACAAACCCTATTTTTACACTGAAATTTACTTAAAGAGATATGCTAGAATTTAAAAATATCCTTTTTTGTATTCCTGCAGGAAAAGTATCTATTAGATAAAAATCTTTTAAAATTGTTTTTAGGCTCAGCAGGATTTAGAATATGAAGGGTTTCTCAAAAATCATTTTATTTTAATATACATATGCTCAACTTTATTATTTAGAGCAGTGCTTCTCAAATTTTAATGTGCATACAATACACCTGCAGATCTGGAGTGGAACCTCAAATTATGCATTTCTAGCAAGCTCCCCGGTGACACTGATGCTGCCAGTCCATATTGACCACTCACTGACTAACAAGGATTTAAAGAACTCTGCTTCACTAGTGCCATCAATTATTCTAAAATAATTCCCACTCAATATATAATGTAAAATAAAAGAAATTACTTTCTAAAGAGGAAAAGAGCCTTTGCAATTTTCTCTTCCTTAGAAGTCCTTAGCATTTCTGATGCTATTCATCTGATTAACGCCCCTATTTTTCTTTTGAAACATTAAGTCCTTCTTCCCACCTCCCTTACCTCAAAAGGGCTCACAGACTTGTCCCTTGCCACCCCAGGCTCACTTCTCAATTCCCTGCTACTTCCTTTTGGTGGTGTGCTGCACTCCTTTTCACAGGCTTTTGAGGTTGTTACGGACTGAATGTTTGTGTCCTCTCCAAATTCATATGTTGAAACTTTATCCCTCAATGTGAAGGTATTAGAAAGTGGGGCCACAGGGAAGTGATAAGGGTGGAGCCATCATGAATGGGATTGGTACCCTTAGAAGAGTCACGAGAGAGTTTGCTTCCTCTGTTCTGCTCTCCACTGTATGAACCTGCAACACTGAAGAGGGCCTCCACAAGGACCTCACATTGCTGTTCCCTGATCATCCAAGATCAGCTTCCAAAAAACAGATTTCTGCTGTTACATGCCACCCAATTTATGATATGATATTGGCCTGAGCCAAGACAGAGGTCTTCTATGCACTTCTCTAATTTCCTTTTACTGAAGTATTGACATTTTATGGATAAATGAATTACTTAAAAGGCTTTATCCCAACTTACCTTAAAATACTAACTGACAAAGAAAACTTCTACTTGCTGTGAATAGTCACGATGCTGACTCAAACAGAGCCATGAATGAGAAAATGTGGGGCAGCACCAACATACTTCCACTCCACATACCTCCACTGCTCTTCCAAACTTCTTTCCAAAAAGTGATGTAGAATGACTTCCTCACTGGGCAGAAAATTTCACTAGAAATGCACTGTGGCCTTTAACATTTGTCTGCTTCTGGGAAACAAAATTCAGGGTCTAGTTTCATACATTCTTCTACCTATTCGTGATTTTATCTAGGCCAGCATTGTCTCGATGCCATTGGAATCACTTGGGAAGTCTTAAAAAATACTGGTCCCTGGACTCAGAGTCCTATTCCATTGGGTGGGGCCTGAGCATTGTTACTTAAAAAAAAAAGTTCTTTGGTGATTCTATTAACGTATCCCACTTTCATTTCAAACTCCCTCATTTTTACGTCTATGGCATCTTTTTACTCATGTTAAAGCATTTCTTCTACATCAGGGTTTCTAACCCCAGCAGTGTGGACATTTGGGACTGGGTAATTATTTGTTGTGGAGCTATCCTGTACGTTGCAAGATGTTTAACAACATCCCTGGTCTCTATGAGTAGATGCCCATGGCATTCGCCCAATTTTGACATAAAAAATGTCTCCAGACATTGCCAAATGTCCCCTGGTGGGAAAAATCATGTTAAGAACCTACTTTTACATCATTACCGTCATTATATTTCTACCACCATCACATTAACTATTATTCTCCAGATGTCAAGACACAGCTAACTGCTGTACACATATTATCTAATCTCATTTACTCCTCAAAATATGGTTATAAAGTAAATACACACTTTACTTATGAGCAAAGTGAAGCTCAAGTGATGCAAAGATGGTACAAAAATTGCCAGAGGTCCCAGCCTGGAAACTGATGGGTGCAGAATTCAAACTTACATCTGTCTGATTATGACCCTAGGGTCTAAGCTCTTTACCCTTACAGTGTATTTTTATTTTACATCATAGCCTCTTTAGCTGCAGATTTCCTCATAAGACTATAAGCCCTCTGGAAGCTTATCACATGATTTATCCTCAATTTCTAGCACATGGTAGGTATTGAATTAATATTTATCAAATTGAATAGTATCTAACAATGAGTTCTTGTTTTTCATCCAAAGCCTACCTGCACTCCCAATTTTCTGAATTTTTCAAAGGTATCTCCATCTGTTTCTCACTCTAGTACTAAGTTCTCCTGTTGACTCTCTCAGTATTTTATCTTGGAAGTCCATCATTTTCCTAGATACCTCATACCTGGGCCTTTCCAACTGACTTTTTAAAAAATTAATAAACTTTATTTTTTGGAGCAGTTTTAGGTTCATAACAAAACCGAGTGGAAAGTACAGAGCATTCTGATATACACCCTGTGCCCACACATGCACAACCTCCCCGCTATCGACATTCTCCACCACACGTTGTTACACATGGACCTACACTGGACACCTTCATAATCATACAAAGTCCATAATTTACATTAGGGTTCACTCTCAGTGTTGTACATTTTAAGGGTTTGGACAAATGTACAATGATAAATATCCACCATTATGGCACCACACAGAATAATTTCACTGCCCTAAAAATCCTTTGTGCTCTGTCTATTCATCCTTCCCTCAACCCCAAACCCTGACAACAACTGATATTTTTACTGTCTCTGTAGTTTTGCCTTATCCAGCATGTCATATAGTTAGAATCATATAGTATGTAGCTTTCTCAGACTGGCTTCTTTCACTTAGTAAAGTTCACTTAAGTTTCTTCCATGCCTTTTCATAGCTTGATAGGTCATTTCTTTATAGTGTTGAGTAATATTCCATTGTCTGAATGTATCACAGTTTACTTACCCAGTCACCTTTGAATAACATTTTGGTTGCTTCCAAGTTTTGACAATTATGAATAAGGCTGCCATAAGTGTCTGTATGCAGGTTTTTTGTGTGGACAAAAGTTTTCAATTCATTTGGGCAAATACCAAGGAGCATGATTGCTGGATAGCCTGGTAAGAGCATGTTTAGTTTTGTAAAAGACAACCAAACTGTTTTCCAAAGTGACTAATATTTTGCATTCCCACTTGTAATAAATGAGAGTTCTTGTTGTTCCACATCCTTGTCAGCATTTGGTGTTGTCAGTGTTTTAGACTTTGGTCATTCTAAAAGGTGTATAGTGGTATATCTCCTTGTTATATTTGCAATTCCCTAATGACATATGACATTGAATATCTTTTTATATGCTGACTTGCCATCTATGTATCTTCTTTGAAGATCTTTGTAGGAAAACTTCTAAGTTTTCACCATTAAGTATTATGTCAGCTGTAGCTTTGTTGCAGATGTTTTTTGTCAAGTTGAAGAAGTCCTCCTCTATTCCTAGTTTGCTGAAAGTTTTTATCATGAATGGGTGTTAGATTTTGTCAAATGCTTTTTCTGCAATAACTGATATAATCTTGTGATTTTTCTTTCTTAGCCTATTGATGTGTTAGATTACATTATTTTCAAATGTTGAACCACCCTTGCATACCTAGAATAAATTTCACTCAGTTATGGTGTATAAGTCTTTTTATACAATATTAGTTTCACTTTGCTAATATTCTGTTAAGTATTTTCACACTGTGTTCTTGAGAGACATTGGTCTGTAGTTTCCTTTTCTTGTAATGTTTTTGTCTGGTTTTGGTATTAGGGTAATGCTGGCCTCACAGAATGAGTTAGGAAGTATTCCTTCAGCTTATGTCTTCTGAAAGAAACTGTAGATAATTGGAATAATTTATTTTTTAGATATTTGATAGAATTCACCAATGAGCCCATCCACATCTAGTGCTTTCTGTTTTGGAAGATTATTATTGACTCAATTATTTAATAGCTATAGGCCTTTTCAGATTGTCTCTTTCAACAGCCTTTTTAAAAAATTAATTAATTAATTATTTTATTTTTGGCTGCATTGGGTCTTTGTTGCCGTGTGGGCTTTCTTTGCGGCGAGCGGGGGGCTACTGTTCGATGCGGTGCGCAGGCTTCCCATTGTTGCAGAGCACAGGCTCTAGGCTTCAGTAGTTGTGGCATGCGGCTCAGTAGTTATGGCTCACAGACTCAGTGGTTGTGCTCGCAGGCTCTAGAGCACAGGCTCAGTAGTTGGGGCACATGGGCCCAGTTGCTCTGCAGCATGCGGGATCTTCCCAGACCAGGGTTCAAACCCATGTCCCCTGCATTGGCAGGCAAATTCCCAATCTCTGAGCCACCAGGGAAGTCCTCAATAGCCTTTTAAAAGTCCTTTCTCATTCCTATATTTTCCCCTTTAAACATAGACTCTATTTTGAACAAAGATAAATATTTTTGCAAAAGCAATAAAAACAAAAATTGAAAAGTGGGACTACATCAAACTAAAAAGCTTCTGCACACAAAGGAAACCATCAACAGAAAGAACAAGCGACCTACTGAATGAGAGAAAATATACGCAAATCATATATCTGATAAGGGGTTAATATCCAAAATATATAAAGAACTCATACAACTCAATAGCAAAAACAATCCCATTAAAAATGAGCAGAAGATCTGAATAGACATTTTTCCAAATACAGATGGCTAATGGGTACATGAAAAGATGCTCTGCAGCATTAATCATCAGGGAAATGCAAATCAAAACCACAATAGAGATATCTCACAGCTGTTAGAATGATTATTATCAAAAAGACTAGAAATGACAAGTGTTAGCAAGGCTGTGGAGAAAGAACCTTTGTGAACTGGCAGAGGGAATGTAAATTGGTGCAGAAACTATGAAAAACAGCATGGAGGTTCCTCAAAAAATTAAAAATAGAACTACCATATGATCCAGCAATTCCACTTCTAGGTATTTATCTGAAGAAAACAAAAACACTAATTTGAAAAGATATACGTACACGCATGTTCACTGTAGCATTATTTACAGTAGCCAAGATATGGAAACAACATGTGTCCATCAATAGACAAATGGATATAGAAGATGCGCCCTATGTATATACATGTATATATACAATGAAATATCACTCAGTCATAAAAAAGAATGAATTCTCCTCACTTGCAACAACATGGATGGACTTGGAGGGCATTATGCTAAGTGAAATAAGTCAGAGAGAGAAAGACTGATACTGTATCATCTCTCTTACATGTGGAACCTTATGAGATATATATATGTATATAATACACACACACACACACACACACACATATTAAACCAAGCTAATAGATACAGAGAACAGATTGGTGGTTGCCAGAGGGGAAGGTTTAGGGGTGGGAGAAATGGGTGAATTGTTCTGCTGGGGGCGTTTTTGTTTGTTTAAATAAATGGAATTTTTTAAAAAAAACAACAACAAAAAAGTAAAATGTAGAAGTGTTCCAAAATCTAGTAGAGCATCTGCACGTGCTAATGGTGCCAGTGTAAACTGGTACAACTTTAAAAAAAAAAAACTTTTTAAAACCTGGATTTTTAAACTCATTAAATAACCAGTTCAAATCATTCTCTCATAAACTTGAAGGATAAAATTGAAAATTTTAGGTCAGTTTGAAAGCCCATTTTAATTTTGTCCTTATCTGCTTTTTCAACTTTATCTTCCATGGAAAATGTTAGATTAGCATGCTTTACAAAGGTCCCTTGCTGATGGATCCTCAGCACAATTAAATCTTGCATTTAAGCCTGATGAAGTAGATCTGAACTATGGGGGTGGGGGTGGGGCTGGGGTGGGAGATAGTTTGCATTAGGCTGAAGTACTACACAACAAACACTACAGAAGGCAGGCCCTGGCTGTGTTCCTTAGATCTCCTGGGATTTGGAAGAGCCCAAAGGAAGACCAGTGAACACCCCATTTCTCCCAGTCAAGCAATTTAATCCTGACTACCACTGAACACATCTGACACATGCTGTACTTGCCATATTGCCCCTGTCAGGTCAATTTTACCCTTCCCTCCTTTATCTCAGGTTTTTAAGTTTACCTATCATCTAAGTTCCACTAACATCATGAATTCTTCTCTATCCGTCTCTACCCAATGAGTTCTTTGCATTCTTGCCCTCATTATGTGACTCTCACACTAGGTGTTTAACATATTTAACATACCTTAAACAAGACATACAGATAATTTCTCAATGTACTAGAATTTTCTTATATAACCTCGATTTAAACAATTCTGTGGATTCATCAATCTCTCTGACCTTTGTAAAATCTACTGACAGCTTTCCAACACCTACAGAATCTGGGAGGTGGTAAGATTTTTCTCTGATTCCTCCACTCACTTTTGCTTCCACAAGTAGAGTTGTCTGCTTGACAAAATTGTTCCAACACTGTTTATGCTAGTTAAATTTGTTTATGTATATAAATTAATTATTTACTTTAACAATGAAAATGAACGTGAATAGAGTCATTGCTATGAAAACTAACAAATACTTTGGAATAATTCAAGTTGCTGTAAATTAGGTGTGGAATTATAATAATTAAAAATAGGAAACATTTAGAAGTATTTTTTTCTCATACTGATGAGCAATTTTTTTAAAGTTTTTACTCCACTTCAAAGAAATGAAAGCAGGAAATCTGTAGTCAGGGTATTATAGATGAGAAAGAATGTGAGGAATTCCCATTAATGGACTAGGACACAAAGGAAAGTTGCTGGTCTTACATCAAAAGATTGGCACAGTAATGTGCACTTATATGTTTAGGGATAATAAAATGTTTAAGGTATTCATGCAAGTCTTTATTATGAGTCCCTACGTTAATTGACTTTTAAAGATCTAGTCATATTAGAAAAGAAAACTTCTGTTATTTCTTCAAATTAATAACTTTAGAAAGACATGGAATTACCACATTGTTTAAAATAAGTTTTTACTCTTCTCTTGAAGATGCCACTCTACTTTGAAATGCTTTGCCCTGTGTACTTGTTAGTGATATGCTTTCATTATTCAAGGGTGGATTCTGTTCTCTGGAATTAGTTAAATGTCAATTGAAGCTCCTTTTGTGAATAGTGATCACACTGGTTAATAAGAGCTATGGGCAAAAATTAGGTGTAACTAGAAAGGAAATTAACCTCTTTGTCTTATGAATTGGCTGTGAAGGAAAATTAAGAGGTAAGTTCCCAAAACATTATTAGGATTTTAAAATACAAAGTGGCAGCAGGAGAATAAAGGTACCCTTTAGCTATAACTCTTGAAAAAAATTTATATTGATTCTTTTAATCAGTGATTTTTAACAATTTTTCCACATATATTCTACAAAATGTTCATTATTTGTATCATCTTACTGTTAGTAATTTTTTCCATTATTATAAAATGTACAGTTGAAATTATATTTCTGGCTATTTACAACATAGATTCAGAGATATCAAAGGTAAAATCATCTCCTAGAACTTCTCTAATGTCATTCATCTAGGACCAAGTACTTCAAATTAAATTCAGTCCTAAAATGTTTAAAACCTTGCTGGGTAGAATATGGGAAAAAATGTCATCTAAAAGCTTTCTTCAAAATTCCTTGCAATCCGTTTTGAGGAAGATTGTTCTTGTGTTCTGGGAAAAATACCAACCAGACTTTCTATTATGAGAATATCAAGGAACCACCCTCTTCTGAAATGGATATGACTAATCAATTGTATCTCTAGGGAGTTCAACTGTTCCTCAAGTAACAAAGACTATTTTACAGGGCATCCAGAGTTCACCACATCTCTGGAGATATTGGCTCCCATAGAGACAGTTATCTAAGTAGGAGAAAGCATGCTCTATGTCTGAAGACTGTTGCTGGCCATCATAGAAGTAAGCATGCCTCCTTTGTTGGTATGTACAACTTCTGACAGGAGATTAGGAGCTGAAGACCAGCAGTACAAAGAACTACTTGCAAGGGATCTTTTGTAGACTGTGTTATGGGTAATAATGCTTTCAGACCCAGGTGATAATGTCTGGTGTGGAGTTGGAGGGTACAATAAGTGAATGATGCTCCTTTCACCTTTGTCCAGAGCCTAGAATCATACCAGCGTCTCAGGGGTTGGCCGCTTTGAGAGAACTGAAATCAGCAGGACCATTGGTTTTCTCTATGGGAGCAGTGGTAGGACAGGCAGTGACACCTGATGAGAATAAAACAGTGTAAACAGATTTAACCTGGAACACGTGTCAATGTTCTGGGGACTCTGTGCAATAACTGGAGTATAGCTGGCTAATCCCTAGTGGGTAGGGAAGGGATGAAATTGCCATAGTTTGGACTTTAATAAAAGTGATGTTTTTTATTTGATACACATAATCAAGTGAAGCTTGACTCTGAGATTACACTTTATCATTTCTTCTTAATATATTTTAGTCACTTGCTAAAAAGAGTCATAACATTATTATCTTCTCCACATAAACACTCAAGGCACACGGACATTTTCTTCTAAAGATGTAACAGTGTGCCTTAAGCTTGGATAAATTACATATGAATAGGAAAGCTGCCTCTGAAGTAAGCATATTCCAAATTCAGAAGTAATGTGACAATAGAGTACCTGGCAAGTGAAATATCAATGAATGAGGTGAAAGAAATGAATGTTTTGGAGGCTGGTTGTCCAAAGTGTAAAGCTCACCTATGCCCTTTACTAAAACATAACATAGGAAAAACTATGCATCCTTGTTGGGCTTCACTTTCCTCCTCTGTAAAATGAGTATAAAAAGAGTACCTACCAGGAGGTTTTGCAGATCATGAAAGCTAGCCATGGCCATCCCTTCACCTAATCTCAAGCGTGGCTCAATCCATAGAGAAATTTGCACTGATGGTATTATGTTGCCCACGGGATATTAGTTGTCAAAGTGTACGGACGATGGGCAAGACCTTGGATGACTCCTTATTTAATGGGAAAAGCACTAAACAAACTGTGAACCTCAATTCTAGCCCTAGGTCTCCCGAAACTGTGAAGCTTGGTTCTAGTGTTTTACTTCATTGAGCTTTGAAAGCCTCCTTCTTAAATTATGTGGTTAGATTAGATCAGGATGTTTTAAAAATGGATTTGTTTGTTTTTAACTCTGGTGTAGTGGTGCTCTGAGAGGTACAGCTGTAGTGTGATGGCTAATAACACAATCTGAAAACCTGGACAATCTACTTAAATGCACTATACTGTAGTTCCCTAATTAAAAATGGAGATGATGATAATACTACTGGTCTCACAGGATAATTAGGAAGATGTACGGTGCTTAGAATAGTGCTAGGAACATAGTAATAATTCAAGAAACATTATTAACCCTAGAATCCATTTGATAAAGAGCTTTAATTGAAGTAGGATTAGGGATCAAAAGCCCCACTCACATTGGCCTCAATTTCACAATTCTTAGCAAACTTAATATACTCTTAGGATTCTGATCTGACTGATGCTCTATTCCTCTTGAGCATTTGACACATATTTGTTGACATTTTGGAACTAATTAGAGTCACTGTTATGATCATAAACAAAACACACAATAGTCTACCATTAATCAGGGGTATTTTGGAGTGTCTGATCAATACACAATAATTTTTCCTTAATTCTCACTTCACATGGCAGAAAGTCCTCTGCAGCATTTTGTATAATAGGATGCCATCTGTGCACATTTGATTGGACCAGGATGAGCACCTGACCTATTCCAGCTCAGAGTCTCCCTTTTAGGAATTTGGGATTGAGATTCATTCGTTCATTTTCCTTCAAGCAACTAGATTTGAAACATAAATTCAGGAGCTGAGCAGTGGCCAAGTCTCCCTCCATGTGCCTTTGAAAGAGAAAATGCAGGTCTACAGAAAGAATGAGGTAGGCGCCCAGAGAGAAGCACCAAGTTCCACCAGGCTCCACGTCCCTTGCTGTAGTCCCTGCCTTGGGAACAATGGCATTCTGGCCTTTGGGTTTCATGACACCTGAATAATCTTCTAATAAAATCTCCTTATAGCTTAAGCCATCTGAGTTAGTTTCTCTCATAAGCAACCAAACGTTGCAAACCTTAGGCTGGTAGCTAGATAACTTTTAAGAAACTAGGAGTAGGAAAAATGAATTCTTTGGTCCAAGAAAATCCATAGAAGTGAGCATGTAAAAAAAGAAAAATGAAAGAAAAACACAAACATTAGACATTTTCACTTAAATTCAATATTTTTTTATATCTAATAGTTTCTGAAGGTTTGGTGCCCAATTCTGTTAGCTTCCATCCTTCTCCTTCTGTTTCTTCTTTGTAAGGTTAAAGCTGCAGACATTTCCTCTGTAAAGCTGTTGATGTTGGTCTAGCCTTCTGCTTTGTATTATTATAATTATTTGACATTTGTAAAGTGCTCATGGTGTTCCAAAAATTGTTCAGGAATTTTCAAAACAAAAAATATCCATCTCCTTCAGGCAAAGCACATGTCCCTAATTCTAACCTAA
Source organism: Neophocaena asiaeorientalis asiaeorientalis (assembly GCF_003031525.2). NCBI lineage: Eukaryota > Metazoa > Chordata > Mammalia > Artiodactyla > Phocoenidae > Neophocaena > Neophocaena asiaeorientalis. The sequence goes on along the minus strand of NW_020172773.1, from coordinate 1,425,742 downwards.
AGCCAAGGAATTAGATGCTGGTAGAGAGAAATAAAGGATTAATGCTGTCACCTAATTTTGCCTGGGTCCTTTGATAAACAAAATGTTTCACTCTAAAAGAGGAATAAATCTCACATGAGCTTCAAATTTTGCCATCAGATGTAAGATAGAAAGCTAAATTCTGATGGGTTTTAAAATAGAGTTAATGCATTACTAATTAAAGCTTTTTTGCTTCTTATCAAAGTTAAATGTGGAAATATTCACACAAAAGAAAATCTTACTAAGCGAGTATCTACCAATATATCATCTATGTGCTTCACAGTTTTTAAAGTAAAGTATGAAACATATGTATGTTTTCTAATTTATTTTACTTTTTCCATGAGTTAAACATGCAAAATCCTTTATGGTAATCCACTTATACTGACTGATGTGAAATATTTACCTATAATATCATGAAAAAAATGTATTTACTTTAAATTGATTTGTGTGCATATATATGTGTGTGTGTATATGCATACACAAACACACACACATTTTACAATTAAATTACTGAATGGAAAATCTGAGCTACTTCTAGCTACCGTGAACTATACATCTCTATATATACTGTTATGAATAAAGCCAAAGTATAAAAAAAATAAATAAACATTTCTGGGACCTGCAACTCCATCTACTGATCGCAAGTTACCATAACATTTGTAGGGATACACAAAAATACACACACACACACACACACACACACACACACATCCTTTCTTAACTCTTGACCTAGCCACTAGTAACTCTATTCATTTCATGCTGTAATCACTTGTGTTACTCTGCAACAAGGAGAGTGAATCATATGTCCAAATTCCATCTGACATGATGCTACAAATATATTTAGCACAGAATGGACCATTCAGTGCACACATGGTATATCTTTTACAAACCACAAGTAGCAACATGAATAACTAAATGGGTGAATTTTCTTGGCCACATACAAGTGAACTCATGAGGAATTGATCTGTAAAATGGTTGACATATTCCCACAGCACATTTAAGACATCTCTATAAAAATGTTATATCACTGAATATGGGATCCAACTGTGTAGAGACCACTCATTATGAGAGTATTAAACTGTGTCCCAGTGACATCAAAATAATGAAAATGCCTGTAAGGTGTCCCTCTTCTATTTATTTACATATTTTAACAAGAAACAGGAGGAAGAGTAAATGATAATGAAGAACCATTTATCCCCCAGGGATTGAATAGCCTCTTGTCCTATTATACCAGACAATCATTAATTTTAATTGCTTCAGATTTATAACTCACAAGATAAAATTAAGAGTCATCCCAACATGAGAAAAAACAGACTAAGATTGCTGTAAACAGAAATATCTCCCAGGATTTTTTTTAACAACTAAGCATAAACATTGCTGCATTACTTGTCTTAAGGATCTATGATAAATATTTAGGTTTTTTAAATGAACAGAACTTCACACTATATGTATGCTATTAATATATTCTTGCCTTTTCTGGATCTATAAAAATGAAAAAAAAGTACATTGAGAGTATTGTATTTAACACACTGAGAGTGTGTTAAAACTACTCATTTAGTATTCAGCATAAAAAGTTACCACTATATCTATTTTTGGACCAATTCATCATCATATTTAAAAAAAAGGTAAGCCTATTTTACTTATGAAAATCATTCTTACATGAGACACTTATGTTTGATTTTTATGGCAGCTAGACCATAAACATGTGGTTTACTCTTGAATCACTTAAAAGTAAAAAGAGAAAGAGCCACTGGTGCATTTGTTGAATCAGAAATTTCTTAGCCATGCGACGGTGACCGTGGCTTAATGCAGGGTGGAACAAAAAAGCTTTCTCCATTTGCTGCCTCTGCGCCTCTGCCCTGAGGTCCTATGTGCAGCTTCAGGGCCTGAATCATGACTCTACCGCAATTTTTTTTTTTTTTTCACTTGAGTCCTGACACACTGTTGAGTCATAAATCATTTTAATGGGTCATCACTGGATTCTTAAAAACTGAAAGCAGAATATAATTTAAAAGATCAGAGTTCATTGCATTAATAAAGGTAAATATGGTTTTGTGAAATTTATGTAGTTTTGGTGTGATACATATACATTTTATATATATATATATGTAGTATACAAACATACATACATACATTCATGTGTGTGTAGTTCTGGAGAATGATAAACTTATTGCTTACTATGAGTTGTGGGCAAAAAGGCAGCAATGTTTGAAAGGCACTCTACAAGGGAGAGCAGCCACTGGTGCTGGTTCCTGTGGACAGGCAGGGGAAAGGATGTAGGCAGACCTTAGAACAACGCTCTTCAAAGTGTAGTTCTCAGAACAATTGTATCAGAATCACCTGATCTTAGACCCCATTCAAAACCTACTGATCAAGCAACTCTGATGTTGAGGGGCTTCAAGTAAAACTGGTTCTTCAGGTAATTCTTCTGTGTCCTGATATGTGGGATTCATTGTACTGGAGACTCCACACTCTGAGACAGGGCTGTCTAGAACCTTCAATAATGTATGATAGAAATATTCTCCCTTATAATTTACATTTCATTCTAGATCTGTGATATCCAACATAGTAACCAGTAGTCACAGGTGGCTGTTTAAATTCAAATTTAATGAAAAGTTAATAAACTTGAGAAATCAATTCCCCAGTAACATTAACTATACATCAAATGTTCAATAGACATATGAGCTAGTAACTATGGTGTTGGACAGTACAGATATAGAGCATTTCTATCATCACAGAAGTTTATTCAGACAGCCCTGCTCTAGAGGTTTTCAATGAATTATAGAATTCGGCACACTGTGTTCTGACATTGAATATATTCATATACATTTAGGATATTGAATCACATACCATTTCTAAAATGCATATAAGTCATAGACACAATATATTTTTTATTGATTTTCAAAGTATTTTCTATTAGATTATATCAGTTATTAAGGTATTTTTAACATTTCAAAAATCAATGCTTAGGAAGGAGGGAGGGATGAACAGGTTGCTCAGCGGCCATGGCTCACGGGCCCAGCCGCTCTGCGGCATGTGGGATCTTCCCGGACCGGGGCACGAAGCTGTGTCCCCTGCATCGGCAGGCGGACTCTCAAGCACTGCAACACCAGGGAAGCCCAAGCATAGAGGATTTTTAGGGCAGTAAAAGTACTCTGTGTGGTACTAAAATGGTAGTTTTATATCATTATACATTTGTCCAAACCCACAGAACATACAACACCAAGAATGAACCATAATATAAACTATGGACTTTGAGTGATAATGATGTGTAAATATAGGTTCATCAGCTGTCACAAATCTATCACTCTGGTGGAGCATGTAGATAATGGGGAAGGCTATATATGTGTGGGGTCCGGGAGATTATGCAAAATCTGTGTACTTTCTCCTCAATTTTGCTGTGAACCTAAAACTGCTCTAAAAAATAAAGCCTATTAAAAATCAGTATATGCTTAGAAAAAACATTTTCAATAAGGAAATAAAACAGACTCAGAAAGCACATTTTATATTCTAATATCCTTTGCTATCTTTCTGAAGAAAAAATAAAACTAATATATTTTATTAGGATACAATATTTATGAATATTTATAACTATACACACGCATTTCATACCAAATAGCTGTGAGTTGTTTACTAATGTTCCCTTTAAATTATAACGATATTATCTCAAGAAGACACATACTGCTTGAACTGCCATTATAATCAAGTTGCCAATAGAGTAAACGATTTTCATGATAGTGGCTGCATCAAACAACATTCAAAATGGATTAAGACCCTCTGAAAAATAAAACTTTAAGGCAATGGAACATTCTTAACTGGAATTGTCATGCAGGTCATATAAAAATCTGCATGCTTATTTGCAAAAATTTTCAAGCCAGTTGCAATCTTCAGTGTGTTCGTAAAAAAAAAAAAAAGTCTCTCTCTATAAAGGTACTGTTGACTCTCTTTTTTAAATGTCTTCACCCAAGACAGGGAGAGTAAAGAAAACAGTTAACAGCTGAGTTTGGATGAGAAAGGTGAAGTAAGCAGTACCTGGAGAAAATTGTGATGTTGCCTAGCACCCAAAGACTTAAAAATATAGGAAGTCACATTTTCCTAAGAGTATAACTATATAATCACTCAGTGGGGTGGGGTGTGGCAGTCATTCATTCTAGCCTATTTCTTACTTCTTGCTGGTTGAGGGAATCCATCCCCCATTCCCTTTCTGGGTGATATTATGCCCAGCTGCCAACCATGGATCATGATTATTCTAAACCAGTTATGCCAATCCTATTCTTCTATGCCAGCAATTTGTCTAGAGCTGAGCTGGTGATCCAGGTCCACCCAAAGAGCAGTAAAGTGGGAGGGAGAGCTTGGATGAGGTGGGGTGCGGGAATGGTTCTGATGAGAGAGAGCTGAGAGATGAGAGAGCCCTCTGGCCCTGTCCCTCCCTTCTTGACTTGTTCTATGACGACTTGAAGCTGTGAGAACCATGAGATGCAAAACCAAAACCCTGAGCATGGGGGAAAGGAAGGTTGGGAGAAGGTCTTCCATGACATAATCGAGCTGCTTGCTATACTTGGCCTGACACTGCAAACTCTCAGACTTCTTTTTTAAATGCCTTTATAGTTTTCGCCACCATGAATGGGATCTTTTGTTACCTTTGGCTGGACACATTCTAACCATTATAGTGGGTAAGACTGAAGATACACAAAGTCTTCTTAAAGCTATGGAGGAAGACTCTCCTAGGTCAGATTATGACTTGACTCAATGTGTCATCGTAACTTAAAAAGAATTGTCAATCTTCAAGGAGCCTGCTCAGGCATGGAAGTATGGAAAAAACAAAACATCGGAGAAAAAAATAATCCTTGAATGTCCATTCAAGCCTGCCCATGGGAGAGGGGATTTTGGCAACACACTTGAAGCATTATGACGCTGTTGTCAAAGTTATCTTTAGAGTGGACAAGAGTTCTTCAAGCTCTCTTAGGTAAAGATCATTTCTGAAGAAAAACTGACTCAGGTTGTTTTGAGTACAGCATGTGATTTCCCGTGCAGATTTGCCTAAAGGTAAGGAATGTGTAAGTCATGCTGACGCTGTTATAGCAGCTGATGTGAGTGTGGGTGTTCTCATTTTATGGTAACAGCTGCATTATACCTCAGGCTCTGTGGGCTTAGTTAACGAGTGACAAACTGTGAGAGAGAGACGGAATGCAGATAGCTGAGCCAAAGCCTGACGTAGTCACCAAATTAAGTGCCACTTCATGAAGATTCTTGTCAATCAGCTGGCTGGTCTCTCCTGCCTTATCTTTCCTTCCACATTCTAAGTGGGAAAAACAAAAGTGGATTGGGCAATAGAGATGGACAGAGAGACAGCAAAGTTGAGAGGTGATTAAATGACAGGAATAAGTAGAAATGGCAGGGAAAGTAGGAAGATGCTGAGGAGAGAGCAGTGGTATGAAGGAAAAGAAAAAAAGAGGTCTGCACTTAATACAAAAATTAAAGTAGAATCGATCAGTTCAATTGAAGAAAGCACTAGATAAAAAAAAAAAATTTAGGGATAAATAAATTTTAACAACCGAACTAGCAGGATATGCAATTTGGGAAAGTTGAGCAGGGAACAAAGAAAGTACAGGAGAAAAGGTTAACTTCTGCCTGGACAGTTGTGCTTCCAGGAAGCATTATCAATAATTATTGGAAGAAATATTAGTATTCCTTGGAAGTCATGATAGGTAGACTCGTGCGAAGAAGGTAAAGCCCTCTCACCTTGGTTCTTCCAGTTAAAGTCAGAGCAACCTGCTCTTTTTCTTCATTTATCCTAGAACTGGCTAAAAATAGTGGCTATGGGAAGCTCTAAGAATACACAGCAGATTATTACAAAGGATTGACAGAAACATGGTAGAAGAGAGAATAAAAAACTCTGCATCTTCACCTTTTTGTTTTTTTTTGAGAATGAGCTTTTCCCTAACTCACACAGAGCCTTTATTCCATACAAATAAAGAACATTTAAGCTAGGATCTGCCGTTTGTTGTAACCCTTTTCCCACAGAGAGAAGCAAACCGTGATGACTTCTGGTTCTAGTCCCCTGACTATAGTAATCAGACTAGCCAGATTATATTTTATAGACTTGTTCCTGTTCACTCCAATGTTTGTTTCCCCCAATCTTTTATGCATTTGGAAACAAAATAAGAAATGAGCACATGAAGCTACATTTCAAAAGTGAGTATATTCAGTAATTGGGTATCTAATTTTTCTTTAGGTGGTAGAGAAATGGTGCACTTTCCCAAAATGTAGCTGTGCATCTTTATTGTGGCTTTGGTCACATTACCCAAGTAGAAACTACCAGCTTTAATAAAATGAAAATATACTTTAAAATGTTGGCATTGATAAGAAAAGGCATTTAGAATATTTGACAGTAAAGGCATGACTAATAGACAATCTCATTAATTCTCAAAGCAAGTGAGAATTCAGAAGTAAGATCTCCTTTGCTGATAAAACCGAAAAGAATTATTAAGTCATTTTCTAAGTCCCACTGAATCACAGTATGGCATATACTCAATACAGTGACACAATTATAAATAACCACAGGGCAGAGTTGGGTCTGCACATTACCCTTTGCACAGGTTCAGGGGGATGAGGCACTGAATGACTGTTTAATTGATGAAAATGAAGTTAATGGTGACGATGATGATGTTGCTGATGATGAAACTACTCTACTAAGGAAAACTGGGTTAACGGATATAGAAAGGAACTACAAACAGAGAAACAAATAGAGAAAATGTCATGGAAATGTTTATAAGCTTTAGATTCAAGCCTTGATCTTTTTCGTTTTATAATTATTTCCATATTTTTTTCAACCCTCTTATATTGAAATTAGTGCTCTACAGAATTTAAATATGGGCACTAATTCCTTTTCTAACTGCAAAACATCAAAAAGAAAATGGAGCTCTAATTTAATTTTCTGAACTGGTAGCATTCCCACAGTTGATTCCCTCAGATTTGGATTTCTTGATTCAATAACAGGACCAAAGTCAATTTGAAGTAACATCTGAACTAATTAGTGACAAGAGCAATTTAACTCTTCCCTTTGTTACAAGTGCCATTTAAAGCTCTGACCCCTCTGTGTTAGGCTGAAGAGGTAGGAATTGCATTAGGCCAATCCTCAAAGAACACTGGCAAGGGTAGCAGTAATTTCAGGGAAGATTTCGCTTCAATTTTCTATGTTACCTGCTTCTAACAACCACTTTAAAAATCTAGGCAGTTTTGCCCAAAATGTTGTTTGGTCAACCTTATGAGGCTGTACAAAGTGTGTTTCAAAGTAATTTCATTGCCTTTTATCTTTCCAAATGTTTGTAATTTCTTCCAATCTTTGCTTATTTCAGCTGAAGCAAAATACTCTAGAAGAGTAAAGTTAAATTCAGCAAAATGTCATTAAGGGATCTACTCTGAGACGTGAGCTATTCTAGGGCACAAGAACCAAAGAAAGTGGTCTGGAGAGGATCACTCACTGACTTGCTCTGTCACATCTTAGGACCACTCAGACATTTGGTATTCTGGAGGAAGGAACTCATCTGGCAACTGGATAAGTGTATATATAGGACCAAGAGACCTGATTACAACATTTAGACCCTATGTATTAGTGGGCTAGGTCTGCTGAAACAAATCGGGTGGCCTAAAGAACAGAAATTTATTGTCTCATGTTTGTGGAGGCCAGAAGTCTGAAATCGAAATGTTGGCAAGGTCGGTACCTTCCGAGGGCTGTGAGGGAAGGATCTATACCACGACTCTCTCCTCGGATTGTAGATGGCATCTTATCCCTGTATCCCTTCACATCACCTTCCCTCTGTGCATGTTGGACTTGATGTCCAAATTCCTCCTTTTTATAAGGACGCCACTCATATTGGACTAGAAATCCTCTCTACTCCTGTATGACCTCATCTTATTGTTATTAACTTTAAACTAATTACACCTGTGATGACTTTGTTTCCAAATAAGATCATATTTTGAGGTACTAGAGGTTAGGAATTCAACATATGAATTTGGGGGGATACAATTCAACCCATAATGCAATAGTTTCTTTAAATGCAATAGTTTCTTAAAAAAATCACTTTATTACCAAATGCATGACTTCAGGGATACATGCATTCTCTTGAGCAGATGAGTCACCTGAAGTATGGCAACACTGTGTCAGTAACAGTCAAAGGGAAACTTTTAAAACTCCTTGTTTTAACTTTTCAATGCATATTTTCTACAGAAATAGACAAAATGTTCTCTGTTAATCCATCACCTGGCACAAGAATGAGTTTCTGCTACCTGGGTAAAGGTTCTCTTGGCCTGAACCCTTTAATTTTGCACAGCTTCTGAGATTCAGGATTTTTGGGGATGGAGTGCGAAGGCTGCCTGCACATGCTCTCATAGAAGGGGGCTGATCTTATCCAGGATGACTCCAAACCTTGTGGATGTTGATGAGTGATTTCAGCACAGAAAGCAGAAAGTTTTGAATCACCATAGTCCTTTTTTCACTGCAGATGTGCAGCCAGTCCCAGGGGGATTACAGAATTTCTAGAGTGGGTGGCAAGCATGCTTGTAATGTGGACCCAGACAATTTTGGACCACATGAACCAGAAGTCAGCTTTAGGATCATCTAATCCAGTATTTCTCATACTGAATTTTGTGGAATATTAGTTCAGAGTTGTAGCAGGATAAGCAAAAGTGCTGTGATCAGATACGTTTGGTGAATTCTGGGTTAAATAAATACAAAGAGATTTATTTCCAGAGGATTTTTATTATTTTAAAACTACAAATGTGTATTGAGAATCTCTAAGAGAGAGCTTAGTGGTCAGAATTTCCTACATTTTTGTACCATACAAGTTTTTGCAATTTCTTGCATTATTTTTAGCAAGCCAATATTTAGGTTTTAATGAATTAGCATTTTGTAGAACCTAGTATGGATTACTAATCTGGTCTCATTCTCTTGCTTTATATATGCAGAAATTTAGACTCTGAGAGATAAAGCATCACCATGAAGTCCCTAAAGTCTACAATCTTCGGTTATTTGGCTAAATGAAAGGTACATAATAAACAGCAGAGCCAGGACCCAAAGCCAGGATTCTTTGGTCCCAGCCAGTAAACTTTTGTGCTGTCACAGGGCTCTTGGATGTACTTGAGCACTCCTGGAGGGTTCGATTAGGTTTGATTTGCTTCTGAGAAGATCTACTTATGCTGAAGAACTGGAATCACCTCAGCCACCACATTGCTTGGTTTTAATTGAGAAACATATGCTAGTCCTGAGACATCCTCTAGCCCCAAGGTGTCAATTTTGAGGATGTGTGACATTAACCTGAGGAGCTTGTTAAAAAATTCAGTCATTTATTCTACCAGTACTTGTTGGAGCACCTCCTGCAAATACAGCTGTGAACAAAGCACAGAAAAGTTCCTGTGCTAGTAGAGTTTCAACTTTATCATAAAGAGACAGACGCTAAATGTTAAAAATAAAGAAATAAACAAGATCTGTCATTGCTAACTACTTTGATATGCATAAAACATATTAATGAGATAGAAACTCTTGGGTGAGAGTGGGGGGTTACTTTGGGGAGTCAGTGAACTCTGCTTTCTACAGGTGACAGTTGAACTGAGACTTGAATGAGGAGAAGGAATCCTTCATGAGAAAGTTGGGAAATGAGAGATCCAGAAAGAGGAAAAGCTGTGCATGGCCTCTAGTGGAGACATACTTGGCATGAGTCAGAGACCAAAAGAGGCTGGAGCATAGGAGCCAAGAGGTAGGTAGAGAGATGGGCATTGAGATCAGATTCCTGGAATCCAGCCCCAAGGATTATGATTGACTAGGTCTGGGACAGATTTGCCTTTCAAACAAACGTCCAGGTATTTCTGATTCAGGAGGTTCATGAAAAACACATAAGAAAATTCTGCACTAATCCTTTGGGCATTCACTGAACTCAAACACTGTAAAGCAATTATGCTCCAATAAAGATGTTAAAAATAAATAAATGAATAAAATATACGTAATGTAAAAAAAAAATGTAATAACCATTCTCAGTTCACAGGCAGTACAAAAAGAGGCCAAATGCTGGATCTGGTCCAAGAGTTGTAGCTTGCTAACCCCTATGTTACTGTATACCTGTTACAATTCTAAGGATCTATAAATATTAAATCATTCTAGCGACCTAAAAAAAAATTTTTTTTTAAATCCAGAAGCATTTCCTGAGCAGAGTGGGATCAGTGCTCTCCATTCACAGCTCATATATTCAGGGAAAATGGGGAAGAAGTCAATAACCGATTTGGGGAAATTTAAGGCAAGGGTGTCCTGTAGTCACGCTTTAAATAAAGTAACTTACTAGTTACTTCTTTAGTACATGCCAATTGACAAACATCCTGACAAATCCATGTAAGACCAAGTAATGTGTTGCCCTTCAAACATGAAGGTGAAATAAAAGAAAACTGACAATGTTTATGAGAAATATGCTGAGGAGTTTATCCAAAATAATAAAGGAAAAGAACAGAAGAAATCAATAACTGTAGTTTCAAATTTAATTATTCTGTATTTGGTTCCTTTTTTTCCTTCAGAGAGAAAAAAATAAAGGTAATAGGAAACAAAAATGTTTTTATGAGGAAAATTGTAGAATTCCAATAGCATTTCTATTATTCTAACTCTGTCCACTGTCTTTAGGCAACTATCCACATACTACTCACCTACCTAGCGACTAATACCTCTTCAAGATGGGTTCCAGATATGGAGTTGCATCATGTTGCCAGGCAACAAAGAAATGTTTGGTGGTGACAAAGGAATGTAATGCATGAGCCAGAATTTGGAATATATTTTTCAAAGTAAACTGCAATCAAAACTTAACTTCAAAAAGGGAATATCATATTTATAAGGTACTTAAATGTTCCAAGTACATATCAGCATTGCCATCACTGAAACTCACAGTAGTGATAGAGATGAAATCAATTTTATTACCAATTGGGATCACCCTTACCAATATGACAGGAAGCAGGTTTGACTCAGAAATTGATACAGGGTATGTCTGACTATGACCATTAATCAATCATTTACTACTTTTCATTCCTAAATTTTCTTATTCTCTAGAATGATCAATCATTCTTCACCTTATAGAGTTAACTGCCCTTACTCTAAATTTACTATCCATGACATCCTCTGGCTCCCTATCTGTGGGCTCTTTATTAATTCTACGCACCAAGCATTCAGAGATATGTGGTAGAGTTAGAATGATAGCAAGGCTGTTGGAGTTCTATTTTTTTTTCTTCTAAAAGCATTTTCTTCTTCCTCCCATTAGTCTTATTCTTTCTTAAGAAAAAAATTGCATGGAATAATTAAATACTAAAATATAAATTATGCAGTTTCTATTTTTTTATTATAGATAAAGCTTCTTAGCATGTTTCTCGGCAAAATTGTCTATTTTCTTTTCATCCTTAGGAACCAGAGTGCCTCATTCTTGGCATTTACATTTATACCAAACCAAAGAATGGCACACATGAGTGGTTTGAATAGAGTTAATGGTTAGAGACCTGGATCCTAGACCTATTTATTTCAACTTTTTATACATATGACCATGCAATATGTTATTTAATGTCTTGGAGTCTCATGTGTAAATTAAGGACACTAATACATGTTCTCTATTCCTGACATGTTTGAGGTGAATATCAAAAGAGATTTAAATAAAAATTTGAGAGTGAGGGTGTTTTGACAGTCATAAGTATGGTACAATAGTGTCAGTCATTAAAATCATTTTACTTGAAACAAAAGAAAGCAACATGGCAGGTTATTTCTGTATTTATGACATTCCTATGTGTATGACTTAATGAATGCTTGTAAAGTGCTTCAAAAATTACAAAATGCCATATAAATATGTGTATTATCACTAGAATATGATTATCTGTAAGAAAATCATGGTACCATGGTATACAATGCAAAGAGTAGACACTATAACATAGATATAAGTTAATTCTATATCTTAAAAAAGGACACATCTAACAACATTAAAATAAACAGCACATCAAAATATGCCCCTACAATAGCAATATAAGAAACAGAAGACATATCTAGCCAATGTCACTGAACAGCAGATGTAATACATTGAATAAAATGAGATCCCTGCTTTAATATAACATAGAAATAGTTGGGATTATACAGTGTATCAGTGATACCTGTGAGCAATGACCTAAACTCTCCAGCACTTTGAGCTAAAACAACTTCATATGGAAATGTATTTGGTCAATAGTCCCACTAAAGATTTCAACATTCTATGTTTTTATTTCTGGTATAAAACCATCCAAATATCAGCTCACATTGTTGGTGAATCTACAAGAGGATGATAAAAATAAAATGAACTAAAATAAAATCAGTTATCCTGACTTGCTCAGCTGCTAAATTAAATCAGTGAACAGCTGAACTTTGTTGAACACAATGCTTCAGTACTTTATATTGAATCCTCCCACAACTGCTATACTGTAGTTATTAGTATCTCCAGATGAGGAAACCAGAGGTTACAGTCACCAGTAGGACAACTAGATTCAGAGCTGGGCTCCAAATCAAGTTTCACGTGACTATAATGTCCAGAGCCTCAGACACTAATATACTCTTAAATATAGGCTGCAAGTAAAGATTGGATAGAATTTGTTTAATAAAATAAATTGTAGAATTGTGTATAGTAGACATAACTGAACTTTAATAATTGGGAAGGTCTGAACTGGGAAGAATATATGGATCAAATTATAAAGAATTGGTTTCTCCAAAAAAGAACTCAAATAAACTGATAATAAATAATTGATATTCCTCAAAATACAAATGGGCAATTATAGTACTCAAATATTGGAGGAATATTTACACTAATATGAAATGACATCCACCCCGACCCAAGCAAATCAAGCAGAGGAGCCATTTTATATATATTAAACTAACAAGAACTTTTATACCTGATGAGATGAGTCTGGAACAGTATGGCATTATACAACCTGTTTTTGAAAGCATATCAACTATCACATGAATGTCTTTATCTTTTGATCTGGCAATATATACCCATATGTATATATCCTAAGGAAACAATCCAACAAGAAAGAATGACTATATTCCCAAAGATATTCATTAAAGTATTATAATGAGGAAAAAATAGAAGTAACTAAATGTCAAACAAAATAGGAATAGCTGAGTAAATTATAATGTATCAACCCAGTGGCATTTTTTGCTGTCACCAAAAATGATAAATATAAAGACTATATAGCAACATGGAATACTTTTATGATATAATGAAAAGTGAAATAAAAATAATATTGTATGATACTGTGATTAAATAATAGAAAGTATGAATGAAAGGTGAAAATAACATGAAGGAAAATTAAAAAGAACATACATTTTAGGATAATGTAATTTTTAGTCAATGTAGTCCTTTATGCATTACTTCTTACTTAATAGTTAATGTTTTAAATGGGAGGTTTATATGTTAATGTTATAAAATAATTTTTCATTTTTCAAATTCACTTTCCAGCGATTTAAATTTGGCAAGAGGCACAACTGGCTGGTTCAACCCACTGTATTTGTATTGAGTAGGTGGGTTTGGACCAGGAGCAACAACACACTAATTCTAGACCTTTATACCCTTAAGACACAATTCCTCAATCCAGAAAATGAGATGGAAGTAAATTTTTGCCATTGCTACTACCTGGGAACTCAACATTAACCTCAAAAGTACAAATACAGTCATCACTAAAATGGCTAATGAGGGCTTCCCTGGTGGCGCAGTGGTTGAGAGTCCGCCTGCCGATGCAGGGGACACGGGTTCATGTCCCGGTCCAGGAAGATCCCACATGCCACGGAGCAGCTGGGCCCGTGAGCCATGGCCGCTGAGCCTGCGCATCCGGAGCCTGTGCTCCGCAACAGGAGGGGCCACAGCAGTGAGAGGCCTGCGTACCGCAAAAAAAAAAAAAAAAAAAAAAATGGCTAATGAGAAATCTCAGCTCAATCCATTGAACACATTTATTGAGTATTTTTATATTAAAAAAACCCTGGTGTGCTTAAAGCAAGGAAAAAAAAGTATTCTAGGGGCTCATAATCTAGACTTGCCGGGCAGATACATAAGCAATCAATAAAAGGATATGATGAAAAGACTAGAATAGGAACACAAAAAAAGTCCCATGGTTGTATAGGAAGATAACGTCCCTCCAGTAACCTTGGGAAGAATTCCAGTCTCATGGCTATCTTGAAAAATTTTGCACTGTGTACCAGGCTTAGCACAGACTATGTTATAACAGAACGTTCTTTAGATATTGCTGCTCAATTAACTAAACGGAGCCTTCGTTTGTCTCATTGGAGTCTTTACATAATTGGTACTTTTTTACTTCTTACCCGTTAACCCTGTCTTATCTTCATACCTGTCCTATTCAACCTAGATTCTATGAGCCATTATTTTAATAAGCTCTCATGTTTAATAATCCTGTGACCTTGTACCTGACTTGTAAAAGCTGTATTTCATACGCTGAATCTCATCCCCTCCCAACTGTTGATTTCCCTTTTATTTTATGTATTTCTAATTTCTTCCTCTCTCTTAGATTATTCCTATCTATTTTTAACATTCCCAAGTGTCTCTCACCAAACAAAATCACCTCTCTGATCCCACTTTCACCTTTAGCTACTGCTTTATCTCTTCCTCTTTACAGTTCATTCTTCTGGAAGCGGTTTATATATATATATATATATATATATATAAATAGTCTACCATCCTTCTTCAGTACTTATTTTCCCATTCACTCCTTAATTCACTCCAATCTGACTTAATTCTCCCCTCCCCACCGGCCTTTGCCACGAGTTTATTAGTGAAAACAATTCCTGATGTCACCAGTGTCCTTCCTTGCTAATTAAAATGAATATTTTTTGTCCTCATTTTACTCATTTTTATTTCCCTTGATTCTCAGGGTAATTTGACAGAGCTGATCACTCCCTTTTTCTTGAAAGTCCTTATTCCCTTGGCTTCAGTGACACCACATACTTTGGATTTTCCTTCTTGCTGACTGCTACTTTTTGTTCTTAGTCATTGGCTGTACATCTGTACCTAATCCTTAAACGCTGGAGTATCTCAATGCTAGGTGCTAGGCTCTCTTCAGTTTCTTTATATCTTTATAAGTAATTCCATACACTTGCATAACTTTACATACCACTTTCTTTTAATTTTAACTGCCTATTCAACATCTGCACTTGGATGCCTCACATATCTCTTAAACTCAACTAAATTAAAAATTTCCCTCCAAAACTGTTTTTCCACTGTTTTATTAATCTTAGTGAATAATGCCGATATACGAGGTATACAAGCCAGAACCTGGGATCCATCTTTATAAGTATTGTACGCTGATCAATTGCGCAACTGGAGCTCCCAGGATCCGTCTTTAATATTCCCTTTTCACTCATCCTTCCATCCAATCACCCATGGATGAAGATGGGGCCAATGCCACAGAAGGCAGGAGGAGATATACGATTCTTGGTGGCATTGTGTCTGACTGAGACTTGCATGAAGCCAGACCAATGCTGGATATTATAACTGCCAGAGTCAATAAATACCATTTATTTGTTACCTGTAAAAATGAGAGTCATGACCTTTCATCTTTTCCTTAGTCTCTCATGGACAATGACGTTGTTAATACTTTCTCTTCCCTTGTTTTCAAAACAATTGTCTCCTGGTTTTCTTCCTATTTTTTTGCCTCTCCTTTCTACTTTGTTGGCATGCGATCCTCATTCAAGCTACAAGATGTTGACAATCTTCTAAAACTGCTCCTTAACTCTCTCTCCTTTTCTAACTTGATATTTTCTCCCTATGTGATCTCATCCGTGCTCACAGATTCAATTATCATTTAGTCACACCGATTCATACAATTATATCTCTAGGCCATAACACTCTCCTGAGTTCCAAATTTGTATAACCAACTGCCTACTTTACATCTCCTCCTGGGTATTTCAAAGACATCTCAAACTCAACATGGCCAAAATTGAATGCGTGAATTTCCTTCCCTCATGCTCCTAGAACCTGGACTCTGTCCATTGTTCCCAAACTCAGTAAATCACACCATTAGATTTCTAGGAACACAAACCCGATCATTAAAGCCATCTTTGTCAGCCTGAACTTCTCATATGAAAAGTTTAAATCCCTGCTTAAAAAACTTTAGTGGTTGCCCATTCTTTTAGGGTTAAGAAACTCTTTAATATGCTGTTGATGACCTTACATGCTTCAATCTCTACCCACCTTATCAAATCAGATAAAGCTCTCCTTCACCCTTTACACTCTGGTTACACTATTACATTACTATTATGCCTATCCTTTGCCATAATCCCTCCCATCACTGAATCACAGGTAACTCCCCGCATCTGCATCCCCATCTGAAACATGCTTTATTCCATTTGTCTAATTACCAACTGGTCATGCTTCAGATTTCAGTTGAAATATTAATTTCTCAGAGAAACCTTCCCTTATGCACTTGGAGAGGTCAAATAGCCTTGTTAATGGTTCACATAGCGTGGATATCTTTCTATTCTAGCATTTGGCACAGTTGTAGTCATACATATATCCGTGTGTGTTGTGTGTGTGTTTGGAAACTATAAAGGAAGGACCTTGACTATATTTGATCACATTATATCTATAGTACCTAGCACATGGTAAATACTCAATACATATTTGTTAAATGAAAGAATATATGAAGGAATGAATGAGCGAGTGAATTTCTTTGCTGTAGTACTCAGAGATTTGTGTGTGTGTGTTTGGAAACTATAAAGGAAGGACCTTGACTATATTTGATCACATTATATCTATAGTACCTAGCACATGGTAAATACTCAATACATATTTGTTAAATGAAAGAATATATGAAGGAATGAATGAGCGAGTGAATTTCTTTGCTGTAGTACTCAGAGATTGAGTATAGAACCTGGATGCAAATCACTAAAGTGACAATATATACACTTAATAAATTGGCAAGTGGTGAAAAATCAAATTATTAAGAAGTTAAAAAAGTATTATGAGGAAAGATGAAAAGAACTGCCAGTGTTTATTTGAGAAAATGACAGTTAAATATGAAAGGTCATAGATTCCTTAAGGGCACATGTCATGGAAAGAATCACTGGCTTGTAGAATCATGCTCTTCCGTGTAGCTTGGAAATACTAACTGAAAATAAGAAAACTAGAGAGGCTAGCTTGTAGTAAGTCATACTTATCCATGATAGAGAATCAGTAGAAGAATAACTAGTGTTCATAGCCATTTACAGCAGAAGAAGTACTGACTGAGAGCCAGAAAATCTGTGTTCCAGGTCTAGCTTTGCTATTACCTCTCAGCTTGACTGGTTCAACCACTTAACTATGCTTCCCATCAGTATGTTGTCTTTAATGGTTCTAAAATTCTAATTTTGTTATTTCAGAAGAGTTATACATGAAATGAGACTATAAACTACCCAAAGGAAGAGACTGCATCTTATTCATTGCTGCACTCCCTGAGGCCTAGCATGGACCACTGCACCTAGTAGACTCTGTTAACACTGTTGAATTGTGTATCCTATAGCAAATCCTTCAGAATATCTTGGGTCAATAAATCTCTCATAAAGTATATACAAAATATTATGTGTAGGTTGGATGTGAATTTTTCTATGTGGGTAAAAGAACAATTGCTTTTATAATATAGCCAAATAAGAGAATAAAACACCCAAACGTGGGGTTTGGAATATTTATGTTATCTGCATAACTCCTGTTGCACTCAATGTATCAATATATCACTCAGTTGCAATTACCCTGATTTATCAACACCTAACCCGCTTTGTTATAGTAGTCAGTTAATAAATATTTCTTGCGGATTTACCAATAGTGTGCTGGGTGCTGGGGATACAGCAGTGATAACCAGTTGTAGAAACAGTGGTGAACAGGATATATTATTGTTCTCAGGAGACTTAGTCTCTAGTGGAATAAACACACAAACATGAGAAAATCAATCAAAATGACATGAACACAAAAATGCCACGAAAAAAAAGGTGAAGGGTAATATGATAGATGATGATCAGAGTAGAAGGGAGTTGCTGGGCTGGTTAGGGAAGGCCTCGACATTTAGGTTCCAAGAGAAAAGGGCACTGGAAGAGGAATCATAAGATACCATCTCCAGAAAAGAGCTCATACTAGTTGTGCAACCTTGGGTAAGTCAGGCACCCTGCCTGAATCTCCATTTTCTCATCTTTTCAAAGACACCCTGCCTGCACATATTTTTCATACTTCAAAGAAATATTACACTTGTAAGTATTAGTATTAAGGCATTTTCCCTCCTTGAAGACCAATTACATTTTTGCTCTGGAACCAATATTATCCCATGGTTTACACAGCACCCAACTGTCACCTTCTTCTCATACCATAATTCTTGCCTTGTCATTCTCGCTCTCTTTCATTTATTTAAATGTAAAACACACACTCCCTATTACATATCTTATAAGAAGGCACTATGCCCTCCATACATCACAGCAGGGTGGGCGTCGGCGTCGGGGAGAAGAGTTGAAAGCCCAAGTGTGAGGAGTCCAGGGCACAGGTGCCATGACCTGAATTAGCACAGCTCAGCTCAAGGGACATAAAGGTTGTAAATTATCTGGGCAGCGTGCACAGTAGGGCTCACTAGACCTCACGGGTCCCTAAGCGCTGGAGTGGGTGGTCCCCAAGGACATTCCAGAGCTGGAAGAGGCGGCAGCGGTCCCTGGGGGGTTCCCGGGGGGAGCAGGGGCAGTGGGGTTAGGGCTGAGGGTCTGCGCTGGGGGGAGGGGGCAGAGGGCGGAGTTCTGGGCTGCAGGACGTTTTGGAGAGCCCAAACGCTGAACCTGGACGTCCATTCTGACGGAAGGACTTGGCAGCCTCTTTCCCAGCCAACTACTCCTCACTGATTGGAAAGGAAAGTGGTGGATAGTAGTGCAGGGGAACCAGGGGAGGGATTTGGGGGAGATCCCCAGTGTTGGGCCCCATCCATCAAATATCCATGTGAACTCACTCTCTCCTTTCCCTGAATCCCCAAATTGATGAGACAAAAACTAGATTATTTTTAGGCCAAGGTATCTAGCAAAAAACAACGGATGTATCTGAAGACAGCTGAAGGTATAAATATACTCATCTTCAGAAGTAGGTAAAATCCATTTCTATGTGATGCTGACACCACCTCAAATCCCAGCCTTGGAAATATATAAATCCCATTAGCCAGTGTTCTTTCTTTATCTAGAGAGGTATGACCATGGGTCACCACTATATTTGAGCTCATTGAACCTAATAATAAATATTCAGGGTAGCAAGTGAAAAGAGTGTCAGTGGATCTTTTATCAAAATAAGAGTGGAAAGCCTAATATTTATGACTTATGACCCATGGCTTTACTTCTAGTTTCATTCATCTAGGAAATAAGACAGTGAGACTACAAAATCAAATATATACTTTCAATCATAAAAAAATACACATGGAAGGATAAAACATAAAGTAGGGCCCACCCTAGGGAGTACTGTAAAACAAAACATTCCTACTTTTACCAATATGTGTCACAGAGTCTTCAAACTTTTCAGAATTAGGAAGCAATCCTAAAGCTTTCTCTGAAGTCTCCACAAAAGTATTCACTTCTTTTTTTATCTTTGCTAGTACTTTATCTATACCTTTGCGAAAGGATTTTCTACTTTCCTCCACCTTGAATCATAGATTTTAAAATTTTAATTCTCCACCAAAATCTAATTTCAAAGGTAGGATTTGTGGCTGTTTTACCTCTTCTCAACAGTGTTTAATTTACAGCCTCGTATATAGTAAGTGCTTAATAATTATTTGTCAGATGAATGAATGAGTCAAAGTTTGAGGACTCTAATAAAAGTACAAGTGTTTTATAAAAAATACCAATGCAGTATGAAAAGTCTTAAATGTTTCATAAACAATGTTATAAAAACATAAATGATAATTCCATCTTTCAAAAATTCAATGATTACTCTAGAATACCGAAACATTTTTTTAGGAATGAAGTAAATCTTTCATCAAATACCCTCTTAAAACTTTACAGTTTTATCTTTCAGCCTCCCTTAATCCTAATTGCACAATAAGACTTTTATTAACTCTAATTGCTCTTTGATCAGACTTTTGATTATTTACCCTGAGGCTACATTGCAGATTCCAAGTTGTTCTGCACAGTTGTAATTACCATATGTTTTCATTAATCTAATTCTGTTAGCCGGCTGTTTACTGAGTGGTCTTAGTGTCAATCAATTATCCTGCTAGCCCATGCATCAAAACAATTAGAATGGGATTTAGTTCTCAAGGTGTAGTCATTAGGGTATTTTATTACACATTTCCAGCCTATTAGAGTATAACCAGAAAGAGACAAATAGGAGATTTGTAAATGTAGCTTTATCACTGATACTGAGTACAGAACTACTGAGGAGGCATCTATGTGGCTAACATTATGATCAAAGGATATAGGTCTTGGAAAGCATTATTAAACACTCAAAGAATGAAGCCATGTAGATCTAAGTAAATGGAAAAATAATCAATGCAAATTGACATTTTCTTTCAAATACACTGGAAACCAGGCTTCTCTAGTTAACACAGAAATTGTCCTTCACTGGACCACTACATTTGATATGGTCTCCTAGCAATATTTCTTCAAAGAAATACTTCAAATGTTTTTAAAAATATTCAAAACTATAATCTCATTCTTCAAAAATGAGTTATCACATTTCTGCTCAGAACTCTTATGCATATGCATTGCTCTGCACACATCATTTCACTCCTTCCTCCATTGCTTCCATCAAACAGTCCCTGAGCACAGGCCTCATGCTGCTAAAGACATTGCAAAAAAAGGAAAAGATGACACAGCTCCTGGGCTCACAGTCTTGTGGCAAGGGATTAAACCAATGAGTCCATGCCACTAAGGGGGCAAATATCACAAAGCATAGCCCATTAGACTAATCAGAACTACCAAGTCTTACAGGGATACTTAGCATTTTATTTTCCACAATAATAATAATTACTTTTCAATAGACCAGAGACTGTTCTAAAGACTTAAGATGCATCGAGTCATATAGACCTTACAAGAATACTGTGAGTTGGTTGCTATTAGATATCTTCATTTTATAGATGAAGAAACTGAGGCACACAGTGGTTGAATAATTTGCAAAAGGCACTGATTTAATAAGTGACTGTGCTATGCTGTAAACATAGAACCTGTGCTTTTAAACCACTCTGCTGTACCAGGGTGATTCTCAAACTCTACAGTGTGTGTGAGAATCACCAGCTGCTTTTGTTAGAACACAGATTGTTGGCTTCCACCCATAGAGGTGTGGCTGGGGCCTGATAATTTGCATTTTTTAACAAGTTGCCAGGAGATGCTATGCTCCTGGTCCAGAGAGCACACTTTGAGAACCAGTGCTGTCCTATATCCCAAACCTCTATCATTCTCCTCAATCTTTCAATCTACCTACCACTTCATTACTAACTCTCAGCAGGGAAGCTCATCAACTTCCCAAAGAAACTAGGACATTTCTCTCAACTTATTTCTGTTCTCTCACCCCCTCCTTCAACTACATCTTACTGTTATTGTCCCTCATTATCTCCTTCTTTCCACATTTGTGAAAGCTTGTTGCTCAAGGTCAATTCTCCCAAATGTGGGCTTCATTACTCTCACCTCCTTGGGACCTTATTTAACAACATGTACCAGTAAGCTGAATAGCATGACTTGTGTGTGCACTTAAACTGAAACTTTATTTTTGTCTCCTGTCTCTACATTTATTCACTGGAAAAGTACTTCTCCTCTACCACTACAAAAATCCAAACAATCCATGACTTTTCTGGTCTTTTGTAGGTAGTAGAAAACTAATCACTTTAAATCACAAATACTGTATCTACTAAATACTAATCCAGTCTTAAAAAGTAATCAAAACTCTGAACTCTTATCCAAGCTGAAGCTACTTCTATTGCAGGCAGGCAGGTCTCCTGACATCAAGGAAAGGAATGTAGTAGCCTGTGTTTCTTACTCTTTCCTCTCCTACTAGGAAAGGGAAGGTGGAACATTCTTACTTGATTAATGCTACTGTAGGATACTTTATGTTTTCTAGTCCTGTTATATGCTTAAAGACTCTCTTTATGGGGATGTTGTATGCTCTTCAGAATCTCCTCAGCTGGGCACTTCCCACTGTAGCTGTCATAAGTGGCCAATGAATTGCTCCTTTTTTGGCCCCTGGTTTCCTGGAAGTCCACTCTCCAGAGACCCCTCCATCTCATTTGCATTCCAGGCAGCCCACTTGGGCAAGAGTCAATGTCTACATGCCAGTTCTCAGTTGTGAACTGTATTGGTTCAGAGGTAATCCTCACACATCCTTAGCCCGGGCAAATTCTGGGAGGGCACTTTCTTTCTAGATGTGCAGAGGGAGGTCTTAACTTCTTGGTGTGAGTGGGGTACCTGTTCTCTGTGCCCTGTGACTGCAGGGAACCCATATGATGGCCTCAGAGAAGCCCAAGAAGCCTAAGCTGACATCTCTAAGAGGGGTCTGGTACCTGACTTTAGAATTTCACATCTACTGTTTCTCTGTGTTCCAGGGGAACTTTCCAAATAAAATTTATATTACAAAATTATTCACCACTTTTCTTGTGTACTTATCCTCATTAATCAGCTACTTCCCTGGGGTGTGGTAATTTGTGCTCAAATTAAAACAAGATAAAACACATCCTTAACCTCCCCTCTCAGAGCCATGTCTCTCTCTCTCTCTCCATTTTTAGCCAAATCTCTACACTCTTTCTCCATTTCTTCATGTTTCAATCACTTCCCATCCCACTGCAATTTGATTTTAGCCCTTTTCACTCCCTGAAAGTTGCCAGTGACTCCCTAGTTGCTCTTTTCTGTGGATATTTTTCAGCTCTTATCACAGCCGACTTCTCATTGGCATCCATAGTATAAACAATTCCCTCCCTTGGAATCTTTCTTTGTTGACGCCACTTTTCCCTAGTTCCCTTTATGGTTCCCTCTCTCTAATTCAGAGGCTTTGATTTTTGTTTGTTTGTTTGTTTGTTTTTTCCAGACTAGTCCTCAAATAGCAGAGAGTGCACCCCGGTTTTCACCATTGACATCTTGCTGTCTATATCCTCTTTCTAGGCAGTAGAATGAGTGGTGAATTACCAACACACAGCTTTACCATTCATCACACCATTACTAATAACTCATAAACTGATTTCCACTAGATCTCTACTCTCCATCTCAGATTTAACATGTCTGAAACACCAAACTCCAAACCTACTCTTCTTCCTTTATTTCCAGTCAGTTCTCCAGCAGCACTCAATCCCTCCATTACCTCTAGAATTCCATCTTCAGTTTCACTTTTTAAGAAGCAGAAGTAGCAGCTAGCGTCATCAGCAACAGCTACCACTGATTGCACAGTAACTATACACTAGGCAAGTATTCTGTAGATAAGGACACTTATGTTTGCGGGTTAAATAACTTGCTCAAGTCACAGAACTCTTAGCTTGCAAGGCCAGGATTTAAATCCAGACCTAGACAGGTCCTCCATGCTGTGTTCTTCTAGTAGCTCCGGAATCTACCCCTCCTATAAATGCCCGAGCTTTAATGCTTGCCTTATAACTTTGGATAAAATCCAACTTTCTTTCCAGTGTAAGCAAAGCCCTCATTATCTGGCTCCTACATCCATCCTCCTTAATCTCTTCCTACCTATCTATAAAACATCTGTACTACAGCCGCAGTGAACTCCTTGGATTTGCATTCAACTCGGTGAAATGCTGTTCCTTCTAGCTAGAATGACTAACAATGAAATGGCCTTCAGGGCTGAGGCTGGTAAGGTGACTTTCCTCTGTTTTCACAAAGCACCCTGGATATCTTCTCTCATAATACTTACCATAGACTATCACAAGTCTTTTCTAACATTTACTTGAATCACTCATGACTAAACACATGTACTCTGTTGATCTTTAGGACTGGGCTTACCATCCTCTAGGGGTTTAAGAGACTAGAGTACATTTTAAAATTGATATGTATTTAGAAAATACCAATCTAAATTACTCCTATTATTTTAGGTATCAAAACACATGAAAAGAGTTAAAAAGAGAAACTCTTGTCAGCAATGCAGTACATGATATTCATCTATTGAGTGCATTAAAATAACTGCATATAGCTCATTTAAAAATATTATAGTGATGTAATAAAAATAGGCCGTTTAAAGGTTTTATTTTATGGTTAGATTTTTTAAGCACAAATATCGTCTCCGTGCTTCACAAAGCAGAACTTTGAGATTTTCAATAAATTATTGGGCAATTACTTAGGATGAGTCAGAACTCTTTTTTTGGTAACAATTTTGATTCTACTTGTAGGCACCACTCTGTGCAAAAGCGGTGAGAAGGCAAATCGCGTTCCCAGATTTCCTAACAAATGTTAGTTCTAATACAGACTTATATCATGTTTAAAGAATATGGATTGCTATTGAATCAACAGCATAAAATAGTGACACTGCAGAGACATCATAGAATCTAGCCCTGAAATGACTACAGCTTGATCTTAAAACAAGCTCGTTTCAATCTAGAATATTTGAGACAGACTGTTTAAGGGACAGGCTAACTCTTGCTTTAGTTTTGTATATGCTGTCCATGTGTTAATTTAGAATATAAATTATTTTATTTTATTTTATAGTTTTAGATAATCCCTAAAATATTTACTAATGGTATTTAATTCTTGGCTTTTTATAAGTGGATGATATAAAAATATTTGAAGAAACTTTGCCTTTCTTCTGCAAAAAATACATTGCAACTATATTACTTTAAAACCCTTTGTAAGGATTCATATGATAAAGTCATATAAAATTCAATACTAGGAAACAATTTGTCTCTCCAGATGAACTGGTTTGCACTACTTTAGCAAATAATTAAAATCATGGCACATGGCATATTGTCCTTGTTACTTTGACTACAGGAAAACTGAAACTCCTTATAATTTTTTTTGCGGTACACGGGCCTCTCACTGTCGTGGCCTCTCCCGTTGCGGAGCACAGGCTCTGGACGCGCAGGCTCAGCGGCCATGGCTCACGGGCCCAGCCGCTCCACAGCATGTGGGATCTTCCCGGACCGGGGCACGAACCCATGTCCCCTGCATCGGCAGGCGGACTCTCAACCACTGCGCCACCAGGGAAGCCCAAACTTCTTATAATTTAAGTTTTGTTCCCTTTGGTCACATTTTGATGCTGAAATCATCCTCAAGTCATTTTCATTTAGACAATAATAAAAATAAATAAAATGAAAAATACATATATACCTATTAAACACATTGTCAGTGACAAGCAAATTTTCTTTTAAATCTCCTTGCATATTCTTGTCTTATCCAATTTGGTCATGTTAAAGAAGATTTCTCAATAACTGTAGAGTGTGAGAAAAAATGTTTGAATTCATCAAAGTTCGCTCTGTGATAACTTTCCAGAAAGCCTAGGATTCAATAAAGCATTCATTGTGTATCTTCTGGCTATAAAATATATTTTTCTGGTTAACACACTTTATTAAAAGTCTCAGGCAATATTGTGTCAAAGAAGTAAAAATTGTCATTAACCCATTTTTCAGAACTAGTGAAATTGTACAGGGCTGTAATTGTTTGAGAGACCTATATGGGTATAGAAAATATATACATATATACACACACACACACATATATATGTGTGCAGATAAAGATATATCTCATAATCCATTGTTAAAAGACATTAGATTTAATTATATTTGAAAAGCAAAAGTCCAGTAACCATATAGCTTGTGTGGCAGGTAAAATGGCAATTCTAAATCCAGTCATTATTTTAAAACTTCATTTTGCACAGGAGGAAGAGATACTCTTAATAGTAACTAAACTAGATTAGATATCGTAGACTTGAGAAATGCATGCTATAAGTTACATGCCTTATTTTACAACTGAAATACCAAGATGTTTTCAAGGGTTGTATAATTTCTTACTGTAATTTTATATTTATTACTCTAAATTATGGAAAAACAAACACAAATGTGAACCACTCAACTTTTAAGGGATGAAGGTAATGTTGAAAACTCCAGCTAGTTTGATATCATGACATTTGAGTTATATATATACATTACGGGACACATGCCACCTACCATCAGAGCTTACAAAGCCTGAGCCTAGGCTTCTTAAGGCTAGAAACTTGAATCAATCAACTTTGTTAGTTTGAGAAGACTTCATGCTGGGCCTTAGACTTTATGTCTTCTTTATGCTTTTGTCTAAGGAAGAAAAATGAGTGTTTAAAGAAATGGCAGCAAGGATGAAATAAGATGATGCATATTTACTTCTTTTTTTTTCTTAGCTCTGTGACAGTAAGGACTCATAGGACAGACAAGTTCAAAGACAGGGTAAGGCAGAGGGAAATGGGATGAAATGCTTTCCGGAAGGATTATGAATAATAGTAGACCTTGAAAGCGAGAAGTAAGGATCACACAGAGCATGCTGAAGGGGGCAGAAAGTAAATAAATATTTCTGAGAAACTGAATTGTGTAGTAATATAAAAACTTAACCAGAGGTTATAGGGAACTTTGGGGTGGCTTAAGAGTGAAAAAAGGCCCCTGTGAAGATGCCAAAGGACAGATTTTGACAAGGACTCTTTTTTAAAGGAAATATTAGTTGTGTTCAAATCAATACAATAAAGACCTATCTGTATTTAAAGTATTTCTAAGAGAAAACATATTATTATACATCCCTACAGAGTGACCTTATTACAGTTCAGGCAAGAGTCCTAGAGCTTGCCCAGCACGGTCACCGGAAGTGAGGCTCGCAGGTTCTGACTGCTGTGCACCAGCATGGTCTGTTTGCTGCAATCACTGTCTGGCAGTCAGGAGCTCTGCCACATTGCTTAAAGGCCTTTGAGTATTCCTTTGGCCTACTGTGCTTACAGTCACTCCATTTCAGCTATTCTATCAGCTGCTTCACCACCCTGCTGTTATTCATCTTCTATACATGTCCAGCCCAGTAAATCTGCATTTCAGTGAGCCTGACTTCCATGCTGATGTCCCAGGATCCTGCTGTTGTTGACCTTGTCTTGCTATTAGATGTTAAGTATGACTTGTAGGCACAGTTGATAAAACTGTTCTAGAAACTGTATGATTTTTCCTTCTGATAGTCATTTCCAATTCATCTACTGAAGAAATCTTGGCATTGCCATTATTTAGTCCTAGACTTTTCTCTTTGAATGAACATAAAGGCTTGGTCCATGTCATAGTTCTGTATACTGTACTTACCTTGCAAAATGTATTCTAGTTCATGAAACCACTCTCAATTTGAGGGTTTTCCAAGGTCAATGCTAGACATTGACACTATTTTAAGGGAATATTTCATCTATTTTCGTATAGTGTTCTGTTCAACTTTTGTCTTTTTAAATCTATCAGATTATCATGGTTGATTCTGCTGAGCAAGAATCACAACACAAAGTCTGCTTATTACTGAGTCTGGTGATACATGGAAGATAGAGTCAGTGTATGGAATGCATCAGCAATCAGCTGGGACATCTGAACATTCTTAACTTGATATCTATAAGTTTCCATATTCTTTTATGTAATATAACAAATGGGTGGTACAAATAATTCACATACTTTCTTAGTTTATTATCTTTATGTTATTTGTTTGGTAAGGTAGTAATATTTGTTTCTGATGACAGCTTTTTCAAGATTGACCTTTTACTTCCTATTAGTATTTCATATCAAAACAAACAAAAATATCTCTCTCTTGGCATCTTCAGATTAACTCATGTGATACACTTTTGGAATTTAGGAAAACATGCTATCCCCTAGAAAGGGAATGCATGAAAGTGTGCTTTGAAAGGCAGAGCTGTAAACTTCTGACTGGATCAGAAAGATATTAAGCATAAGAAGAAGAGATTTTAGGTCACTGGCTCCATTGTTAACAGAAAGGGACAAGAAACCAAAGTGAGATGGAAATAACATTTATCTCAAATATTAGTTCATGCTATTCAAAGTTAAAATCTTAATTGTCAAAAAGAATACAAGGTAAATACTACTCAATTGTACAAAACTGAAGCACCGTTAAGATATGAATAAGCCTGGCTAAAGACAGATAGCTGTATTGCTAGTTCCCTCCCCCCAAAATCTACACACAAACATACACGTGCATAATATAAAAATATGTATACTTATATATATTTTAAGTTATTTTTTACTGTATTAGTATCAGTAGCATTTGCATTACTATAGCAAAGTGTGCCATGTTTTCTTTTCAGCTATCTAGCTTAGCAGTTCCTTTAGAGTAGCATGTGAACCTTTACTTCAGGAGAAGATAGGCATTTGTGTTCAAAGATGTTTTAAAACTTTGCCTACTTAATGAAAGATCTTGAAGGAAAAAAGAAAACAACGTAAGAAAAATTTCTCCCAACTGTGGAATACTTCTATATACGTTTTCACATAGTGGTAGGGAGAGGCAATAGTAAAAGTATAGCATCATTTGATCACAGACTTACTTATTCAAATAATACCTGTAAATAACTCAAGAAACGCAATTTGGAAAACAATGGCTGAAAATATAAACCAAGACACTGGCACGCCACTCTTCAGTGTTGTCCTGCAGAGCTCCTTATGATTGTGTATTTTCTTACTCAGAACGGCCGTGCAGATCTCATATCTAAACAGCTACCACAAAATCCAAGATTTCTCTAAATTTAATCCATGTGATTGCCAATCCTATCCTCACATACTACTTCAAAATGTTAAACGTAACTCAAACAATGTTCTTATTTTTAAAAAATATTGGCATAATATTTCAAAAAATGTTATTTGGGTTCAAGGACATAAATATATAAGACTACCATGGAAAATGAAACTGCCATATTTCAACCATGCCCATTTTTATCCATTTAGGAAAAACCATTATTAAAAATTAAAAGAAAAAACAGTCAGAATTAGGGCTGATTCCTCCAGCTTTCATGAGCAGGGCAAGTTTAGAAAGCAAGAGGACTGCGTTTCAAGCTTCCACCTCATATCAGGTGAATTCGACATTTAGGATGCTGCTGCAAAGAACTGCTTTAACATCTGCCACCAAAAGCAAAAGTTTAAGTCTTTGTTTCCAGGCATAGTGGAAAAAACACTGAATGGGGACTCAGAAGCCGTCTTGGCTCTGCCGCTGACTAGCTACATGATCCCAGGCAAGTCCTGCACCCTCCTCAATGTGCTCAAATGTAACATGTCCAGGTTGCAGTAGACAACCTTGAGGTACTTTCTTTCTAATGACAACATTCTGTCACTTCAGTACAGTAACGGGATGAACTACAGGACTTTGTTTTGTCACTCACTATTCAGAAGTAGATAAAAGAAGTACATATGTATATGTATAACTGAATCACTTTGCTGTACACCTGAAACTAACACAACATTGTAAATCAACTATACTCCAATATAAATAAAAATTTTTAAAAACAATAAAATAAAATTTAGTGTGGAAGATGTATGAAAATACACAGATTTACTTATTCTTCTCAAGGGGTAATGAACCCCAACCAAATGCTACAATCATTACAAATAAAGATTCTGCTTTGCTATGTACTTAAAAAATAAAAAAGCAAATACATTTTGGCTAACTACAAAAGTATACGGTAGGTCTATCTGATGTTGCTTGTCATTTGTTTCTTCATCTAGCTATCCAAAGATGTTCAAAATGTATGCTACATTCCTGTTTCAATAAGATATTTGACAGTAACTGTTAAAATTGTGTTTGAAGTTTGAAAGATTTTCTATAACATGACATGGAGAATTGGGAAAAAAAACCAAACACTGCCATTCTTATGCTAAATTTTGGGCTGCTACTAGCAAACACTTTTGCAAATTAGAAAAAAGCCACCTCTTCTGGGAGGATGAATTGTAAAAGGTGTCCTTTCTGCGAAGACTAAATAGAAAAAAAGTCCCATTTGGTGGGACTATTAACAAAAAAACACCATCTTCTCCAGCTGACATGGCTGGGCAAGAAAGGCTCAGGCTGGATTTCAGCATCCAGTCTCCCCTCCCCCAGTGCCTTACATCACCATCTGGGGCAGTCTTCTTGGGACATCTGTTGAGATCTACATGCTGGAATTCCTTCAAGATCTCCTTTTGGTATCATCTATCTCTCTTATATCTTGATATTCTCTCTCTCCACAAATACACGTGTTTCAGTCCCTCTAATAAAATTCTTCTCTGGATTTCTAGCTATTGACCTCGTAATCTACTTCTCTGCACACTCTGGCTTCTATAAAGTTTCACTCACTTCCCCACCAGCCACCTAACACATGCTCCTGAAAAGAGCACTGAGCTTTCAAGCCTGCCCACATCCTCTTGTTCCCTCGTTAACCAATTGGCAAACCCACTAGATACTTTCAAGCCTTATCTTACTTAATCCCAGAGTTGAACATTTTTGACTATTTCTATATCATAAAATCTCTCTTCTATTAGCTTTGGTGATAACTCCCTGTATGAATGAATAATTCTCCTAATATCCCTAATTTTTATTGCTTTTTAAATACCAATGTTTCCCCATACCCTATCCTTTGTCCTCTTTTCTACTCAGTCCACACAGTTCTTTTAAATTACCTTCTCCATACCTCAAAGTTCAACTTCTACTACATACTGATGACTTTCAAAACTATAACTCAGATCCCTTTCCTGAACTCGATTCCTACAACCAAATAATCGGCAGTCCCTCCTGAAATCTCCCAAAGCATGTTACGTGCAACACGTGTGAAATGGAATTGGCCATTTTTATTTTCTTCTGTATTTTCCTTTATCTTTCCACATTATCTAAGGCACAAATACATTACAAAAGTAACTTATAAACCTACAAAAATGTTACTTTTAGGATTTTTAAAGTTCTTTAACGAACCCCTTTTCTAACTGCTCCCTTTACCCCCCACTCAACTCCATGGCTTCCATCCTTGTCTTATTTAAAACCATCCTCTTCTCTCACCTCAGCTGCTTTAACCATAGAATTGGAATAACTCTCACATAGTCGTGGCATGAGTCAGATGAAATAATACATTTAAAAGGCCTGGAACACAGCAGGAGTGTAATAAAGGGTAGATTATTGTTGGAATTATTATTTTTATTACAGTAGAATTATGGGGTTCCATAAATTGCACCTCGACCATAACTACCACTAACTTTATTTGCTATAGTAATAATAGTTTAGGGTTGAACTTGGTCTGATTTACTAAATTAGCATTTTTTCAACTGCTACACAGCAGTGAAAGACTATAGACTAACTCAACATAAGAGATCCCAGCTTAATTTAGAAATGCAGAGAGATATGGTATACTGAGTATCAGCTTTCAAATTTTTAATTAGAAAGCACCCTTAGGCTATTCTGTATCAGAAGGATAACTTTGTAGTTACTAAGTCACATCCAAGAATGTATCTGTTAGTTAATGGAACTAACACAGGCCTTTGTATTAACAGAATTTCCTAGTTTATTGCATAGTAAATTCTTTATCCTTTCAGAACTTTAATCTTTGGGACTAGATTTCCCATTTGAAAAAGAAATGATTTTTTAGGAAATATTTGAGCCTTTCTAGCATCTGTTTTAGAATTGAAAGCTACTTTCAAGTATGTTCAAATAAAAGGGAGAAATAAAACATCCATGTTGAAAGTTTTAACTAAAATGTGACAGTTCATGGTAAAACTTTCACCAAGAATAGATTTGGGTGAGTAAGCTCAGACTGAAAAGGATGTTTGACTTAACAACATTGTATTATAAAAGAGAGGATGAAACACTTTCTTCATTGGGCCTCCAATTTAAGATAGCACTTGACTAAGAAGCTTCAAATTTGACTCCTCCTTTCAGTGACTTCCAAAATGACTTCAAAAACACAGAAAATAAAACTATATATATATATACATATATATATAATACATATATATTCTGTATTCTGAACTTAACCTTGTTGCAAACCCAGTGCCTTGCATTTGATTCTTGCATTTGATTTTCAAAGTCCAACTTCATTTTTAAAAATCATCCTCCCAGTAGAAACTGTTCATGAACTGAGTAAAAAGACTCAAGGCTTTAAAAAACAGCTTACTACTTTTCTGTTTCCCTGTCACTTTTTACTCAGACCAGCAGAAAGTTAAGAAGCAGAAGACAGAGACATGCTTTAAGGAAGAAGACCTTCATGAGTGACAGAGCAGCTGTAAGTCACTTTGGGGCTCAAGATAGCTAAGTAGATAGTAGAGACTGCCCTCATTAAGGTTTAAGGTCAAGTGACAGATGAAGCTTCTCTGACGTGGGGGAGTTTATGTGAAGTTATTTTCTCAGTTTTCTTCTCAAAAGAGAGGAGGAATTTTCAGAAGCCTGAATCCAGACCCTCCATGCAGCATGGAGTCTATCCTTCCTCATCTGCAGAGAAGGCACCATCCCCATCTCTGCTGTACCGAGTCCTTTGTCTTGCTATACGGGTTTTCTTCAGGTTTACAAAAAATTACATCCACCTTATATTCAACACCTATATTTAATGCCCTTCTCTGTCTTCATCTTAAGCAGTATACAAAAGAGAACTACACGTGCATACATTTCAACTACTACAAATCACTTGTCTACTTTATAACGTTTTCAAAAATAGTCCATATGTATAAACAATATTTTCATCGAACTCCTAAAATGGCCCTGGGATGGAAGAGAAATCGAATTATAACAATTGTGATTAGTTAAGTTGGGAGTAGATTAAAGGTGTCCCCAAACCAAAGAACTGCTACACATCTTTGGTATACGTTCGAGGTACTAATTTTTTGAGCTTCCCTTCAATTATTTCCACCATAGTAAAGAAAGAAGCAGGAGATGACCCTGAAAAAAAAGTATGAAGAGATAGACATGTAAATAGATAGATAGACAGATATAATTTATATTCTAGTTCATATAGCTAAAGGATGTAAAGTATACATAGGAAATGGCAAAGAATCACAAAAATTGAAAGTAGGTTATCAAATTGGCTTACAATACCAAATCCAAATGTGACTCATGACACCACATCTAAAGAATGTGCTATAGGACAATTAAAAATAAAAAGACAGATAAGGAAATAACATCTAAATTTGATGTGAAGACAGGAATCACAACAGTATAAATCTAAGTGGTATTTCAGACACTGATGGTGCAACACTGATAATCTATACAATATACTGACCAGATATAAACATTCACAAAAGGAATAATATTGTATTTAAACATAGAAAGAAAAAAAAAACTTTTATAATTTCAAGATAAAATGGGCAGAAACTTCAGAATAAAGGAAAAAAATAACTTGCCTCTCTGTTTTTGCTTAAATATGTAACAGATAAGGATACCAAGGTTCTAAAAAATAAAATTAATACATATAAGTAATATATTTCCCTTTACATAGTTTATAATTAAAGTCTATATGCTATATCTTTGTTTTAAAACTCCATGAAAATATTTTAAAATTACTGTATATAAATACCAAAAACCTGAATAAATTCCAATAGTAGATAGCCCTTAGGCCATATTCTCTGATCCCAATACAGTCAGCCCTCTATACTCTCAGGTTTTGCAGCCATGGATTTAGCCAACCACGAATTTAACCAACTGCAGATGGAAAATATTCAGAAAAAAAATTCCAGAAAGTTCCAACAAGCAAAAGTTAAATTTGTCGAGCATCAGCAACTACTTACACAGCATTTTACATTATATTTACAACTATTTACACACCGTTTGCATTGCATTAGGTATTATAACTAATCTAGAGATAATTAAAGTATATGGGAGGATGTGTATAGGTTATGTGCAAATACCACAGCATTTTATATAAGGAACTTTAGCTTCTGCAGATTTTGGTATCTGCAGGGGGAGGAGGGGTCCTGGAACAAATCCCCTATGGATACAGAAGGATAACTGTACTATAAAAGATAAGGTTAGAAATAAAATTGCAAATCTTCCAAAATTCCCTGAAATTTAAACAAAGAGGACTCCACAAAGTAACTTTTGGGGCCAAAGAGAGGGAAAAATTCCATTCAGATATTAGTAGAAAAATGACAGTGAGAGTACTACATATCAAAAATTGGAAGGCATGGTCAAAGGTTTAATCAGAAGTTAAAATTTTGTCTGCAAATGCTTTTATTATTAATCAATAAAAACTAAAAATAAATTAATAAATCAATTAAATTTTGCAGTGAATAATTTAATGAATTATAAAGCAGAAAAAAATCAGTGAAAGTTATTTGACAAAGGCAATCAAATAGACAAATTTATGCCTTATGTAATACTGAGAAAAAGAGGAAAAAGCCCAAGAAGCATCATTTAAGAATGAAAGAATATCCAAAATCTGAGAAAAAGTTTGAGAATGTGATATACAAATCTGTAAAATCTGGTATACAAATCTCAGCATAAGGATGATTTTCTAGATATATGTGGTTAACCAAATTGACCCTCCCCATCCCCTAAAAAAAAAGAAAACCTTAAAATATCAGTAATTATGGAAGAAACTGGAAAAGCTGGCAAAAATGTTTGGGACCAAAGTGGTTCAAAAGCAACTAGCAGGAATCTGATATCATAACATTAAAAAAAAGAAAAATTTCCAGACTAATAGAACTTTTTATATTAACATAAATAGCCTAAATAAAATAGTAGCAAACTGAATTTATTGCAAACTTGACCAAGCAGAGCTTATTTCAAGAATGCAAGATGTTCATTCATTGAATATTAAAATTCAATATTCATGTAATTCCTCATAACATTAAAGAAAAAAACAATGAATCATCTTGATAAATAACAAAACTTTACAAGTTAGGTTATAAAAAGTAAATATCTTTCTCATGCCTCAGTGTAAGAATCATCAATCCAGGGTCCATATGCTGGCTCCAAGCATGGAGGATTCAGGCGCCTAGGTCTTCTTATCATTCTGCCATCCTTAGGTATTTCCTCCTTCCAACTGGATAAAGAGGGCTCACTACTACATCTTTATTCAGGACAACAGGAGGGGGATGGAAAGAAACTTCTGTTCATGTCCTAGTAGACAGATATTACGCACATGCCCCCTTTAAATGATTGTTTTGTTGTCTAAATAATACAGCCTTTATTCTGGGCTAAAAATCAGGGGTTAAGGGCTTCCCTGGTGGCACCGTGGTTAAGAATCCGCCTGCCAATGCAGGGGACACGGGTTCGAGCCCTGGTCTGGGAAGATCCCACATGCCGCAGTGCAAGTAAGCCCGTGCGCCACAGCTACTGAGCCCACGTGTCACAACTACTGAAGCTTGCGCGCCTAGAGCCCGTGCTCCACAACAAGAGAAGCCACCGCAATGAGAAATCCGTGCATCGCAACAGAGTAGCCCCCGCTCGCCGCAACTAGAGAAAGCCCGTGCGCAGCAATGAAGACCCAACGCAGCCCCAAAAAATTAATTAATTAAAATAAATAAATTTTTAAAAAAATCAGGGGTTATCCAAGAAGAATGGATATTGGGGAAAACCAGTAGTATCTGCTTCAGATCGATGTTTCTTTTATATGTCAGTATTTTATTCTAACCCATAAAAGAAAATAGACAAAGCAAAATAATATTTCAGAAGTTCCCAATAGACTATAACTATCTAAAATATAATAAGCTTTGGTATTTATATATGCATTATGATCTGCAAGGTTTGAGCATCTGTTTGGAGGATAAAATTTTCATAATGCCCTTTTTGACTTCATGCAGGCAGTGATTAATCAAGGTTGGTTTAACCCAAACAACTTAACTACACAGATAAATATCATATTTTCCTCAGAAGGACATGCACATTTAATGCTAAGATATTTAAAATTCATCTTATATAGTACCCTTCAAATAGTTCTTTTTTTCTGTAATTTTATAGCATGAATCATAGTCCTGTAGCTATATCTCTTATATTCTTTGTTTTGATAGCCTTTCACATAGATGCCTGAAATCACCATTTCATGATGCTCACCATATTATCAACTCATTAAAAAATATCCAGCTCGGTAGGAATCAGTGAGTTCTCTAAAGAAAGAAAATCCTTCATATGCTTAATTTAGTGGGGAAAATAAATTTTCCCATCCCCATAGAAATCTGTGAGCTATTTAATATGCAGGATTTTGCTAATCTTTCTTAGGATTCATGGATGAGAAGATTACATTTAATGTTATTTATCAGTAAGTTTCGATCATGAACAGTATCATCATGCTTTCGTCTAAATAAAACAAATACAACTGAATACAACTCTTTAAGTGTATTTAGTGTGTTGGAAATGTTAAGAAATATTCAAATATACAATCAGGACCACCATGGAGGAATTAATGTTTCATAAAATACAATTTAATTGAGAATACATTTTTAGGATAGCAATACCTACAAATAATATTCAATTACATCTAAATTGAATTAATTTAGTTTCTTTTAAATTAAGCTTACAACTAACTTATTGAAGAAGAAGGAGGAGGAGAATGGGGGGAATGAGTAGAAGAGAAGGAGGCAGAAGAAGAAGA
Source organism: Neophocaena asiaeorientalis asiaeorientalis (assembly GCF_003031525.2). NCBI lineage: Eukaryota > Metazoa > Chordata > Mammalia > Artiodactyla > Phocoenidae > Neophocaena > Neophocaena asiaeorientalis. Next base: position 1,389,254 of record NW_020172773.1, on the reverse strand, counting down.
TGATCATGGCAATGAAAGATCTTGTGGCCAATTTAAAATACTGTCATTTTCTTTTCTCAGTTCACAAGCTGGCTTTCACTTGCTTCCTTTGATTGTAGAATATTGTAAGAGACAAAAAACTGGATTCTTATCTTGATTTACCACTAATTTGCCGTATAACCTTAAATAAGTCTCTTTACATCTCTGCTTAATTTCCTTGTCTAAAATGGAAAACATGGATAGACCCCATGGTGAAATGAACTAATTAAACTCTGCCTCACCAAGTGACTGTGTTCCAATAAATCTTTATTTACTAAAACAGGCAGCGGGCTGGATTTGGCCTACTATATAAATACAACACATAGTTTATGGGCCCTTGTTCTAGATCTTCAGTTGAGTGACTGGTTGACATATGATCATTTTATTATTATGCTTCATAATTTTCAACCCTGCTTACATATGAAATATTAGATAATAAATTTTAAAAATAAATTTTAAAATATATATCTTGAGACAGTTGATAACATCTGAATAAAATCTGTAGATTAGATAACAGTATTATAATAATGTTAAAAAAAAAACCCTCTAAACACAACACTGTAAAGCAATTATACTCCAATAAAGACGTTAAAAAACAAAACTCTGCCTCATCAAATTTGGATGTTTTTATTTTAATGTCATTACGTCATTAAAGATCTCTGTAACACCTAAAAAAGGTTTTTCTATGTAGTTTTATGTTAAAAAAGAATTTACTTCACTAGTTAAAAACATAAAAAAATAATTCTATATTTTGCTAATAATTAGCATTAGCTTATAATTTACTCTTTCATATGATAAGCTGTATTTATTCTTTTTGTTTTTCTTTTTTTAACATCTTTATTGGGGTATAATTGCTTTACAATGGTGTGTTAGTTTCTGCTTTATAACAAAGTGAATCAGTTATACATATACATATGTTCCCATATCTCTTCCCTCTTGCGTCTCCCTCCCTCCCACCCTGTATTTATTCTCGAGTGTTTGGAATGGTCTGTAATTCTATTAATAATACTGATCTATATAATGGAAATGTATTCAAAATGAAGTATTTGACTAACCAATAATTTAAATATCAAACACTTTCAAGGTTCTTTCATCATTAGATCATGTCTTAGTTATAGAAGCGACAATTTTAGGATAATTCCTAATACATTCATATGTTACTAATATTGTTCCTCTTCAACTATTTTTACCTAAAGTTTAAGTCAGGCAATTATTCTCTAGTTTCCTGTTTATATTCCATATTCCAACCTATCAGTCAAACTATGATTATGCCTAGACATGATGTCATATCTATCTATAGCATTATTTGATTGGCAAGGAACTGGTTATATATGAAACTGACATCCTATCTCCACATAATAAAGCATTCTTTTGACAGTGTATTTGTCATGGACTCTTTATGTAAAAACCAGTTAGAAGCTGTTGTTATAAAATTTTCCCAGTGCTATAATATTCTGAATTTTCTAAGGGAAGAAAAGATACAGCTCCTCTTTTTCAACACATTATATGTATCTTGAAGCACACTGGGGAAGGTTCGTTGAATACCACACACAATTCTTTATTATTTTTTCTTCCTGATAGGGCACAATGTTAATACTCTCTGACAGGGGTCTGCAAACTATGGCTCACAGGCTAATTGTAGTCCCTTGTCTGTTCTTCTATGGCCTATGAGTTAAGAATGGCTTTTGTATTTTAAATGGTTAAATAATTCAGAAGAAGAGTTTTATTTCATGACTTGTGACAATTATATGAAAGTCAAATTTCAGTGTCCATGAATAAAGTTTTATTGGAATATAGCCACACATTACTGTTAATGTTTTATCTATGGCTGTCTGTCTGCTACAATGGCAGAATGAAATAGTTGCAGCCAATGTCATATGGCCCATAAAACCTAAAACATTTACTATCTGCCCCTTTACTAAAAAAGTCTGCCAATCTTTCCCTATGGTCTGTTGATACCTAAAGGGGTTTTCATGGATCCTGCAAATACACAGTATTATTTCCAGATTCAATGGATAATTATCATATTTGTAAGACAGCCCACTATTCCTATATTTGTGTGTATGTGGCAGTATAAGGTAATCTAAATAAAATGATGGAAATATATTTAAAAAGAAAGTCCAGGAAAAGCAGCTTTGGTTTTAGTTTGTCCACTGTGTCTGAACCTAGTTTACTGTGGTTTAATATGAATAATAAATTATAAGTAAGTTCTAAATAATTAGCTTTTGTTTCTTTTAATGCTTCAGAAGTAGATTGTGTTTTTACTCAAAGAATATACATGAAGAAAGCAGGACACAAGAGAAGTAACAAATCAAGAAGTGACATTTGGAATAGGTGGCAGATGTAGTAAAATGATGATTTCACTTTAACCTAACAGTTTATCCAGGAAGTAAAAAATGAAATTCATCTTGCAAAGCAAATTTTCTGTAAATTTTAAATGCAGGTTTCCCAATGAAAATGGTTATACTTCTATGCACTTCAATGATAATGCTAGTAACAATAATAACATTTTACATTTATCTCAAGATTTATAGTTTAGAAAGAGCTTCTTAGTGCTGACTACTGATGTAGATGATTAGTAAAGAATGCTTCATTTAGCACAGAGTTTTGTTATAGAATGCACTGATGTCGATGAACCAGGTACTATCTGTGAGTCATATTTGATTATTATTTTTCAGGAACAGTTTGTTGAAGGTTAGTGAGTATAGCAAAATTCATCAATAAGCATCTACATTTCTTCCATTCTTTTCTTCCATAAATTACAGTAGTATAATGATGATAATATTTTAGATTTTATAAATTGTTTCCATATGTACCATCTGTAGTTATGTCTCTCAAATATATCATTTATTGGCCTTTTTCTTTTACCATTTGGCTATGGAGTATCTTTGGTGGCTGTATCTGGGGTGACCACATAATTTTTCTCCAAACTGAGATACTTATGATGGTAAAATGAGGGACCATTAATAATTACATCAGGAAAACAGATGTCAACTGAAACAGGCCCGGGCAATCCAGGACTGTCTACCATTAACTAGGTTATCACCCTAGTTTTGCACCCATTTGGAGTGCAGCTCTAAGAGTTAACAGAACTTACTTCAAAAAGTGACAGTCGGGCTTCCCTGGTGGCGCAGTGGTTGAGAGTCCGCCTGCCGATGCAGGGGACATGGCTTCGTGCCCCGGTCTGGGAAGATCCCACATGCCGCGGAGCGGCTGGGCCCGTGAGCCATGGCCGCTGAGCCTGCGCGTTCGGAGCCTGTGCTCCGTAATGGGAGAGGCCACAACAGTGTGAGGCCCGTGTACGGCAAAAAAAAAAAAAAAAGAAAAAAGTGACAGTCTTTTTATTTTTTTTTCAATGAAGCTCTTTCTGCAAGACAATTAATATATTTTTGGGGGCTTTAAACAAAGTTTGTCTTGTGGTAAAACAATTTAGGTAATGATAATAAGATTTGGGTATTAGGCAAGAGAACCTAGTACAATAACCTCATTTATAAATGTGAATTTTTTCTTTCACAGTCAATTATATGGTTAAATACAGTTGGTTGCCTTTATTAATTTTTTAAATTAATAATTTTAAGCTACGATGAATTTTCATAAAAAGCAGAGTAGGTAATTAATCACTGAAAGATATAGAGGTTAAAAAGAAACTAGGTACCTTTAAAAACTAGTGTTAAGAAAAAACATAAAATGAAGGAAAGCACTCAAGACTTATGGTTTATTCTGATATAAAAAACATATGTGCTCTCTGTTACCAAGTCCATATAATCATAAAAATAGAATTTGATTTATGAAAGAGAGATCATGGAACATCTATTCTAGTCTTTTGTTTTATAGATGAAATAACCACAGTACAGATTACTGTATCTGTCAGACATCTTTCAGTTACAAGTGATATAAGTCCAACTTAAACAAGCTTAAGCAAAAATAAGGTCATTTATTAATTTAAAAATCCAGGGTAGTATTAGTTTAAAACGGGACAGGATCCCAGAATCAAAGAGTCACAAGGATTCTTCCTTGCAGGATATCTCCTCTTATGGGCAATATGGCTGCCAGAAGCTCCAGGCTTTCATTTCCCATCTCCGTGGCTCAGTAGAAAGAGTCGGACCAAAGTCTGGGACTTGAGACTCACTGATCTGACTGGGGCATGTGCCCACCCTTAAACCTGTCTCTTTAGGGTGGAATGGATTGACTGGCCAGTCCCGGGTCACATGCCCATCTATGGGTCTGTAGGAAGGAAGTTCTCACGCCTAAAGTGTATGGACTGACGAGGTGAGAAAGAGGTGTTTTTCCCAGAGAATACTCACCCCTTACCCTCCACCCCCTGCCACAATAGTGTTTTTACAAAAAAGAAGAGGAAATCACACCAGGTACATCATCAAGTGTGGTATTATGTGTCCACCACAGTATGGCCTTTATCACAGGTACATGTACTTTCTACTGCACTGTGTGTGAATTATCCTGTGGAAGAATTACATAAAATGATGTAACATTAAACCATGGTGAAATTACGTGAATATATAAAGACATACATTAAAATTCACAAAAATTCTATAAGATATAGAATACGAAGATCAGAATGATACTTGCTCTTAAAGAGGTTATATCTAATAGGAAGAAACAAGATCAACTATGCTGTGGCTTCAGTATTATTAATATGCTAATCAATACTGTTAAAAACGCCAAGCAAAAGTCTTCGACATTGTCTGACTTTATCAGATAATATATAAATGTATTCGACTAATTTTAATAAACTGAAAAGCTACCACAAATTTTCCAAAGAAAATTTTCTTAATATTTATTTTTCAAGTAGGATGGAGACATAGTTCCTTTTAAAATCTAGTTATATAAACATCTTTTGTTCTTATTACTTAGGACCTCTTATGAATAAGTGTGAATATGAATATATTTATTTTAACTTTCTTTTGCATATAAACATATATTTAATATGATTAAATTTACAGCACACACTTAAACATTCCAATTCCAGATTCTTTTGTAGCTATGAAAAGATATTTTATATTTTCCAGTAACTATATTTTTTATGTCAGCAAATGCTTAACTAATATTTATAAATGAGACTAAAACTTGTCTAAATGAAAGTCTTAAGATTCACACAGACAAATTTTGAAAGTTTTTACCAATTTGTTCCATTTCGTTAATATAATTTAAAAGTTTAACATAAGTTACTCCATGAAATATTCTTTGGAGCATTTTAAGAAATGAAGAAAAACAATAACTCATTAAATACCCTTCATTTTCTTAGTTACAAAATACGGTTCCAACGTTTGTTTAAGCCACTGTAACCACAAAAAACCTGTTTGTATCTTTCAATTGCTAACACTTAATAAGTACTCTGTTGAAGCATTTTCCAGGTCTATAAATGGAAATCCTTCCAGAAGCAGATGGTTAAACATCCATCAAAATCAGAAGACAAAATTTATTAGAAGCTGCAAAGGTAACTGATCCAGCAATGCAAGACATAATGATTTCCTCCTGACACATTAAAGTCTAGCAACACTCTGGTAAATCTACGGTAATAAATTCATATAAATTCTAGTTTTATTTAATTTTCATTTATTATTGCAATGCCATACTTCACTTTCTGACACAATTTTATACAGATATTCTGTAGTATTTTTTAAGCTGAATGTTTATTAGATGCCTTCATTTTTTAGGACTTGGTTCTACCAATGGAAGACTATTTAACTATTCATCATATTTAGTCTCCAGGTAGTAAAGACAGGGTTTCAAAAGCACAATTCAGATGCCTCTTTCACCTCAGAGTCTATAAATTGACATTTATAGTACTGGCTATTAGAGGAGTTTTTCTGAAAATATAAATAAGCAGAAGTAGAACTTGCAAAATGTCCCAAGTCACATAGGAAGATAAATCTTTCTAATTATGTTTTGTTTACAGTTTTGCTCTTTTCCACCATGTAGATTAAGAAGTCTTATATTTCTTAAATGTATCATTTCTGCTAGGAATGAAAAATGACTAAAGGCTGCATCATACATAAAGCTCCCCTTTTGGCAGCCAATTATTGAAATAATTAAGAATAGATGCAGAAAGCATATTTATACCTTGAGGATTTGCAACCATAATAAAAGGCATCTAAAAACATGCTCTCCTTACATAAAGGGAACTGTAAGTCTAGACAGAATGTGCGAGGAGTTTTTCTCCAAATGTTAATTTATACTGATTATCTAATTGTTTAACTGTTTCTCTTTATGAGTAAGTACCATTTTCTTTTTTCTATTTTTTTTTTTTTTTTGCGGTACGCGGGCCTTGTACTGCTGTGGCCTCTCCTGTTGCGGAGCACAGGCTCTGGACGCGCAGGCTCAGCATCCATGGCTCACGGGCCCAGCCGCTCCGCGGCATGTGGGATCTTCCCAGACCGGGGCACGAACCCTTGTTCCCTGCATTGGCAGGCGGGCTCTCAACCACTGCGCCACCAGGGAAGCCCTGTTAAGTACCATTTTTTACATGGGTTGACAGTAGTTAAAAAACAGAGTGAAGAAAGATGTCTTCCCATTGGGCAAAACTTTTCTAGGCTACAAAATCATGATTCCTAAAAGTTTAACAAACTGTGCCTTCCATTTTTAAAAATGTCTTTTAGAATGCATTATTTATCAATTTCCACAAATTCCTTTAATTTAACTAGGGTTTTTTTCTGGATTGCCAGTAAATTAGAGTTTATTGTAATCAATTAAAACTTCCAGACATAGAATTACTTTAAAATAAAACTTTAGTAAGAATCAAGATAAAAAGCATTACTTTTTAAGATTCATAAGCACAAGTACTGGAGTTTTAGAATAGTTTAAGACAAATACATAAATATTTATGAATCTGTCCACACATTTTTGCCTTCCCTCCTGTTGCTATGGCATAGACTTCCCTCTTCCTATCTCTAAAAAATGTTCTCTTCCTGTGTCCTAGGCCCAACTCCCGCCTACTTTTTCAGGTACCATCTTTCTCCTGAAACTTTTATCTCTGTCCATTTACTTGCCCATATACTAATTGACAAACAAATCCATTTCTCAAGCTCAGATCTTTCTTTTGAATTTAAGGCAACCACACCTACTTATCTTCTGGTCATGTTCACATTTATCTTCTGCAGATGCCTCAGTATCAAATCTTGACACATCAACAGAACACATGTTGGATAATTCAGCATTGTCCATATGGTAATAATTATAAAATCAACAACTAACATTTAGTTTAGTAATGTGCCTTGTGTTCCAGGCCCTGTGCTATACGTTTGGCATTCCTTATCTCATTTAATTCTCACATTAACTTCTGAGGTAAATATCTTCATTTTGTAAGTAAAGAAATCAGAACCTGGAGAATTTAAGTAACATTCCCAGTGCCAGCCAGCTCGAAGTGGCAGACCTGTGGTTTGAAGATAGGTTTTTCTGACACCAAAATGTGTGTGCTCAGGGCTTCCTTGGTGGCGCAGTGGTTACGGACAAAAAAAAAAAAAAAAAAAAAAATGTGTGTGCTCATAGCCATATCTCTGTGCCTCCTCCTGCATCGCCTCACGGAGTCTTAAATGTTGATACTAACTTTAAAACACACTTACTCATGGAAGCAACCTGAATGTCCATTGACAGAGGAATAGGTTAAGATGTGGTACATATACACAATGGAATACTACTCAGCCATAAAAAGAACAAAATAATGCCATTTGCAGCAACATGGATGGACCTAGAGATTGTCAAACTGAGTGAAGTAAATCAGACAGAGAAATAAAAATATATGATATTGCTTATATGTGGGATCTAAAATAATGCTACAAATGAACTTATTTACAAAACAGAAATGGAGTCACACATATAGAATACAAACCTATGGTTACCAACGGGGAAGGGGGAGAGGGATAAATTGGGAGATTCGGACTGACATATACACACTACTATACATAAAACAGGTAACTAATAAGGACCTACTGTATGGCTCATTACTCTGTAATGACCTATATGGGAAAAGAATCTAAAAAAGAGTAGATATATGTATATGTATAACTGAATCACTTTGCTGTACAGCTGAAAATAACACAACATTGTAAATCAACTATACTCCAATATAAAATAAAAAATTAAATTTAAAACAAAACAAAACTAAAAGAATATCAACCGATGATTTTAAAGGTTATGTGTTTTTGAAATGGAAGTGAAGGCAAGCAGTGTTGATTGCTCCTTCAGAAGAAGATAACATAAGCAAACAGTATTTTTAAATTAAAAAGAAAAAATCTCAGAGTCTAGCATGATGTCTTGCATTGGATATTTGTTAAATAAACATTATCTAGAAAACAAATGTAAAAAAATAAATAAATAAAACACTCACTCATCTCCACTGGAAGCCAAATATCAGGACTTTGAGGGGCAAATGAACAAATAGTTAACTGTTTGATCTTTCAGTTTCTTGACCTCTGATAGCAGCAGATAGTAAATTCAGTAAAATGGAGAAATCATTGTTTTTTTTTTCTTTTTTGACTACCAAATAAATTACCTCTGCTGTTCCAATTCACTAAATATCTACTTGATTCTACTCCATGTAATCTGTATGTTCCAATTCCAGAAATGAGTATGAACACTGGCACTAGGTATGTCAATAATAGTGATATTACTTAGTAATCAATTTTTTTCAAACATCCATCCTTCTCATAATTTTGTCTTACATTAAGGAAAAAAACAAAATTTAAATTGTTGCTCACAATAGTTAACTTCTGTTTTGGATATTTTAAAGCAATTTTATGTGGATGATTTGCAAATGTTTTAGTAAAATTACTTTTCATCCGTAACATTAGTCCCTGTGCTGCACATGCCATGAGAAAAACATATTTACAAAAATAACAGTTAATGTTTATTGAGGGTACCAAGCATTGTGCTAAATGCTTTATCTATAACTTCATAATATAGTAAAAGAGTTAACATATATAAAGCACTAAGGACAATGCCTGGCATGTAGTGAGTACCATAGAGATGTTTATAATATTATTATTTTCCCTCTTATTATTATATGTGGGAATATATTAATCCTAACAACTAATCAGGGAAGTATTTGCCACTATTGTCTACATTATATAGATAAGTTAAGACAATTGTCTCAGGCCACATGACATGGGTGAAACATTGGGGAGGACCAGGCCATGTGATTCGAGAAACCCCTCTTTCAAAAATGACACTAAGCTACTACTTAAGTTCGTTTTTCCTTCTAAATGAAATGACTATTAAACATATGATAACCATTTGACCTCACCAATGTGAGTTAAAAAAAAAAAGATGTGTATTTCACTTGTCATATTAATGATTAAAGACAATGAATGTCCCATTGAGCAGAGGCCAGTGCAGAGAAAGTCATTCTCTAATAGTAGAAGTATGAGAAGAGTTCATCTTTCTGTAGGGCAATTTGCAATAGATATAGAAAGATCCAACATGGACATAGCCTTTGGTTCAATAATTCCACGTCTAGGAATCTGTCCTAAAAATATGATCCTGGAAATGCAAAGAGATAATTTATGCAAGAAATGAGCTAAATATCCACTAATGGGGGAGTAGGTTAAGTAAATTATCATATTGCCACATGACAGTGTACTAAAAATCATACTGTAATAGTTACTGACATGGGAAATGTTCATAAACTATTGCTAAATAAAAATGCATGCTACAAAAATAATATAAAATGCGATATACCTTTCCTGTGAACAAAACAATAAACATCTGTATGTAGATACACACACACAATCGAACAGAAACTTTTACATGAA